>NC_142162.1:25875438-26183059 GCF_024610735.1 Ursus americanus | reverse complement strand
GGCAGCTCTCGTTACACTTGTTTTTTTAGGGCTGAGGGTGTGTGAGTTGGCTCATAAGTATTCTGTGTGTCTCTAACTGGTCATTGATTTTGACTACAAAGCACTACCTTGGTAATGTGCATGAAGTTCGCTCCTAATAAAATTCATGGTCTTTCTGCATCAGCAGTGCATACGGAGAGGTTCAGGCTGTGCTGGAGGAAGGAGACGGTACTCCGGGAACCCTCTGCAGTGTCTTGCAAAACTCCTGTCTGTGCATCCGTGTGTATTTCCTGGGGGAAAGTGCACAGCTATCAAAGAGGCCGACCCAAGGAAGCCTGCTGTGGCACCTTAGGAAGCTGGTGGGAAGTCCTTACTAGTGGCCAGTGGCACAGAAAGATCCCTCTGTCACCACCTTGTCCCAGTGCTTTCCCTCCCCCCCCTCCCAGGTGCTCCTTTCACAGGTTTTGGCAGTTGAACCTTCCTTCCATAATCTCTTCATTGTTAAAGGCCTTTATCTTTGTCCTTTAAATCAATTTTATACTACAGCAAATTCAGGAAGTGCCGAATGCCTAGGAACCAAAATAGTTTTAAGAAGGGTTCTGTGTGCCCACTAGGTGTGGCCGAAAGCAAGCACTGCCCTCAGAAGCTGAGCCCCGAGGTAAGAAACTGCCTCTTCAGCTGGGGCAGCTCCCCATGGATGGGACAGGTGGATGGGGCCCAGAGGCAAGCCCAAAGCCCCACAGATTCTGGGTTCGAGCCCACTCAGTTCAATGTAGCACGGGCCCAATTCGGGAAACTTGTAATAGGCCTTTGTGAACCATAAAGGCCCACTCTCTAGGCAGTAAGATATCACGAACAGGCAGCTGATGAACTAGTGAACGAATTAGGTCCCTTTCTATGTATCAGCTCCCTACGAATTGTCTAAAACAGTGGTTTTCAAAGTGTGGCCCCCCAGCAGCCTCAGGATCACCTAGGACTTCCCAGAAATACAACTATGGTGGCCCCTCTCCAGGCCCACTCATTCAGGAACTCTGATATGTAACAAGTTCTCCAGGCAATTCTGATGAAGTCTGAGAGCCACCCATTGAAACCAAAATTTGACTTTCTCATGATCATTTAGAGCTGGGTCCCTGGACTATCTTGAATACAAAATCAGCCTCAGCTAATATTCCTTAGATTGCCAACTCTGGCCAGGTGTATGGCTCTCACAGGGGATAGGGTCACCTCTGAGCAACCCATATGCTCACATTCCCATTGCCGGCCCAACCCAGAAGCCCAGAGGTGCTCACCTGTTGAAGAGCTTCCTTCCGGGGGGTTGTGGTCGCTGTTGTGTGGCAGTGACTGATCTGGTGTCCTCTCTCACATGCATATCTGGGCTACAGCTGGCTACAGCTGGGCAACTGATAGGGCTTCTGTTCACAAGCAAAGTCTTGCTGAGCCCCTGGGAAGAACTAAGTATATTCGTGTGAACCGTATAGTTTGAAACTGGGCCGTAAGCAGTTGTTGCCATCATCTCCAGGCTAAATTCTGAGCTCAAACGATAGTCTTCACTAAATGAAAGGACACCATGGACTTCTAATTTACAAGTGTTCTGACTTTTTCAATCAATAGTCTTTTAAGAGATTTATATGAAAAGATATGGGAGTACATAAATAGGGTGTTAAATATACCAAAAAAATAACCAGAAAAATACATTTAAAAGCAATTTAAAAAGTCTTCAATCAATCTTACATAAGTAACGATCTGAGGTAAGAGAAAAAAAAAATCCTGCGAACACTTCTAAAGAAATCTCTGTGCTGTACCATACAGAAACTGACCTTTTCACCACGTCTTTTCAAACCCCGTATGGTCACCCTCTTCCACCAAAGACTGTGGGCACCAGAATGGAAGCTGGGACTCCCTCCCACCCCAACCACTTCCATATAACCATACAGAGTACTCAAAGCTTAAGTTCAGCCAGGCTGAGGTACAAGAAAACTGAGCCCATTCCCCATCCCCTCCTCGAATAGCACATCCTACCCCAGCGGCATGGATGCTCAAGAGACCACTGAAGACTGGCGCCAAGGCTCTGAGGAAGGTGAAGAACGGAACTGAGTTTCCTCCTAACGAATCACGTACTTCATCTAGGAGTTCTAGTGTCTTCGCTTCAGTCTTCAAAAAGCAGCTTTTCAGCTTTTTGAAATTCCTCTTGCCCTGTCAGCAGCCAACATCTGGGTGTCCACCCCCACCCCTCCTCAAAGAGCTAGATTCCCCTCCTTGACCCCAAATCTGCCCAACCCGCTTCTACAGTGGTCTTCCCATTCTGAGCTCTGAAGTGATGGCTCCAAGACTGAGCATTGCTCAATACTCTGAATGAGGCAAAGACCCAAATGTCCTCTCCTGTGAGGGAAAGGAAGGGGGGAAAGCAAAAATTAATAAAGCATTTTGTAAAAACCCAAGGAGAAATTATTCTGAATCACTGTTGTGGTTTGTGCAGCTGTTTTTTTAAACCGTTTTTCTGGTTTGCTATTTTCCAATACTCCATTCCACAGTGGGGTTGAACGCTGGAGGCAGATTCCGAGCAATCCTGGCTAATGGCTGCTTGTTTCCCTCACTGCCCGATGGCTGGGTGGGAGCAAGGAAGCATGGTGCCAGAGTCCTGCCCTCTCCTGTTGTGCTGGCTGCGCCCAATCCTGGTCTTCGAGTAGCTTGTCTGCCACAGGGTCCCAGAGACAGGAAAGAAAGGTGAGAAGTCCAAAATGGTGAGTTGAGCTTCGTTTACTCTGGCCAGCCAGGGTCAGCAGCTTGGGTCCCCTCGCTCTGCAGTGGCGCCAGCTGTGACCCAAGTACTGATGGGGCTTTGCTGGCAACTCGGTCTGAGTGCTGTCTGCCTCGTTAGCCACAGTCAGTAGCCTCACCTCTCCTTGCATCCTGGTACAGAGTGACGAGAGCCACCCTAGTGTCACTGGCGCATCCTGGGCCTGCGTCTCTGCAGCACCATCTTGACGGTAAGATGCTAACTACCAAGGAAGGAAGCCAATCTGGCTATCACCAGCGGCTGCTGTTTGATGAAGGAGCTTAGGAGCTGAGGGGGGAAGCCGGGCGCACCAAGTTCTACCTGAAATTAAGCAGAGAGGGAAAAGTTAAAGGTGAACGGACCTGGGAGAACGTGCCAGGGCACCCGACAGGCACAAGGAGCCACCCAGGCTGTCGTGATGGGAAAAGCTCCTCTGTCTGTGGTTCCAGAGTTTACAGGCCTCTGGGCTCTGCTATTCAGATCCGGGCATGGGCATCCCCTCCCGCTGATGAAGGTCACGGTGGGGAACTGGGAGTAGAGAGGAAACAGACTGGATCATGCTCACTGTGCTCTGCGGGGGCTGCTGCTCCTCCCTTGCCATGACTCCTCTGTCTCTGGAGGACACTGGCAACAGAGAGGCTAAAGGCCGCTGAGCTCTTTGGTGACTGAGCAACTCTGTCCCCCTCCTGCCTCAATTCCCCACTGACCACCCCCTTACTGTGAGCCAAGAAGCCCGAGTCTCCAGCTCTTGGGACACAGGGCCTGGGCACTGAAGGGTGTCGAGCAGCTAAAGAGAAAATTCCCACGGGGTGCGGGGGTCAAACCAAGGCATTCTGCACAGCCAGCCGCACAGGAAGGATCACCTGGGCCAAGTAGATGACTCTGGTGATCTCCTTTCCTTCCATGGTGATAGGCTGTAGGACCCAGGCACTGGGCAGGATCTCCCCTCGGACCATCTCCCTGCTGGGTCTTGGCATGGATGTGTCATAAACAGACTGAGCTGCCACGATAGACAGGTGCCCCTGGGGACAGAGAGTGATGGGTGTCAGACGGGGACAGGCTCCAGGGCAGCCAGCCTCTAAGCCATCCTCATGCCCGCCCAAACCTCCTTTGCCCAGAGGACCTGAGGCCAACGATGACTGCCTCTCACAGCACTCCAGCCCAAGTTCTGCCCACAGTATCTTTACCACCAGCAAGACAGGCACCTCTTTGGCTTCCACGCAGACGCAGCAGAAATCCCGCGGCTGCTTCAGGGCACACAGGGCGGTATCGCACACCAAGTATACTGGAGGGTCAGGAATGGGCCGAGTCAGGAGGTGTGTGGACGGACCGAGTCCTAAATCCTTCCCAGCCCAGAAGCACCCCCGATATCCCATCATTCTGCAACCTGACAGGCAGACCTAGCCTGAGCAATCCAGAGGTCATCTGAGTATCTGGCCTCTCAAGAAGGCTGCCTCCAACCCTGCTCCCTCTGTCCCCTGGCCACAGCCCACAGGAAGCCTTCCCCGGGCTCACCCAAGTTGATGCTGTTGGTCACTCGCTGATGCAGCCTTGCTGTCTGGATGGGCTTGTGGTACAGCGGCCACAGAGTAGGGTCACTCACAGCTGCCCACACGTGAGACAGTGGCTGGGACACCACACCTGCCCCCAGGAAGCCATGCCGAGTAGAAGAAAACACCTTGTAGTAAAGCTGGACCTCCTGCTCCTCACCCTGATAGCTGGGGAACACCAAGGGCAGGGAAGAGGAGGAAGAGGTAAACACTGGGCTCCAGGGTCAGAGAGTCGCAGCTCGGGGTGAGGGACTCAAGGAAGCCAGGGCAGAGGAGAGAGGACGAGCAGGACAACAGCAGGCAGGACAGGACACTGCGCAGAGGCACTTACTTCCAGCCGGCCGCTGCCTGGCAGCTGAAGAGGTTGTGCAGATTGTCTGAGCAAGCAGCCATTACCTGCAGACACACCATCACAGCCCTGTTATCGGGCCCCGTACAAACCAGACCCTCGGATTAGTCACTCTGGCCCGCATGGACTGAATTCCCCATTTGTCAAGATGGAGAGCCCTCAGCAGCCTTGTGGGCCCTCATGCTCTGCTCTTTCCCTCTTTTCCCTTCCTCCCCACCCAGCACAGGTCTGAGCAAGGAACCATGGGGACAAGTGGAATAGTTCCTCACATCAGCAACAGAGAGGTCTACGATGTGCTTGGCCAAGTCCTGATAGGAGGAGGAGAAGCAGGTTCCCAGGCTGGATAGGCTGGACGGAGAACAGCAGCAGCTGCCCAGGGAGGTTCTGCGGCCTACAATGAACGGGCAGAGCCGTGAGACAGCAGGAGCAGCAGGCCTCAGAGCAGCAACAGCCTCCTGAGGGACAGTGACTTGGGGCTGATAACCTTAGGCTAGTGACTCCCTAGGATCTAGCAGACCTCAGCCCCCAAAGTCCCCAAACCAGGCAGGTAGCTATGTGCCCTCGCCCCCTTCCACTCACTGTAAGCTAAGCTCTTCCAGGTGGACCCGGCCAGACTCAGGTGACTGTTCCTCACTGTGGAACTGCCCCGAACATCCCCTATCCAGGAGTCACTGGAATCAGGCAAGTTTGTGTCCCCCTGCAGAAACGAAGATGCTCAGGATCAGAGCACAGGCAGATAAAGAGAAAAGCAGAGCACCAGAAAGCCTGTGCAGAATTATCTCCTCCGCCTCTGAACTATGCCAACAGTTTCCAACATAAAGGCTCAATCAAAAAGATCTTCCCCACTGGGATTACAGAAGGCTGGATGCCCCAAAAAGTTGACGGCCACAGAAGCCAGTCCCTGGACAATCTCTCCTTGTACTTCAAGCCTCAGGCTCAACGACGGCTTGTAGGAGAGCTCCCCAAAGGGATCAGAACAAATGGAGCCTCAGAAGACCCAGCACAGAGCATCAGTGGGTGTTGTGGGGGCCTCTCTACCACTGTGGCAACAGGAATGAGGCCACGGCTAAAGCTGGGATTAGTGGGATAGCAAACAAAGCCCAAGTGGAAAGCAGGAGGGGGAGGAAAAGCTGTGGGCTGTGAGAAGCTTGACCCTTGGGCCTGACCTCCCAGAACCTCCGCACGCGCCCCCCACCCCGCCCCTCCATGCCGCATACAGCAGGTAAGCCAGAGGTGGAACCAGATGGGGATGATCCTCTGGATCTGCAGTATGTTCCTCCCACCTTTACCTCACCCGCAACTCAAAGACATGACCCTGACTCCTGCTGGACCTAACAGGCACCATCCATCCCACCCCTATCATCAGTTCTTAACCTACTGCTACTGTAAAGACAAGAAGAGGTGAACACAGACAGTTCTACCTCCACCCTTGACTCCAATCCTCCTGCTGCAACGTTACAAGTGACGTGTAGGCAGGTCCCTCTGTCTCAGACTGAGGTCTTGTGCCCTCTTCTTGGGAACTTTCCACTGCTGATCGTCTCCTTCTTCACCTGTTGCCTCTGCCTCACCCTCTTCGCTGCCTGCTTCCTAGGAGCACTGAAGCATGCAAAAACATCTCCCACCTTTAGAAACCTTCCTCACAGGGGTCTTTGCTCTCCCACCCACAGATATGCTTCTTGAAACAGCTGCCACCATTTGCCATCGCCCACCTTTCACTCCCTTCTGAACCCACTTGAACCTAGCATCTGCCTCACCACTCTGCCAGGCAGCACTCCCCCAGGTCCCTGTGACGTCCATGTGGCTGGATCTAATCAATGACTCCCAGTCCCCATCTTACTGAACCTCTCAGCCAGCCTCTCCCTTCCACTTGAGGCCTCGATTCCTGAGTTCCCAGGCTCCTGGTTCCGATCTCTGTGGGGCTCCTTCCTGGTTTCCTGTGTTGGCTCATCCTCCTCAAAAAAACCCTGATATTCTGGCATTCTTTCAAGACTCGGGCCTACGCCCTCTCTTCTCCCTCAATAGTATACTCCCAGGGGATTCCATCTGCTCCCACTGCAACACTGATGACTTCCAGAAATAAATATCCATGGACTGATCAATAAATATTGCTGAGACAAATGGCTGCCATGTGAAAAAAAAAAAGGTGACATCAGAGACCCATTTCATACATCATGTCAATATAAATTCTTCATGGTTTGTGGCTCAAAAATATATGGAGTGGAGGAACATTTATTATTACTACAAGAAAATATAAATTTTAAAAAATGATCTCATAGAGGGTATATGCCTTCCAAAACAGAGCACAAAATCCAGAAGCCATGAAACTAAAAACTGATGAACACTAGGCAACATAAAAGTAGTGTTTTCCATGTAGTAATAAATACCATAAACAAAACACACAAGCAGGCAAAAACACTGGTATCTCAAATGACACAAAGGGTAATTTTCTTACTGTAAAAAGGGCCTCCAAAACCAAAAAGACTAACAACCCATTCAAGAAGTGGACATAATACACAGCCCGGAGCAAAAGACACAGCGCTCTGAAGTGCTGGACAAGGCACTCGATCTCAGACACGAAGACAGAACTGAACTGCAAACCAAAACTAAAATGAAGTATGTATTTTACACCTATCACCCTGGCGAAGACTGAAGGAAATAATCTTTAGCAGAGTGGTCAGGTATTATTTAAGAGTGTAAATTGGCATACTTTGGAAACGTTTACCATGTATTTTAAATTTAAAATGTACATATCCTTTGACCTAGCAAAGAATAGATGTTCTTGCATTGAAGTATAAAAGCAATAAACACACATTTTCAAAAACAAAGTGCCCATGAGCCTTTCTTGAAGAAATTACGGGGAGGAATTGCTAGGGTGCTCTGAAGAGTGCCGGCCAATCACCGGAAGTGAGCAAAGTCCATTTAATCCAGCATAAGAGCACCTTATGCATGCAAACATTATCAACAATGTAGAAATATTGTCACAAAAAGACAAGGCGGAAACACACTGATTTCCTCATGTTTTATCGCCAGGGTGAAAAGAAAACTGATAAATCCAGTAATAAAGACTATTTGAATATATAAAAGTGATCATGAAAAGAATTTTTTAAAGACTTCCAGATTATCAGAAAAAAGACACACATATTCACCCTCAAAGCAGAGAACATACAGACCACATGATAAAACAAAAATTTTAGATGTCCACGGGAATATTCATAACCAAAAGAGCCTCAACAAATTCAAAAAATAGAAATCACAATTCTCTGAAATCATACTCAAACACACAACAAACAAAAAAATTAATAGCAAAATCAGAAAACACAAGAGGCTTTCTATCAAAAAAGTTTTTAAAAAACTCTTTAACAACAATTGGATCAAGGAAGAAATACAAACTGGAATTGCAAAATCATTATAAAAATAGATAAAAATAATTTATGGGATATAACTAAAGCAGGGCTCAGGTAGAAATTGTTAGCTTTATTTAATTTTTTTTTTAAGATTTTTATTTATTTATTCGACAGAGATAGAGACAGCCAGCGAGAGAGGGAACACAAGCAGGGGGAGTGGGAGAGGAAGAGGCAGGCTCATAGCGGAAGAGCCTGATGTGGGGCTCGATCCCATAACACTGGGATCACGTCCTGAGCCAAAGGCAGACGCTTAACCGCTGTGCCACCCAGGCGCCCCGAAATTGTTAGCTTTAAATATTTACACCAGTGAAAAAATTATAAATGAATGCTATAACAACTATATACCAATAAATCAGATAACTTAGATGAAATGGACAAGTCACTAGAAAGACAGGAACTACCAAAATGGACTCAAGAAGAAACAGAATATCTGAACAGACATTTAAAAAGATACTGAATTAGTAATCAAAAAAAATTCCCACAAAGAAAATTTCAAGATGAGATTAGCTTCATTAGGTTCAAATCTATCAAGCATTTAAAGAATTAACACCAATACTTCACAAATTCTTCCCAAAAACAGAAGAGGAGGAAATACTTCATAAGTCATTCTGTAAGTCCCTGACACAAAACCAAAGACACCACGGGTAAACTACAGATCAACATCCCTTATGCATATAGACACACAAATCATCCACAAAATATTAGGAAGCCGAATCTAGCATCACAGAAAGAGGAATATACACATGACCAAGTATACACCATTCCTGGGATGTACCCCAGGAATACAAGCTTATTAGTTCAACATGCAAAAATCAATCACGTAATACACATGTTAATAAAGGAAAAAATCCACACTATCATCTCAGTAGATGCAGAAAAAATTCAACAGCTTTTCGTGATAAAAACACTCAATAAACTAGGACTGGAAGGGAGTTACCTCAACCTGATAAAGATTATCCACGAAAAACACCTAGTTAACATCATACTTAATGGTGAAAGGCTGGATGGTTTTCTCCTAACGTCAGAAACAAGGATGTATGCTCTCAAAGCACGTCTATTCAACATTGAACTGGAGATTCTGCTGGGGCAATTAGGCAAGAAAACAATAACGACAAAGGCAGATGCTATGAGCTGGTGTACAGAATAACCTAAGGAATCTGCTAAAAAACTATTAGAACACTTGAGTTCAGCAAGGGTACAGGAGACAAGACGAATATACAAAAATCAACTGTATTTCTGTAGAGCAGCAATGAACAAACTGAAAATGAAATTAAGAAAACAATTCCATTTGGGGCACCTGGGTAGCTCAGTTGCTTTAGCGTCTGACTCTTGATTTCGGCTCAGGTCACCATCTCAGGGTCGAGATGGAGCCCTGCATCGGGCTCTGTGCTCGGTTGGGAGCCTGCTGGGGATTCTCTCTCTCCGTCTGTTCCTCCCTTCCTCTCTCTCTCTCTCAAATAAATAAATCTTAAAAAAAAAATCCACTTATAATAGCATCAAAGGAATAAAATACTTAAGAATAAATTTAACAAAACAAATTCAAAACTCATACCCTGAAAACTATAAAACATTGTTGAAAGCAAAGAAGACCTGAATAAAAGGAAAGGTACCCCATGTTCATGGATCGAAAGACATTATCGTTAAGATTTATAGCATACCCCAAATTGACACAGAGGTTCATTGCACTCCAAATCCAAATACCACCTGACTTCTTTGCAGAAATTGGTAAGCTGATCCCTAAAATTCACATGGAAGTTCAAGGGACACAGAACAGCCAAAAAATCTTGCAAAAGAACAAAGTTGGACACTTCCTGACTTCAAAATTTACTACGAAGCTACAGTAATCAAGACAGTGGTACTGGCATAAGAACAGACACATAATTCAATGCAATAAAATTCAGAGTCCAGAAATAAATCCATACATCAATGGTCAATTCATCTTCGACAAGGGTGCCAAGACAATTCAATGAGGGGAAACATTAGCTGTTTGAACAAATGGTTCTGGGACAACTAGAAATTCACATGCAAAAGAACAAAATTTGACCCCTAATTTTGGCTCACTATATACAAACATTAATTCAAAATGGATCCAAGACCTAAATATAGGAACTAAAACTGTACAACTATTAAAAGAAAGTACAGACATGCTGTGGAGATATTGCAGGTTTGGTTCCAGACCATCAGAATAAAGTGAAGATCACAATAAAGGGGGTCAAATGATTTTGGGTTGTTTCTCGGTGCATTAAAGAAGTGATGTTCACACTATACTGTAGTCTAAGTGTGCACTATCATTATGTCTAAAAAACACAATACACCATAATTAAAAAATACGTTATTGCTAAAAAAAATGCTAACCATCATTGGAGCTTTCAGTGAGTCATAATCACTGACCACAGATCATCATAACAAATACAATAATGAAAAAGTTGGCAATGTTGCAAGAATTACCAAAATGTGACACAGAGACACAAAGTGCGCAAATGCTGTTGGAAAAATAGCGCTGACAGACTTGCTTAACTCAAGACTGCCACAAACTTTCAATTTGTAAAAAACACATTATCTGGGAAGCACAATTAAATGAGGCATGTATGCCTATATAGGCATAAATCTTTAACCTTGGATTGGGCAACAACCTCTTAGATATGAAACCAAAAGCACAGGAAATAAAAGAATAAATAAAGTGAACATCATCAAAATATCTGTGCTTCAAAGGCCATCACCAGAAAGTGTAAAGATGATACACAGAATGGGATACAATTTTTACAAATCATATAATTGATAAGGGACTTGTACTAGAATATATGAAGAGACTATGGACTCTGAGAAACAAACTGAGGGCCTCAGAGGGGAGGGGGGTGGGGGAATGGGATAGACCAGTGATGGGTAGTAAGGAGGGCACGTATTGCATGGTGCACTGGGTGTTATACACAACTAATGAATCATCGAGCCTTACATCGGAAACCGGGGATGTACTGTATGGTGACTAACATAATATAATAAAAAAACATTAAAAAAAAATAAAAAGAAAACCCAGTTATAAAATGGACAAAAGATCTTAATAGATATTTATCCAAAGAAAACATAAATGGCTAGTAAGCACATGAAAAGATGCTCAAAGCCTTTAAACATCAGGATAATGCAAATCAAAACCACAATAGGTACCATGTCACATCCACTAGGATGACTATAAAGAAAGAGAAAGGTGTTGGCTGGGATGTGGAGAGATGCAGTGCTCATACACTGCAGGTGGGACTTTAGAATAGTGTAGCTCCTGTGAAAAATAGCCTGGTAGTTAAAAATGTTGAAACACGCAGTTACCCTATGACCCATCAACCCAACTCCTAGGTATATACACAAAAATCATGAAAAAATATGTCCATACAAAACCTTTTTCTTTTGAAAGATATTTGTCAGAGAGAGAGAGCGAGAGCACGCGAGCACACACGTGCTTCAGCAGGGGGGAAGGGCAGAGGGAGAAGCAGGCTCCCCCCTGAGCAAGAAGCCTGATTCGGGGTTTGATCCCAGGACCCTGGGACCATGACTGAGCCAAAGGCAGATGCTTAACTGACTAAGCCACCCAGGCATCCCCTAAAACTTTTTTTTTTAAGTCAATAAGTTTTTAAGGCATTTTACATGTGATTCTTTCTAGTGCCAATCACCATAGTTCCTCCAAAGTCAGAATCATAATTTTCAAAATAGCCCTTTTAAAAAGAACTCTTGTTCAATCCACAGCTGTCACTGTGAGTCTAGAGTTCCTTCAGTCAGGCTTCTTTGATCTCCACTTGAATATGGACATACTTCAAAAATTCCCCACATGTAATCTTTGGAATCCAATTTCTTTACAGCCATGTTTATAGTCGGAGTAGATGGATCTGCCTGGTTCTCAGTTTCAGACACCCTCTAAGTATGAATGAGTTCAAATCCTATTCACCCCTAAACTATCACACCCTAGAACTGCACAGATTGTTGGGATACACCCATACCAAAGATTTTAAAAATCTATTAGGTCTTTCACATAGTTTTAGCAGATAGATGTCTTGTAGCTCTTTCCCACAGATCTAACACACAGTTCCCATATAAAAACTTTTATGTGAATGTTCACAGCAGCATTATTCACAATAGGCAGGAAGTGGAAACAATCTAAATGTCCATCAACTGATGAATGAATGATTAACATGTGACCTATTCACACGATGTGTTATTATTGGTCATTAAAAGGAATAATAGTCTGATACGTGCTACAATGTGGATGAACCCTGCTGGGTTGAGTTACTGTCTTCCAAAAAAAGCTACATTTTAAGTCCTAACCCCTGGTCTCTATGAGTGTGACCCTATTCGGAAACAGGGTCTTCACAGATGTAATCAAGTTCTAATGAGGTCATACTGGATAAGAGTGGGCCCCAAATCCAATGACTAGTGTCCTTTAGGAAGGTCAGTGAAGACAACCAAGAGATACAGAGAGAATGCCGTGTGATGGCAGGGGCAGAGCTGGGAGTGACACAGTTGCAAGGCAAGGGCTGCTGCAACCACCAGAAGCCCAGAGAGGAGCATGAAACAGATTCTTCCCCCAAAGCTTTCAAACAAAGCGTGGCCATTTTTGACGCCACCATTTCAGACCCCTAGCCTCAAGAACTATGAGAGAATAAATTTCTGTTGTTTTAAGCCACCCTGTTGATGGTAATTTGTTACAGCAACCTTATGAAATTAATACAACCCTGAACATTATGCCAAGTGAAAGAAGCTGGTCACAAAGGACTACATACTATAGGATTCCATTTTACAAATGTCCCGAACAACAGGCAAATCCATAGAGATGGGAAGTAGTGCTTACCCAAGGCTAGGGGATGATGGGCTTGGGAAGTGATGGCTAATGGCCATGGGGATTCTTTCTGGGGTAATGTGAATATTCTAAAAATTGATTGCAGTGATGGATACATAACTCTGTGAATGTACTAAAAGCCAATGAATTGTAACAACAACAAAAGAATAAATGAATTAAAAGAAATGCTCAAAAAAAGGAGGGACATAGTAAAAGGGCACAAGACCAATGTGAAAGAACTCCGAATAAAGAAAGCTGGAACAATCCGAGCAATGAAATTAATAATGATAGTATTAGAGGGGCACCTGGGTGGCCCAGTCGGTTAAGGTCCTAGGGTCCTAGGATGGAGTCCTGTGTCGGGCTCCCTGCTCAGTGGGGCATTTTGCTTCTCCCTCTTCCTCTGCCTACCCCTCCCCCTGCTTGTGCTCGCTCACTCTGTCAGAGAAATCTTTGAAAAAAAATAGTATTAAATTATAAGCCACTGAATAACATATTTATGAGTCCAAACTGAACAAAGTAAATAACTGAATAAATAGGGAGAGAAGAGTAATATTTCCTTATAGAAAAAGTCTAATAAATGTAGAAGAAATGAGGGAAATACAAAATTGCCATTAAAACAGCACAGTAATAATTTTTTTCAAGCAAAATACACTGATGGATGCTCAAATTAGTGGGCAAAAGTTTGAGGAAAAGCAGGATATTTGCATGGGGTTTAAAAGTATCTCTGCCAAATGTTTATTAACTATAAAGAGAATAGTAACTTTCAGTGGACAGCTCCCAGACATCACTGTAACTTCAGGTTAACACCACTAATAAGACATACAGACATCATGCACCCTCTGATATAATGTACGAGGGATAAGGCACTTGCAGGAGGCACACTTACAAAACAATATCATTTGTTGTTTGTCTAAAATTCTGACATCCTGTGTTTTGCTTTATCTGGCAACCTCAAATTAGAAAGGCACATCATTTCTGCAGTATTCTTGCCAAAAATGCATAACGTCAATCTAATCATGAGAAAATAGCAAACACATTCTACAAAATTACTTGACCATAACACAAGACTTAGAAATTATCACAAGAAAAAGGATTTTTTTAAAGCAGAAATTAACAAATTAAGATCAAAACTGACTCCAGAAGAGATGGAAAAATCTAAACCAGGGATTGGCAAACTTTTTCTGTAAAGGTGTAGACAGTATTTGAGGCTTTGTGGACCATTTGAGTAGTTTCATCTACTCATAGTTCTGCCAGTGTAACATAAACACAATCATAGGCAACACATAAATAAACGGGCAAGGCCGTAATCCAGTAAAACTTCATTTACAAAAATAGGCAGTGGGTCAGATCTGGCGAATAGCCTTGTTTATCAACTCCTGATCTCATCAGACCTTTTTCTTTTCTTTTTTCTTTTTTCTTTTTTCTTTTTTCTTTTTTCTTTTCTCTTTCCCCGTTCCCCTTCCCCTTCCTTCCTTCCTTCCTTCCTTCCTTCCTTCCTTCCTTCCTTCCTTCCTTTCTCTCTTTCTGAGAGAGAGCATGTGTGTGTACTGGGGCGGGAGTGGGGGGGGGAGGCAGAGGGAGAGAGAGAATCTCAAGCAGGCTCCAAGCCCAGTGCAGAGCTGATCTCACAACCCTGAATCATGAATTGAGCTGAAATCAAGAGCTGGATGCTTAACCAGCAGAGCCATCCAGGCGCCCTGTATCAACTACGTACTACATTTTATCTATTCTCCCAGTGATGGATTCTTAAGTGGTTTCCAACTCTTTATTACTTCAAATAATGCTTTAATAAATAATTTCATACATGTCCCCTCATAAACTATGCAAGCACTGGATCATAAGAATCTATAAGGGCGGAGCGCCTGGGTGGCACAGTGGTTAAGCATCTGCCTTCGGCTCAGGGCGTGATCCCGGCTTTCTGGGATCGAGCCCCACATCAGGCTCCTCCGCTATGAGCCTGCTTCTTCCTCTCCCACTCCCCCTGCTTGTGTCCCCTCTCTCGCTGGCTGTCTCTATCTCTGTCAAATAAATAAATAAAATCTTAAAAAAAAAAAAAAAAAGAACCTATAAGGGCTCTTATTTCCCAAAAGTCCTGCCAACATCTGACTTTCTAATTTTTGACGATTTAATAGGTATAAAGTTCCATTACTTTAACTAGTCCTGAACATTTTATTCCTATAAAAGAAATATAACACTGATAACAAAACCTGAAACATATTGCAAAAATATAAACTACAGGGAAAAAACTCATAAATATTGATGCAAAATCCTGAATAAATAGCAAATAGACTCTGACAGCACATTAAAATAATACTGCATATGCATAAGTATACAATGTATAATACTGATTCCAGAATGCAAGAATGGTTCAATATTATCCCATCAATCAAATGATCGTCTCCCAAAGACTGAAATAACCATTCTATGTAAGAATGCTCTGTAAAATAGGAATAGATGGATACTTACTTAGTATTGCAAAATATATCTAGCTCAGCTCAGAAACTAGCACCCAGCTCACACGGGGAAACACTAGAAGCACTCCCACTAAAGCCTGGAGGAAGACAAGGATGCTCAGTGTCATCACTATGATTTTATTTATGCTGGAAATCCTAGGTAATGCAATTAGAAAAGAGGAAGAAAATATTGGTACAAAAATTAGAAAGGAAACGGTGAAACCATCTCTACTTGCAGATTGTGTGGTTATATACCTGAAAAAAATCTAAGACAGGGTTACACAGTATTGTAGCCACTAGCCCCATGTGGTTATTGAGCATATGAAATGTGGCTAGTGTGACCTAAGAGCAAAAGCTATGATTCAACTGGAATTAATTTAAATTTAAAATAAGATAGCTACCTGCGGTAGTAGCTACTGTATTAGTACAGATCTAGCAAACAGACCAAAAAACAATATGGACACAAAATTCATATACATCAGTACCTTTCAAACATACAAAATAACAGCCAGACAGAAGATATAAATGTAGAACAACAGCAACGAAAAAATAAAAATAAAACACAGTAACAACAACAAAAAAATTAAACACTTAGGAATAAATCTGACAAGCAATTGAGAGACAGGTCAAGGAAATTATAAACACAAAAAGGTGGTTGGAACTTACTATGTTCTTAGTTTGGAAATTCCACAGCATAAGATAAGATTTCTCCCTAAGTCAGTTTATAAATTTAACACGGTCTCATTAAAAATATGAACAAGTTTTTATAATGAACTAGTTAAGCTAATTCTAAATTTCATATAAAAAGTAAACAAGAAAAAATACTCTAGAAAAGCTCAGAAAGGGCTCCTGGGTGGCTTAGTCGGCTAAGCGTCTACATTCAGCTCAAGTCATGGTCCCAGGGTCCTGGGATCGAGTCCCATGTCGGGCTCCCTGCTGAGTGGGGAGTCTGCTTCTCCCTCTGTCTCTGCCTGCCCCCCGGCCTGACTCATGTTCTCTCTCATTCGCTCTGTTCTCTCTCAAATAAATAATCTTAAAAAAAAAAAAAAAAAGAAAGAAAAAAGAAAAGCTCAGAAAAAGAAGAACAGGTAGTAAAACACATTATAAGCCTTATGTAAGAAAAGCTGGCATCTCAAGCTGGTGAAGCAGAGACGAGCTGTCCAGAGGAACTATCAAATGTTAAAGGGACAACTTGATAGCCATCTAGAAAGAATAAAGTTGGATCCCAACTTATACTATATATATATTCAAAATGAACAAAGATTTATTTTTTTAATCAAAGACTTAAACATGAAAAATAAAACCATATAATTTCCAGAAGAAATCGCAGGAGAAATTCTTTGTAACTTTGGAATGAAGAATGCGTTTCTAGTTATGATCAGATCATAGACACTTAGAAGGAAAACTGATAAATAAAAACTTCTGAATGGCTCCAAACACAATAAACAAAGCCAAGAGAACCAAGAACTGGGACAAACATAATTCCTATCAGGCAAAGGGCTAGCTTGCCAAAGAACTCTGGAGATCGGTAAGAAAAAAATAGAGAAATGGACCAAAGATATGAACAGAGAGCTCAGCAAAAATTCAAACATCTGATAACATGTTGGTGAGAGTGTGGGGGCAAGGAGTCTCTTATTGCTGGTGGGAGTATAAATTGGTACATCCATGAGGTAAAACTTGTCAATATTAAGATCTCAAATGCATATGACTCTTTGTATGAGTCCATTTCTGGATATATTTGCACATGCATGAAATGATACATGCACAAAGTCACTTACTGCAGCACTGTTCATAACAGCAAAAGACTGATGTCAAGCCCCCCTGCACAACAGCACTGTTTGCTTGGGTGGGGTGAAGGAGGAGGACCAGGTTCTCAGGCAAAGGAACAGGTACTTCCCTATATACCTTTATAGATGTCTGTATTTTTTGTCTTTTCTACCACATGGATGGTAGGAATACCATATGAATAGATTATCTATGCAAAACATTACATTTAAAACCATGCAAAGAGAAAAAGGAAACACTATTTCAGCTGTTAAAAAGGATGAGTCAGCAGATTTGCTTGTGTGCAGTGTTGTCCAAAAGACATTCTTCAGGATGAAAAGGGACAAAGCAGTACAATATGCTCCCATTCATGTGCTTTAGAAATACACTTTCTCAAAAAAAAAAAAAAAGATTAAAAAACTATATAACAAAAATTTTAAATAGAAAAATATATATAAAAAACAAGAAAATTTAAAGAAAAAGATATGCACATTCTTACAGATATTAAAACACAGAATGTATTCCAGAATGCTTCTGGAAATATACACCATACTGGGATGGATGATTGCTTCTGGGGAGGGCAAACAGGAGACTAAAAGATGAACTTGACATCGTATGTCCTTTGCTACTGTCTGAATACTGTTTTTTTACCATGTGAAGTTTAATATAAAACAAATTACAAATTTTATATCCCCAGCCAGATCTTACATCTAAGCTCCAGATCTGTATTTCCAACTGCTCCCCTCGCACTCACAAGCACTACAAACCCAGTGAGTACAGACTCACGATCTTCCCTATACAACCTGTCCTCCTCCAATGCTCCTCAGCACTGTCGTCATCACCGCCCCTTCAGCAGCTCAAGCCAGAAGTGTGTGTTGTTCCCGACCCCACCCTGTGCCCTCCTCTCACAGGCAATGGGCTCCTGCGTCCTGGGGATGCTCTCTGTCCGCGGCAGCCCCGTGCTCGTGCTCACTGGCAGGGCTCCTGGCCACGCATGGGCAACTCTCACTGGGCTTTGCCATGGTCATCAACAGCTCTACCCACAGCTGCTCTGCCCCCTTCTATAATCTCATCATCCTGCTCCCCTGCTTCAAAGCTTTACAGCAGCTTCTGGGAAGTAACGTGATCAGAGGGCCAGAATTCGCAACAGGGCCTATGTGATCTTCCCTTTCCTAGTCCTTCCTCAAGTCATTCCTGTCTCGCTATTCTCCAGCCACACCAGCCTTCTTTTAGTTCCTCCAACGCTTCTTCCTCCCTCAGGGCCTCACTTGCCAAGCTCCCTGCCTGGAAGACTATGTTCCCACCCCCTCATCTCTCCTGACACCTGACACCCCAGCACTAAGCTCTTCCTCTGTTAACCTCCTTTCACCCCTCCTGGTCTCAGGTTAAAGGCACCCTCTTCAGACAATCTTTGCTGACCTACCAGACTAGATCAGATCCCGTTTTATGTTGGCTTAGAACCCCTGCTTCATATAACTTACTGCAATGGTGACTAATCACAAAATAAGCTATACTTAGCCCTCTAACAGGTTTAAGGACAAGAATGTTTTGCTCACTGCTATATGCCCAGTGCCTAAATACTACCTACAAAATAAACACTGAATGTTTAATGTTGGATGAATAAACAGGGAGCAAGAGTTGGGAGGCTGAGAGTTGGGAGGTAGGGAGGCATCAGGAGAAGCCTGGGGGCTTATGGAAGGGAGGTTCTGCCCAAAGTGAGCTTTCTGAAACCTCAAGTGGGATGGGGGTGCCAGAAGGCTCTCGGGTCTGCAGTGGAGGCTTTCTTCCCGAACAAAACTAAAAAGAAAACCAAAGGCTATCTATCATCCACGAGAAGGGCTCATGTCAGCAGCCGCCTCCAGGAGGCAATTCTTGCCTCCGTGGTCTGGCCCCTGGCTCATTGCTAGCATCTGCCTACTCACCACACTGTCTGGGGACTGGAGCTGGTCTGGCAAGGCTGTGCTGCTATTGTAGCCAGAGGTAACACCAGAGGAGAGGCTTCCATTGGAGCTGGTACACAGGGAGTTGGACGTGGCCAGCGTGTGCAGCTTTTCTTCTTCCTGAGAAGGACAGGGGGCTGTAAACCAGCTTCTGGGTGTAACCTACCCTCTACCCACTCCGCCCCTGACACCACCCCTTCTCACCTCCCCAGCGCCTTCCACCTTAACCTGAAACCCTCACGCCTCCCCACATGCCTACCCCAACTAAAAACCAAAGCTGCCTTCTCCCAGACTCTGGCCTGGGAACTAGAGCTGGCCAGAGCAGGATGACATGTAAAAAGAGTGAGCACAGCTTTGCGCTGGTACTAGGAGTCCAACACCTTCCTCCAAATGCCACATCCTGTCTCAGAGGCAGCCCCAGTGAATGCTGACCCAGTCTGACATCTGCCCCAGGCTCCAGGCCTACCCTGACATCACTGGCTTGCCCCACTCCCCACCCTCAGCAGCTGGGAGATGATCTGCTGGCGGATTCTCAGCTTCTCCTGCTCAGTCTGCTCCTGTAGCCGGGCCCGGGCCCGGGCAATCTCCACCTTGGCCTCCTCACGGGCACGCTGGTATTCTTGCAGCATCAGTGCTATGTCAGAGGCGGGGTGAGCAGACCGTGATGCCGACCCTGGGCTCCTGAGGAAAACCATGGGGTGGAGAGATGCCCTCTAACATTGTTGGTGGGTGGGTGACAGCCTTGGCCTGCTTGCCCCAGACCTTTCAAAACCATCCTCTCTTTGCCTAGAGTTTGGTTTTACAACCCACTCTGAGGCTCAGGCCTACTGTTTTACATGGTAGGTCATAGCCACTCTGTTCACACTCTCCCATGACCTCTGTCCCCACCCTGTGCCCTCCCACATCCTCTTCTTTCCCTTGTCCCATTCTCCCACAGTCACCTCCATTTGCCCACAGAAGCATGGGACCCACTTCTGGAATCCCTGGAATCACTCCTGTCAAAGGAAGCTGCAGCCTCCGCTCTCCAGGCCCTCCTCCCCACAGTCCTCTCACCCCATACACAACCTGCTCTCGGTGGCGTTCTGGGTCCACCCTTACCTGGTGGTCTCCACAACATCCTTCCTCAGTTGCTGCAGGTATTCTCGGCGCCTGCTGGGTAGGTCCCGGGTGGGGAGATCCCTGTTGGGCAGGAGGCTCAGTTGCTTCTGGGGACCAAGGCTCCGTGTCCAATGGAAGTTCTGAAGTCGTTCAGCCCGCTCTCTCCGGAGGGTCTCAATGGTTTGTTTTTGCCTGAAACAAAATGTGATTGATTCACTGAAGATGGCCTTGAATGCCCTTCTCCATCTTAAGATCTACCTCTGATCCCTGGAAGATCCCAGAGCTTAGCAAGGGGAAAAAGGAACAGCCAGCTACTAGCTATCCCTGATTCTCTTTCAGCCCACCTCTGGCCTTCCCCACCAGGCTGGGGGCCCTTACCGGGCATAGAGCTCCTCCCAGGTGGACCGCACAGGCTCTTCAGCAGCGAGCGCCTCCCCTGTCCCAGTCTGCAGCACCTGCAGCAGGGCAGCTGCCTCCCCAAAGCCATGGTGCAGTTTTGCTTCTGTGAGTTCCATGCTGAGTGGGAGGTTCTGGGCCCCAACTTGCAGAGGGATCGATTCCCTCTGGGACCACTGAGGATCCTGGCTCTGGTCATCAGGAGGTTGTAGGGGCTTCTGTCCCTGCTCTCCAGAGCTTGGATCACATCTGGTCTCCTTCACACTTAGCCCCCCAGGAGAGCCATCCTGAACCCCAGACCAATGAGTAAATTTGTTATGCACTGGGAAGTCCCTCAGGCCATGATGCTGGGGCTCAGGGGCCATGCACACCTGGGAACTGGAGCACAGTAACACCTCAGATTGGCAGGCCTTGGTCGGGCCCAAAGTGGAACCCTGGAGCCCTGAAGTATCAGTCAACTCAGAGATAGGACAGGGGCTGAGGAGCTGGAGACCTCCCCTTGAAGACGAAAAGTCCAGAGTGGGCTGTGGCTCCACTGGAGATGCTGAACTCTCACCGCCATTTTCTGTCTTGCTCTGCCATTGACCTGCCCCCCTACTGCTCACTGGGCCACACTCCAAGGAAGCCAGGTCCTCTGACACAAAGCTATCAGCCAGCCTCTGGCTCCTGCTCCGCAGTGAGGGGGTTGGCAGTCTACTTTGGAGCAAGGTGGTGGTCTTGGGCTGAAGCTGTTGAGGCGCCTGCTCTAAGAAACAGACTTGGAGTTTCGGGTTCTGTGGCAGCCTGCCTGGGGAGCTTACCTCAAGGAATGACCTGCCATCACTCTTTTCTAAGGGACTGCTGCCTTCCCCACATGGAGCGCCCACTCTCTGGGAGCCACCTGACTCATCAGCGGTTTGAGAATGATTATCCACTGGAGGCCTGGAGGTGTCAGGGAGAAGATCTGGGCTGGAGACAAGCTCCTGGTGGCCTTCAAGAGGACAAGCTGAGGGGGTTGTGGCTGACAAAGAGTCTGCAGGGAGCCCCAACCCCTGGGTGCTGGCACTAAGTGTGAGGATTGGGGAGGAGGCCCTGTCCACCAACAACATACCCATGGTGCCCAGGTCCTTCTCGACCTTAGGATCCCTGAGAGAGACTGCAGCACTGGGGCAGGGCTCTGGGGATTGGGAGCCAGTGAGGCTCGGGCTACCAACAACCAGGCAGGAGGGCTCCTCTGGCTGAGAGTTGGGAGGTAGGGAGGCATCAGGAGAAGCCTGAGGGCTTACGGAAGGGAGGTTCTGCCCAAAGTGAGCTTTCTGAAACCTCAAGTGGGATGGGGGTTCCAGAAGGCTCTCGGGTCTGCAGTGGAGGCTTTCTTCCCGAAGTTCTGAAGGCCCTGCCATTTTCCATGCTGTTTCCTCTGCCTCTTTCTTCTGAAGTGTCCCCGTGACATATCCCTGTCCTTGAGACATGGTGGGAATATCTGAGCCCAGCACTTCAAGGACCACATTGACCTCCTGGGGGTTGGCCTCTGGGGCCTGAAGGTGCAGAGGTGGTAAGGCCAGGTCAGTTTGGATGCCCTTGTCCATGGTGGTCTGGGTACAGCCGTCTATCATAAAAGCCTGGGTCACCTCATCTGGGGTCTCTCTCTTGATATTCTGCTCCTTTTCAGCCACACTTGGCTGGGAGAGACTCCCCAACAGCTCCGAGGTGCTGTGCAGCAGCTGTGAGAGGTGGAGAGACAGATTATGCATACTGGTCCAGGTGACCAGACCAGAGACCGGCACTGCACCAGTTTCTGGCTGAGCAGAGGAGATGTCGGTGGAGCTCCAGCAGAGACTACACCCCAGGGTCTGTGTGCCCTGCTCCAAGGTGCCCATCCTGAACTGTCCCACAGGACCACCCGCCTCTGACGGATAAGGCAGCATAATGTCATCTACTGGACCTGCAGCACTTCCTTCAGCCAGGAGGGCCTCACTCCTCAGCCAGCCTGCTTCATCAGGGGTACCTGGGAACTGGGCTCTCTTGTCAGGACCCTTACTAGGGGTTGCTCCTTCAGGGCTGTTCAGGATGTGGAGGTTCTCCAAGGCAAATGAGGAACCCCATACTTCCCAGAGCTTACGTGAACCCTGGGCATTTCCAATGCTGTGTGGGCTCGACAGGTCCCGGGCATTGGCATAGGTGCTGAGGTGGGAGTAGAGTGGAGAGTTCTGGCATTCTAGGCCATTGTCCATGCTTGAACAATGGGCCATGTTTGATGGTATCAGGCCCTGGGGTATCTGGCCACAGGACACATCCACCGCACTGCCAAACACATACTGCTTCCAGCCAATCTGCACAGGCCCTTCTGGACGGGAGGATAGGATGTAGGGATTGATGTCACTGGAGTTAAAGTGTAACGTTCCTTTGTCTGCCTTAGAGTGCCACTTTTCTGGCCTGGCCTGGCCACCTGGTCTCTCTGGACTTTCCTGCCAGGCCTCTTCTTCCAGGGTACTAGATGTCCAGCCAGTCATGAAATCAGGGGTTGGCATGCAAGAGAGAGTTGATGACCTTGGGTAAGGAGGGGTGGCAGGTTTCGGGAGCCAATAATCAGCAGTGCTATTGTCCAAGTTAGATGAGGCTTTCTGACCGCAGCCCTCACCTTCCAGAGATGTTCTCACTGCTGAATTACCTGAGAAATAGTCTGTGGGATGTGGAAACCACAATCTGTTAGGCTCCTGTGTATCTTCATCTGTGGGGGAAGGAGGCTCCACACTCATGTTCAGCTCCTGAAGTGACTGGGAAGAGCTGACCTCGGAGAACTGTGGTCTGGGGGAGGACCTAGAGTGTCTGGGGCCAGAGACAACTGCAATCACAGGAAGTGAGCACCTGTTGGGGGGAGCCGGCTGCTCCCTGCCAGAGGCAGGCAGGCCAGGGCTCAGGGGTGTGGGCCATGGGGCTTCACTTTGCCCCAAAGGCATGGTGGCTGAGTCTTTGAAGCCTGATGAGAACATCTTAGATACACGGGGCTTGGCTGCACATGCCTCCTCTCTGCCTGCATCTCTAATCTGACAGCCGTCTAAGCCACCTTCATGGGAACATTGAGAAGTCCTGCCCTGGGCAGGTTCTTTACCACCACCTGACTCCTGGTCTCTCTGCTGTTCTTCCTCCTCCCAGGGACCATCAGCTTGGTGCCTGGAGATGTGTTTTAACTTTGCTACAAATCCGGCTTGGGGATCCAAGCCACTGTGATCTCTGGACTTAGAGGAAAATTGCTGCTTTTCTGGAAGGCATTGGATTGCATTTCCTAAATATCCATGCTGTGCTTCCCCCAGAAGCTCACTCTCAACAGACCCTTCACTTAAATCCAGGGTGTGTGGTCTCTCAGTTGTTAAGGGTGGTTCTGGCTTGTCTTGAGTCTCTTGTGCATTCTGGCTACCTCCAGAGCTGTCCCGAAACATCCTCTGTGGCTCAGAGCACATGCCTGCAGAGGAAAAGGCAGCCTCAAGCTCTGTACTGGCTTTCTTCTCAGCAGCCTTTTTCTCAGGATCCTCTACTGACCTTGAGCCTCCATCAGCCACTGAGTGGCTCAGTGAACTTGCCCCCCCATGAGGCACAGAAGGGGAGCTGCCCCCTTGAGCCAGAGATAGGACAGCAGCAGAAGCAGAAGGCTCCCGAGTGCTGCTGTCTGTTGGCCCAAGATCCTTATGAATGCCCTTGGGCTCAAGGCCAGGTGCCAAGAGCACTTCAGGTTCCCCGGAACAGCCCTCTCCTCTCTCATCCATTCCACAGGCTCTGGAAGGCACTATGCAGGGTGGCTGGAGAGTGTACAGGGCAGTCTTGGAACTCCCCTTTCCCAGGTCACCATCTCTATAACACGGTATAGTGGAGGGTGGGGAGAAACAGGCAAGAGAAGCAATAGGTTGAGGATTACACAGATGTTGGCAAGGAGTTGTTCTGCCTTCCTGCCCCCTAGATGGACTAAGAGTCCTGCTGCTTTCAATGTTCCCTAAGAAGACAACACAATAGGAAGTTTGCCGTGGGCATCTGCCCTGGGCCGCCTCCTGAACTCCCCCAGGACCTGGGCTAGGTCTTTGATCTGGCAATGGAGTCAGCCTGGGATGACTGCCAGCACCGCAGGCTTCTGCCAGCCCACAGCCAACATTCTCCTTCCACTTCACACATTGCTGCAAGGGAGCTTCCAGTTCAAGGCTCCTCAGGGCTCTAGGCAGGATGGTACCCTGTTTGGGATTTGCCCTCCCTTCTTCTAAGCCAGTGGAAGCCTCAAGGCATTGGGAGGAGTCTTGGGTACATGCTGAGAGGCTGACAGAATTCTGAACATCACAGGTCACAAGCTGACTTTCAAAACAGGTTGTTTTTCCTTCCTGTGCAGCCACTAAAAAATTACCTGAACCTCCTCCACAAGTGGTATCTAGAATTCTAGGTTCTTGATGCACTGGGCTGTGCTCCTGACCACCAGGGCGCATGGCCTCTGCAGTCTCCCACAGAGCTAACTGGCTTCCCCCATGTGGAATCATGCCAGGATCATCATTAGGGGCCCAAGAAGATAAAGGAGCCACTACTTTCTCTGATATTTCCCTCCTGTCCTCTACAGCTGTTGAAGGAAAACTGCCCGAGCCCATAAGATCAGAAGAGGAAGGTGTTGTAGTTGCTTTTTTCTTTTTCTCTATGATTTCAGAACAAGTGTGACATACAAACTGTTCATCGGCTCCCAGAAAATGTCTCAGTTCTCCAGCACAATGGCTTTTGCCTGGAGTTGGGGCTGCAGGGGAGGAATTCTGTGAGGGAAGCTGTGGCCCTGTTTTAGTCTCCGTTTTGGGGGGATGTTGAAAGCTATCTGCAGGGAGGGGTGTGGCCTGAGGAACTTTCCTCTCATTAGTCAACAGATGTCCTGGTTCAGCAGAGAGAGATGCCACATGAAATCCTTGTGCTTCAGCCTCATTACTGGCCCTGTCTGACACTAACTGGTCCCTTTGTGGACACTGAGACCTACTGGGGGCCCCTGAAGAACATTCAGGTCCTAATAAAGTCTCATAGTAAGGAAGAATTTTGCCTCCAGCCCCCAAGTCATGAAGCTGCTTTCCTTGGGCCTTTGCTTGTCTGATCTCCAACACAGCCAGGCCTGTGGATGTATGAGCACGGTGCTCTGGGTGAGACACCCCTGGCAGGGACACAGGTGCTGAGAAAGTACCACTAGGAGAACTGAGGTCCTCAGCCTCTTTCTCTGCCTTCTGCTTCACCTGCTGGCCTTGACTGTTACCCTCTTCTAGGAGGCAGCGGGCCTTCTTTTCAAGTGGGCTAGAGACCCTGTTCAGTGACCTGGTTCTTTCTGTTCCTCTTTGTATATCTGCTTCGGCTTCTGAAGCAAAACCCTCTCTGGGACTCAAGCCCATTGAGATGCTTCTGAGGTCCCCTCCTTGGTCTTGGATATCTGCTGATCTGTGGCCCTCTGCCTCCAGGGGAATGCTCTCTGATACATGGGACTGACCATGAGATCCCATGGCCGTGGATATCACAGACCCACACCAAGCAGAGTGTGCCAAGGAGGAGCCCCCTCTAACATTTCCCTGAGGACTGTGGCCTTGGGGCTCTCCACTCTGATTCTGACTCCCTGCTCCAGTTACCAAGGGACTATTAGGCATTTTCAACATTGTGGGAGCCAGCGCATAGTCAACTGAAGAGATGCCTACAGTATCATGTGCATGAAGATAGTCTCTTGGCAGCCTTGGAGACTTCAAAGACAAGGTACTACTCAGGTCTCCGTGAGGAACCACAGAGGAGTCTGTCTGGCTCAGCAGTGGACCAGTCTCCTGGCTATAAGATGTGCCCATACAATGCTGGCTTGGGCTGAAAAGTTTCTGAGTTGATGAGACTACTGTGTTTTGTTCCTGTAGGCTCCCTCCTCTTTGCACAGCCATTTCCTCAACTCTGCCTTGAACTTTGGGCTCCTCTTGCTTAGAACTACTTACACAATTGGCAACCTGGCTTTCCCAAAAACTTTTCACAGTTTTCAGTTCCTCAAGACTTCCCAAGCCACAGGGCTGCCCTCTGGGGTTTGCAGATGCATTCCCCACTTCGCCCTCCTTCTCAGAAGACATCTTGGGGCTCGGCTGCAATGGCAGAGCATCAGCCAATCCCTTGGTTCTTGGATCAGCACACATGTCTGCAAACTCTCTACGAGCTGCACATGTCCCTACATCATCACACATGTGCCAGGAGGGTCTGTCTAATACAGCTGGGCAAGTGTGCTCTTTTGCAAATTTAATGTCTTGTACACATTCCCTTGACTTGAAGGGGTACAAGGTGATTTTCTGGACCTGGGGACCTTTCCCAATGCTACTGTTAACCTCTATTTCTCCAGCTTCGCTATCCCTAAAGGTAACATCATCTGTCTGTTTTTGAGAAGATGGCTGATCCTTCAAAGACAGGTGGTTTCCAAAGCTGCCTGGCTTCAGGACATAGTCAGCCATCTCCTGGTCCCTTCGGTCCTGGAACACAAACTCCTTACTGACTCCCAATGTGTGGGAAGCATTTGGCTGCATATTCTGCTTGGATTCAATTTCCAAGATGCCACTTTCCAGCTGCATTACACTCCTAATTAGCCTGGCCATTTCATCAGCACTGTTGACTCTTCTATTCTGCTTCTTTCCAGAAGGTTCTTCTTTGGGGCTTAACATTTCTTGTGACCTTCCAGAACCTTTGCATTCACTCAGGTTTTTTTCCTGAGAGCATGTAACTGACTGGAATCTTTCATATGTAGTCTCTGTCTGCGGAAGATTAAACTCTTTTGAGCTGCCTTTGGAATAGAGAGCATTCCCAAGAAACCCAGATTCATTCTTCCTCTCACCCTTGTGGGCTGGACTCTCATCCGGGGCCATCATCTTTGGGCCACTTACTCTATGATGTACTGATCTGGACTGCAAAGAAATAGCAGTTTCCCCCAGTATGTCCTTGTCAAGGGCTAAATTGATGGTTTCATAGATGAAATCAGACTTGGCGCCAGAAGGAAACTGTCTGTTCATATCAAAGGCCTGAGTCTGCCTTAGGACCACACTGTGATCCTGCTCTTCTTCCTCATCTGCCTCAGACTCACAAATAAGGAGAGGCCTCCTAGACCTAGAATGGCTTGAGCAAACATTGCAATAGGACTGTACCGTGGCCTTTTCTCCCTCCTGAAGCGCCGAAAGACTCTGTTTATTTAAAATTCCAACTTGATTTTCAAATTCACATACTTTTGTGCTAGTAGATGAAAGAAAATGTCTGTTCTGAGCAACAAAAAAATAAACTGAATTGTGGCTTTCTTCTTCAATATTTCCAGGGTACTTCCCTCTTTCTCTGCTAACTTCCTTGGTGTTCAGATCAAATGGCCTCCCTGCTGTGACTCCCTGCTGAGATGAGGCAATCTTGGAATTCTGGTTTTGTAATAGCACTGGCAACTTATTCTTCAAATAAATATTTTGGAGAACCTGATGGTCATGACCAAAGCCCCAGGCTTCTCTGGGGGGTGGGGAAGGCACTCTTGATTCTCTGCAAGCCGGGATCTCTAAGGCAGTTTCTGTCAGGGCATCCCGGCTTTTGGTCACATAGAATGTCTCCAAGGGAGGTGGCTGCAAGGAAGCCGGGAATGGATTCCAGGCAGCAGAGTGGGAATACCGCTTTGGACCTGACGGAAATGCAAACGAAACGCTTGGGTGCTTTCCAACCACTTCGCTGGAGCTCTCCTGATAATCTACTTTCTCTTCCTGCAGGGGTGGGTAGCGACTGGGACTGAACTGCCCCTCCTGGCCTGCACTATTCTTCCTGAGATGAGCCCCGCCACGGGGCCAGTGGTTTTCTTTAGTGGCTATGGTGACATGACCGTGACAACGGCTCTTCTGGAAAAAACATTCATCAGAGGAAGTCATCAGTCGAGGTTTCCCACTACTCTGAGAAGACTCTTCCAAGCTGTTCTGCTTGACTTCACATGCTTCAGTCCTGGAATTTGCTATCTTGTTCTCTGCTACAAAGACTGGTGCATTTGTAGTTCCAGAAGTCAATGATTCTACATCTGCTGAGTAAGTTCCACTATGACTCACCTCTTTCTCTCTAGCTGTAAAGAAATCTGAAGTACCTTCTAACTCAGCACTCAAACTGTCCTGTTCTTTTTCTGCTCTCAAATGCCTAATTTTGGATAAATGGATAGGAAAGTTGCTGAAATCCCGACTGCAAGATACCCCAGAACCAACTGGCAATAGAGTATCTGTTTCTTTGCCAGAAGCTTGGGTCAAGGAGGCAGAGTCTTCTTCGAGGGAGGAGAAAGCTGGCCTGGATTCTCTTACAGCCTGCAACACAGGATGGGACAGTTCAAGGAGGTACTTTTGCTGAAGGGCGGCCCAGTCTCTCTCATGGGCACTGCCTACATGAGTGAATGAGGCAGCAGAGGCAGCCAAAACACCTGACACACTGGAGTTGTTGGATGCTTCAGAGCTGGCCTCCTGGGCTGTGTCAGGGAGACCTCTGGCCTGAAAGATGCCAGCAGCTCGTGGCTGAAGCAGCCTGTAAGACCCCGAGAGCGACAGCCTGGGTGTATCAGAAGCAGGGATTGTGTACACACCGCTTACACAGCAGGGCAGCTCGGCACAACCTCGGGGAAGTTTGGAGCTATAGGGCAGAAGTGTTTCTGCCCCTGATGGCTTTAGTTCTTCCATATTTTGCCAGTGTCTAGGCCTCTCCCAACCATGGGGCTGAGATTCCTGGATATCTGGACTTGCACATAAAGAACCCACTATTCCTGAGGGGCTGCTGGAATTGATCTTAGAGTCACAGGAAAACCAGGAATCCATGGACAACAGAGGGCTGCCTCTTGAAAGTTGCAGGCCTTGGAGTGTGTTTGCCTGTTCAGAGGAGCTTGCTTCTACCTCTGACTCAGGCTGCTCACAGGGGGGCTGGGGCGGGGGGCCAAGGTAAAATGAACTGCTCATTGGCAGGATGGCATCCAGCCTGGCTCCTGTCCCGTGGTTGATGGGACCAAGCCTGTACGTTGCCTCCTGGTCCACTGTGGGCAGATTGGAGGTCTGCAGGTGCCAGAAAGTCTCTGTGGGCATCTCATCAGCTGAACTGAAGAAAGCCTCTTCTTGCTGATCTTCCCGTAGTTCCTCCTTGGCATCAATCAGGCTATCCAAGGAAAAGCTCCTCTGGGTTTGGGTGAACCGTCCACTGTTTGAGGATGTGGTGAAGCCCCTCACAGAGGCTCTAACTCTGGCCCTACAGTGGCCATGGCCATTGGGAAGATAACTACGCCTTGGGCTGTCTGGCGGGCTTTCATACCCCTTCTCAGCCAGCGAGTCCTCAGATATTTGGCCATCATCACTTTCAGAGTTCTCTGGCTCTGAGAGATCCTGTTCCTTTCCCTCGGGGTCCTTTGGCTCCATTAGGGCTTTGGCATAGACACAGGAGAGAGAATCCACTGAGTAACTGCTACCTGCATCAGATAAGTCACCATCTTTATCTCTTACATGGTCCACTCTTGGGCTGAAATCTGTGAGTGAGGATGTGGAATCTTGGTCTCCCACACTGTGTTGCCCCCTCAAAGGGCTGCCATGAGGCAAACAAGAGGACTTCTTGGCAATGTCTTTGACTAGAACCCTCTGCTGCCTTTTTGATGCCCGGCTTGGAGGAGGTGGTTTGGATTCCACCCAGAAAGTCTTGGCTGCCTTTCCACATCCAGATGCCTGTTTGGGTCCACGGGGATGTGAGGAAGTGCAACAGGTTCCCTTAGCAGTCTTGTGGGTCCCAAGGTTCCCTTCTTTTTGCCACCCTGCTCGTGTGTGGTCAGGGTCTGCTAGTCCCCTACCCCTCTTGGTATAGGTGGAAGGGGTGAGTGCACCTGGCTCATCCCTCGGCTTTAGCTTGTTTGCTGAATGATCCAGAGAGGCTAAGCTCTGGGACAACATTTGACAGGGCTGCTTACCCACTCTTTGCATTTCCTGGATGCTGGCAGACTCAGAACTCACAGTGAGGCAGCTGCCTGAGGCTAAGGCTCCATTCCTTGCCAAGGCCACCTTAGGAGTGCAGAGATGCCGCTTGCCTGAGGAATAGAGGGCATTTTTACTAAAGTGTCCTGTCCTTGGAGGGTAAGAAGCAGCCTGGGGCAAATACTCTTCTGATGGAATTTTCTCTGATATTTGATCAGTAGGGTCAGGCATAGGAGGTAACATGGTGGAGGGATCCTGATTCAGGAAAACACTGTGGAGAAAAGGAAAACCATTTTAGAAAAGTAAAAGGTCCCTATTTCCTGCTCACAGAGGGAATATAAAGTCCCACTTAGTTTGCTCTAAAGGAGGTTAATAACTAGACCAATGTCACTACCCCCTCTAGTCTTTGAGGTCGGAAAAAAGCTCTATAGGTACAAAAAGCAACTATGGACTACAGTTTTGGCTTCAGAGAGCCCAGGTACATTCTGTTGCTCAATTTCTTTATCTTATGAAAAGACTGAACTGAATCTGAATCTAATCATGCTTTAGGGAAAACTTCCATTAATAGGCAGTATGAGGAACAGAGGAACAATCTAAATGAGACTGCAAGAATCAAACAAGCAAATCTATAAAGTGGCATCTTCTGTAGAACCGATCCACCTTTAATAAATCAATGATACGAAGAAATAAAAATGAAACAAAGTATTATTAAAAGGAACTTAAAAGACTTGCCACATGCAGTATGTGAATCCTACTTGGATCTTAATTTGAACAACTAACTGTAAATAGATATTTTTGAGGCAATTACAGAAATTTGATATGGGCCTAGGTTTTAGATTATATTGAATAACTGATCTTAATTTTGTTAGGTGAATGACAATGTGATTGTAAGAAAAGTCCTTGTATTTTAGAAATGACACGATGTCTAGGATTTGTTTTAAAATACTTCATCAGGGGCACCTGGGTGGCTCAGTCGGTTAAGTGTCTGCCTTCAGCTCAGGTCAGGATCCCAGCATCCTGGGATCAAGCTTCATGTTGGGCTCCCTGCTCAGTGGAGAGCCTGCTTCTCCCTCTCCCTCTGCCTGTTGCTCTGCCTACTTGTCAAATAAATAAAATCTTAAAAATAAAAATAAAAAACAAAAATACTTCATCAGAAAAAGGACAGAAAGGAGATTAATGCAAGCATGATAAATCTTGGTAACTGCTGAATGTGGGAGATAGGCATACTAATTTTAATAAAAAGTCTTAAAAAAAAGTCCTGCCTAGTCCTCTGAAGACCAGAGAGGTGAGCCAACAGAACCGACAGACATGAACTGTACACATACTATGGGCAAGGCCCTGGGCTAGGCCTGGAGGATATAAAGAAGCAGACACAGTCCCCCGCTCCATCCTCACCTTGACTGAATGCAAGGAGTGAAGGAGAAAAAAAAAAACAAGAAAGATCCCAAATGGGACCTGGGAGTCAGAAAGATAGTGTTCCACTCGCTTATCAATTGGAAGGTAAGGTCAGGAAACTCACTTGAGGTGGCAGGACAGGCAGGAGGGAGAGGGAAGAAGCATGTGGGAACCGAGTCTGGTGTGAGGAGAGATGAGATGGAGCTGGTGACAGGACAAACACAGGGAGATGTACGTGGATAGCCAGGGTCTAAAGAGCAGGTGAAAAATGAGGCTGAGGGGCGCCTGGGTGTCTCGGTCGTTAAGCATCTGCCTTCGGCTCAGGTCATGATCCCAGAGTCCTGGGATTGAGCCCCGCATAGGGCTCCCTGCTCTGCTGGGAGCCTGCTTCTTCCTCTCCCACTCCCCCTGCTTGTGTTCCTTCTCTCGCTGGCTGTCTCTCTGTCAAATAAATAAATAAAATCTTAAAAAAAAAAATGAGGCTGAGATTCTCATTTGGAAGAGACCACCGAGGCAGCAAGAGTTGCCACTCAGAATGGGAGAAGGTAAAAGCCTGAGTCTTAGAAGATCTCACCTACAGAGAAAGAGGGAAAAGTGGTGGGGAAGGGAGGAGTAAGCAAATCTTTCCATTTCACAGACTGAGAAACTGAGGCCCTGGGAAGTAAAGAAGGCCACCTGAGCAACAAGGCTGTAAACCTCAGCCAATGATCCCAGATGACCACTGCTGGCTGTACCTGTGTAGCTGGGGCAAGTACCGGCTGCAGAGCCTTTGGAGGCTCAAAGAACTGTAACCTGTCCGCCTGCTTCTATGTTGAGGCCCTGGGACCATGGTGTCAGTGCTGGGTACCCAGTATGGGGGCTTCTGGGTGTGGTCATCCTTGAGCCAGCACAATGCCTTGGGCTGCTCCAGTCCCTTCTGGGCCTCCAGCAGCCTCTGCTTTCTGAGGATTCTCTCTAGGTGGAAGGAGGACTTTCTTCGCCGGATGTCCCGCTGTGCTGCCCGAAGTATGTTCCTGCGCCCAAGCTGCAATCGCACCTCCTTCTTCTGGCTTCGGACCAGTGGGGGCAGCAGAGTCTCAGGATCTGCCTGAAGCCAAGCACCAGGAGGCACACAGGCCTCAAGTTCTTTCTCTGCCACGTGGTCTCGCTGCTGCTGCAAGCCAGCCAGCCAGGTCTCTTCTCCGAGCAGCTGCTGCTGGTCTGGGAACCAAAGACACTCTGAGAGAAAGTCAGCACCTCCCTCCCTGCCCGTGCAGCCTAGACTCAGACACCTCTGGCTGTGGTTAGACATGAATGGAGGGAAAGTGCTGGCCAGGAGTTATGTGCCGGGATGAGGGCTACTGGGCCCCCTTACCACAGGGGAAGGGAAGGAAGCCCCCAGGCCTTAGCACATGCTGGGGCAAGCAGCAAAGCATGGATAAATGTGCATGTGAGGAGAGAGCAGGGGGTCCGTCACTGTGAGGGGCAGTAAGGAAGGTAGCTTCCTTATTCTTGCTTCCAGCCCCTCATAAGAGTCTCTGGTTTCTGAAAGAGGGAAGAGAACACCTAATACCAAAGATTCCATCATATCACAAAGAAAACAAAGGAGAGAATACAGAAGGATGTGGAAGCATGAAAATGAAGAGATGAGAAGGTGAAGCAGACACAGTGAGCAGTGGGCACCTACTGTCTTTAATTTGCTGGCTGATGTGTGCCTGGTCCAATTCCAGATCCTCTTTGGTTCTAATCTGTCCCGCTAGGATTCGCTGCCTCAAATCCCCCACGTAGTGCTGCTGCTGAATCTGGGCCCTTTGGGGCGCCTCTCCAGCCCTCAGTGGCTGGTGGTCCTCGTCACTCTGCTCTTCCAGCACTCTCCTATCACAGAGGGGCCGGTGTTACCCAAGAGAAATGCAAACCCAGTTCAGGACAAACCAGTGGCAGTCTTAGCCCTTCTGAGAGCCCTGAATTCAACAGGGCAGAGAGGGCTTTGAACTTCTGGCAACTTGGGACACATAGGCACGCTGTCACAGGCAGTTCATGATGTCACAGTGCAGGAGGGGAGAATGGTCCTTAGACTAGCATATTCTTAGACCGTGAGTTGACCAGAAATACAGGTTCATTCTGGTTAAGGGAAATGACCAGGAAAGTAAAGCAGCTTTAAAAAACACAAACATTTTAGCTAAATCAAGAAGCTTTGTCCCTTAAAAAAGAATAAAAAGATCTGCTTAAAATCTGCTGGAAACAGAGTAGAACAGAAGCTCTAACAAACATTGTGGGAATGGAAACTCTCCTGCATGTTCAGAGATTATGACTCCATCTCCATTTTGTGAAACAGAAACCCTCTGTGATCTGGGAGTAGGAGACAGCCAATCTAGAGGAGAGAGAATTTATATGCACAACACACCTGTGTGTGTGGATGGAGACCCAGAGGAGAGCTGGTCTCCCCTTGAGGGCGGTTCTCAGTGATGAGCCCAAGAATAGGGTTCAAGCGTTTTACACTCTACCGTAACTTTCAGAGATATACACTGAAGTACTTACTGGTGAAACTGGGATTTATTTAGATCCAGTTGGAGGAGAGCAGGGGAAAGTGGAAAGGGAGTGGGGAGATAAATGAAACAAGATTAGCCATGATTTGATCACTGGTTGTGTATTTGGAAATCTCCGTAATACAAAGTTTAAAAAGAATTCTAGATTGCAGTCATGCTTTATTCTGCCATCAAGTTCCTGCGTGGCCATGGATGAGTTAGAGTCTTCCTCTGAAGACTGACAGCTTCTACCTGCGTAGTTTTTCCCTTGGTCATACATGGTCTCCTACGCAAGGACCTCACAGCAGGGCCTCTCCATCCATGTCATTTGGATTTCTAAAGGAGCCAACTGCATGGGCATTCTGGGTGGTGGGAGTAGGGAGTGACTGGGAGGGACTGGGATCTGCCTCGGGCTAAAAAAAAAAAAGCCCCAGTCTGCCCTCCCTTAGCCTTCCTTCCGGTCCCAAGACACCATGCTTCTTTAAGGCCCGCTTAATAACTTGACCCTAGACAGTGTGAGCAGAACTCTGGGGGGTTCACCTGGCTTACATTTACTACTTTGTAGAGCAGAATGAAATCACAGAGGGCATATCAAAGCAGATAGTCTGTGGGCCAAATGTGGTCCACTGCCTGTTTTTGTGAATGAAGTGTTACTGGAATACTCGTTCGCTTATGTATTATCTAGGCTGCTTGAGTAGCTGCAGCAGAGACTGTATGGCCCACAAATCCTAAAATACTAAATACCTTTACAGAAAGTTTCCTGCCTCTGTCTTAGAAGAAATTGTGATTTCTTAATGCAGTCTTTAGAGGAGAGTGAAGGATGAATAGGGTGGGGGGGGGAGTGTGGATAGGGGGTGACATAATAGCAATCTCTTCCTTGGGAAGGAGGCTATGAGGTGACTCAATCTACAATGGGTCGAGGACTTGGACAGGCCAAGATATCTGAGTATGCTCTGGGGGAAAACGGCGCTCACTACTATGGGCAAAAGGCCAAATACGCACACTGGAATGTACAGAAAAGTGGAAAAGCACCCTTTGCCACATGTGAGGCAAAAGACTCGGGACAGCAGTTAGAATAGAAAACCAGTTTACACCAAACAGATAGAAAAGGCCATTAATGGGAAACATTTTATACATGTATTTGTATGTATCATGCCTGCATTACTGCTCCAAATTTTGTCTGACCACAGACATAGCTGAATTACAAACATGACCATCAGAGGGTCTTACATAAACCCAGCTAAAGTCCAGACCATCAGGTGCAAAGAGCAGGAAGGGCATCTTTATTCTTAATTCTCACAAAGTAGACACAACTTCCTTCTCTCCCTGTCTCCCAATCCTGAGATTCACAATTTGTTTCTCCAGAGTAGAGGACGTCCTCTACCCTTCCCCCAGCCGCTAGCCAGGCAGCTTCTGTGCACCCATCTCAGCTTCCTTCACAGCACCAACAAGACCTGCAAGGGGAAGCTGTCTGGGATGATCATTAGAGACACAGCACATTCACCTGAGATGCCACATGCCAACAGACTGAAAAATGGCTCCTCTGCTATGCACATCAGTCAAGTTCCCAGAAAGCGGATGCGGAAAAAAAAAATACCAACCTTATGTTACATATCTGGGTAGATTACTACTGGCAAGTCTTCGGTTACTTGCCAGCCAAGGACCTCTGTCAGATGACCGCCCTTCATCTTGGGTGGCTCCAGCATCTCCCCGGTGCTGCCTGGTCCCCTGCATGCCAGCACTCCATCACGCCCTCCCCCACCCTCTCTCCCAGCCCTCCCAGCTGCTTCGAGGCCTGACAGCTTCTGCAGCAGAATGCAGCAGTGTATACTCCCTAAGGCGGCAGTGGCAGCGGCAACAGGGTCTCCCAGGCTCTAAGCACTTAAGGCTAAGCACCCAAAATTCCAAAGGGGAAAATGCAAGGTTTTCAAGGACTAACTCCTCTCTGGTCTAGATCACTGCTGCAAAGGGAAAAAAGAGGCAGGCTGGCCAATCTCCTCTGGCTCTGGAGTTAGCTCCAACTTTGCAGGCTCCCTATGAGTCCTCCTCCAGAGAGAAAAATGAGGGAAGAAAACTCTAGGACAAGGAAAGGCTTCAGAGCCAACCTCACCAGAACAGATGAGATTCTCACGGAGACACAGCCACAAACCTAGTCTGGGAGCCCAGCTGACAACGTGCAGTTTTCTCCTCTCTCATGGGTTCTCTCCCCGGTCCCTCTGCCCAATCACAGGCTTGAGCCCCACTCCACCCCACTTCCACCAGTGGCTGGCATGCAGATGCTAGCTACGGGAGCTGCGTAGGACCAGCCCAGCCCACAGGCTCCTGGAGCTGGTGCTAAAGAGTGGAGGCAGCGAGTGGGAGAGGCCTTGATTCTCCAATCCTTCTCTGTCCTCTCCGAATGAAAGGGTGCATTCTTGGCGTTGCTAAAAGGTCATGTCAGTGACCGCGGGCTAGAGAGACGAGAAGACCTTAAAAAGCCAGGAGAAGACCCGTGTTCTCTAGGGTGGATGGGACAGCTGGGACAAGGTAGGAGGCACAATAATGAAAGGGAGGCTGTGTACGTGGGCAGCTCCACACAAGGGCCTCCAGCAGTGGGGCTGGCAGCATCAGGTAGCCAGCAAAGCATTCCATGTATACTTGCTCTTTCAATCCTTATCACACAGATCTCTTGGAGACAGATAGTGGTACCCTTACTTAGGGTGAGCCAACAGACTCAGAGACTCAGTAACTTGCCTAAAGCCACACAGCTTTTACTTCAGAAATTCAGGATGTGATGCAGCTTTATCCAACTCCAACATGACTTTTCGATATCACAGCTCATTAAGTTGCAGAGCTGTTCTCTGTACACCTCTGAACTCTGGGAAAGTCAGAGCTCCAATGCATCTTCCCAGCAGAAGCTGACCTAAGACAAGGCCTTCTTTCATGACTGTACTCTGACAAAACAAAAGCTCCAGCTGCTCTTTAATCCACCTTCGCCTTGATACACTCCAGTTGTGTCACCTCTCCCACCTTCCCTGTCACCCACAGAGTCCTCATCATGCAACACTGGGGCCATCCTGCCTTAGACTCTGCCCCATCCTTCAGTCCTTAGCAGCCTGCATGTGAGGACTTGCCTGCCGTTCATGGCCCCTGCATCACAGGACTTCTCCTCCTACGTCGAATATCCCTCACCACCAAGGTCAGACCCAAGATTGTCATCAGCTGCCACCAAATGCTCCTGGCCTGAGAAAAGAGCAGCTAGATCCCTTTTGAAGGAACCAGGGGAAAGGGCCATCAGAACCATCCCAGATCCCCGTGCTCATGGTGCTGGGCAGCCTCCTAACACCAGTGGTCTCAGGACACTGAGTCTCCTGCTGACATTCTTTATAGAACATCCCCAAGTCAGAGGGTACTTTGATTTATGGGAAGGATATCACTGTTCCCAGTATCAGACTTACGAGACATGTAGATCTGGGAAGGGCATTCTATGTAGAAATGAATCAAGAATGACTATGAAGAAGAATAGTAGTTGCCACCAATCACATAGAAAACTCTGATGCCATGCTTCCATGTTCACAATGCAGGCAAAGTGGGTATAAGAGAGTAGAACCCCAAGATACTTGCATATTGTTCCGGGAGTTTCTGACCCTCTTATATGTAGTTCTGGACCCTTGGTATTGAGAAAAAAAGATTCGCAGTCCCACACTCGCTTTAAAAACTTGGAGGAAGCCATAGTCCTGGAAGTTGACACACGCTACGAGCTCACACATAGGCAGTCCAGAATTTAAAGGGGGACACAGGCAGGTAAGTTCAGAAGCAGTCTCAAAGATACATATGAACACATCACATTCAAATCTTGACAGAAGAAAGTGGCCACAGGAAATACCAAATAATATACTCCTTTCAGTGATGAAGAAAGTTACAACACTGAAGAGGAAATGAATGAGTGCCGAGACCACTTCCTTGCCAACACCAAGCTAAGCAGCCAGCTCGGGATCCCTCAATCACTTACACAGGCCTCACTCAGAGCTTGGCTACTACACTCACCTCCCCCGTCCAGCTCCATGTTGTAAGAGACTAAGAAGTAAGAACAGTAGGTTCCACAGCGGAAGGAGTACATGTTTCTCACCTTTTCTTCCAAAGCAAAGGGCAAAGACCCAACCGGGAGGCAGTGACATCTCCATCCAAGTCCAACCATTCCAAAGAGCCACTGCCACCCACAGCCTCGCCGACCTGGGAACAAGGAAGAAAAGCAGTGCGGCTGCTGTCACCACCCTCACTCCAAGAGAACAAGACAAAGCTCAAACCTGTCCCTCAAAAAGAAGCAGGGAGGCTGGCAGCCACCTTGAAAATACAGCACACTCACCTGCCTTCTCTGCCGCAGGACAGCGGCCTCTGCTGGGTGGTTGAATCGGAACTTCTGTGCCTTCCCCAGGGTTATGACTGCTCCTGTGACAGAGACAAGTGAGAATTCATCAACAGCTCATGTTCTGAGTATATATTATGTACAGGGTACTCTTCTGGAAGGCAAAATCCTGCCCTCAACAAGCTGATAACTTAGGTGAGTCAGTAAGATTCACTGGATATCGCACAGTGTAAATACTGAATTTAACAAAATGAATAGGAGGAGTTCTGCTACTCCAAGGGAAAGCAAAATGAGTTCCCACTGGAATAGTGAGGGAATGCTTCATGGAAGGGGGAATCTAAGCTCAGCCTCAAAGGATACACAGAATTTGAACAGATTAACTATAGTACTAACAGTAATGATGATAATGAGTATTTACTGGGTGCCAAGAAGCCTGCGAAGAACATCACATGAACTAGCTCATTGAATCCTCACAACAATCCTCTTACCGCTGTTTTATAGATGAGAAAGCTGAGGTTTAGAGACTTTCCCAAGGACACAGGTATAAATTTCAGAGAGTCATTCTCCACCCTGGAACCCTGGAATTGAGGCTTCCTTGTTTATGGGAAGAGGATGGTATTAGGAAATCTTCACATCTCTGAGTGCAGAGGTTGGGTGTCCCATCTTTAAAGCCTGCTTCACTGAGCTCTCTGGGTTTGGCCCATGAGAATGGAGGGAGTCCATCCCTCAACCTGGCATAAATAGAGCTATAAGCAGTCTTACCTTGAGTCAGACGACAGGAGGCAGTGACCTCCCGGCCATTGACTGTGCAGCGGGCCCCCTGGGCAGGCCGCAGAATGACTACCCCACAGGCACTGGTGATAGTACAGTGGTCTCTCTCAATCCACTGCCCCTGCAGGACTATACAAGAAATGGGGGTCAACGGGGTGGGCAGACAACCCAGGAAAACATTCTTTCTATGAGATCAGAATCTACATCTGGAAGATCTTACATTATGACAAGAGAGGAAAAGCCACCACCTGAAACCACCCAGACCTGGATCCTCCCACCGTGTGGGTCTCCTTCCAACATATCCCTGACCCACAACCTCAACGTAGCAGCAAAAGAGGAATGGCCCCTTGATCTTCAAAGACTCCTTCCTCTCAGAGCATCATCAGTTTCCTCTAAAGATACTGGTCAGGTCAGGCATGAGTATCTGTCACAGTGTCAGACCCAAATGTTCTATCACTTACCAATGTCCTGTTCCTGGTCTGAGTCAATCCTTCCTATTTTTGTTGTCCCCTCCTAAAGGAAAAAACAAAGCCCTTTTAACAAGAATAAAAAGGGACAGAGCCTGCCCCCAAAGCAGAGTACACCTGTTGGAGTGTTATCACTGTCTTCCCACGCCCAGCCCGGCATTTTTCACACCACTTCTCAACTTTGGTCCAGGCTGTTCTGACTGCTCTGCCCACTCACTGCAAACCAGGAAGCCCCTGAGAAGGCAGGGCAAAAATATAAGAAAGCAGCACCAGCTCTTTGCAAAGTCAACAAATATTGGTAAACTCCCTTCTGTCCCACAGCCTGATGCTAGGGAACAGCCATGACTGTTGGTCAGAGATTCTCTAGTCTGAGGAAGTGGGCACACAGGCAGAATTTTCCTACAGGGACTAAGGTTGGTGTGGTCCAAATCTGGTCCATTTAGTCTCAAAGGGACGCATGTTCTATGAAGATGTATGGAATCGCAGGATTTTTACCTTCTTGGTTGACAGATGAAGTTCGACAGATACCAGATTCTAAGAAGGGTAAAGCACAAATAGGAGGAAAGCATATCTAGAATCAAAAAGGACTGCCAAAGAGTATACGAGAGGAAGGGAAACCGGAGTTAGCATAAACGAATCACTGGGTTAGTAGAAGACAGGGCCTTTTGCCCTTGGATTATAGCAATTCTTTTAAGAACACATACTTCTGTTTGGGGAAAGCAGCAAATGACATCAGAGATGCTGAGTTTAGATATGTGTTTATCATGTATTGAATAACCAATCACTATGTCCCAGGTATTGCGCTGAGCGCTTTACAGACATCTCTTATTTAATCCTTAAACAACCTAAAATAGTTATTATCCCCCTTTCATATATGAAGAATCTGAAGCTGATGGGGAAAGTTGCCCAGGGAACCCATATACTAAATCGGAGAGCCATGGCTAGAATTGCGGTCTCTCTGGGCCTGAGCCCATGCTTGTCCATCTTCACTGCACAACCTCCTCCCTGGTAGCTGATGCCTTTGAAGTGATCCGAGAGTTCCCCATTAGACTTCGCCATTAGCAGTCAGAAGGGGGCAGTCCCTGAAGTCCCCCCAAAATAGCTGGTGAAAAGGCAGGCTCCTAGAAGCAATGAATGAGACTCTGACCTTACTGGGCTTGCATACACAGACAGCCAGAGCCCAGCCTTTTCTGCTCAGCCACTGAGCACCACACAGACAAATGGATGCTGGCCTCTATAAACACCACCAAACAAAATTGAGGAGAAGGGGTCAAGACCCCACCTGCCAGTTCATGGTCAGCCCTAATGATGAAATGCATTCCTTACAAAAAGATAAGGCCACAGCCTATCACAACTCCTACATCTACAGGGCAGAAACCACCACAAAACAAAACAGCATCTCATTTAACATGGACTTAGTTGGTGCCTGCGCTTGCTGCCCCCTCTGCTTATTTATGCAGGGAGAGTTAACGGCACAAGGCAATTATGAGAATGAAGTCCAGGATACCAGTAACCTGTACTCCACCCACCCTTCCCTCTGTCCTCTTCCCACCCAAGGTACTTCCCAAGGTGACCAAAGGGAAAAGAGCTTCCTGGGCATTGCTTGGGATTAGTTCCGGGTCTAAATCAAGACAGCAAGGCAAACAAACACACAGAGAATCTTGAGCAATTACTGCTAAACTATTACCCAAACCAGGATCTAAACAAACAAAAAGGGAGAAAATGGGTACACAAAATGCAGAAATGCCAGGATTAGAACTAGACTGAATCCTCACCCCTCGGGTTCACTGGAAACACATCAAGGAGGGGGCACCACCCTCAGTGCACACAGACTCCGCAATGAAAACCAGGACTCCCACATTCAGATGAGGCCTGCACTCATCTTTTGTCTCGGATTCCATCTCAGTCCTGTCCTTTAGCCCTCTGATGCCTCCCTGAGCTCTACCACTTGAATTCTAGCTTCATCTGCTCGCTCCACATCCAACCAATACAGCAGATCAGCTCTACTCAAATATTAAGCATTTTAATCCACCTGGTCTCTTCCTGACCCCCAACCTCTCCCTGTGGTTCTAATAAAACGATTGATAGCCTTTGGTATTTAGATCTGTTATTTAGGTAACAACCATTTCTGCCTGAGGCATTTTCACTGAGCTAATTTACACACTCACTGTGTTGAGAATAAGCTACTTTAACTTTTTGAGAGGCTCAGTCTCTGACAACTTCCCTGAGGGCTTAGCCTAAGATGAGCTTCCCTAACATCTCACTACCAGATGCACTACCTGATTTCTCCAGGGATAAGAGCAGCATTATGCTAAGTGAAATAAGTCAAGCAGAGAAAGACAACTATCATATGATTTCTCTCATCTATGGAACATAAGAACTAGGATGATCGGTAGGGGAAGAAAGGGATAAAGAAAGGGGGGGGTAATCAGAAGGGGGAATGAAACATGAGAGACTATGGACTATGAGAAACAAACTGAGGACTTCAGAGGGGAGGGGGGTGGGGGAATGGGATAGACCGGTGATGGGTAGTAAGGAGGGCACGTATTGCATGGTGCACTGGGTGTTATACACAACTAATGAATCATCGAGCCTTACATCGGAAACCGGGGATGTACTGTATGGTGACTAACATAATATAATAAAAAATCATTTAAAAAAAAAAAAAAAAGAGCAGCATTATGTATCCCCCATAAACTCTGTTCATTTCAAATGACAGCTGGGGAGAATTAGGAGAATGAAGACTGGATTTTCAGTGAGCATAGTGATTCTGGCCACGTAAAGTATGCTCTGCCAGCCACAGGGACTGTCCTTCTACAGGAAGACAAACATTTTTGATGAGGACAGGATATGACTTACCTACCACTGGGGACTAACTCTCAAAATGCTTCATTTAAAAATGAGGACTTGCCTCCATTGACAAAGAACCAGGTGATCCAGGTCTTTCGGGGAAGGCAGGAGCTTCATTCTGTCGTTCTAGACAGCTGCGTGTTGAGCCCTGCCCCACCCTGCTGGCCCACCAGCTCTTTGGGCTCTCCCTCATGCTTTCTTTAAGCTTTCTACATCTACTTTCATTTTCCTCTCTTCTTTCCCCAGTAAACCTAGTAACGGAGAAGCAGGAGGTGCACTTTTTGTTGACTTGAGAGTTGAGGAGTGAGGAGGTATTAGAAGGAAACTGTTTCAGATCTTGATTCCCCCTTTAGCCTCTGAAAGAGGTTTGTAAGCAGCCTGGACGTGCGGAGCTCAGGAGTACCCATGGGATTTTGAGGTTAGGATTTCACTTCCATGCCTGCTTCAGGAAGCCAGAAAAGGAATATAAAGCAGCATCTTTCTTACTTTAAAATGAGATTAAATCACAGAGAATGAAAGTAAGTTATCTAAGAGCAACAGTAGCAGCCACAGAAAAACAAGTAATTGTTCTGATTTCCAGTCTTCTGCTCTAATTATACAAAAGCAAATGAATCACAATTGGTTGGCTAGCCCAGTTTCCTGAGGGCAAACCTGACGGCAGCTCTATGGCAACTGGCTCAATTCACAGAAGCATGGCTGCCGCCCTTGACTTCTCCCTCTTCAACCCCTGGGGCCAGTAGCTCAGGGAAAGAGGGAATGCACCAGCCTGCTCACCTTGAGGTGATAGAGCACGACACCTGTGCTGAGTACGTCCTCTTCCAAGGCCATTAGATGTGGCAGGCTGGAGTCAATGACTACCCCAGCCCTCCTCCTGTTGATGTCCACCCTGTAATGTTCCACGAGGGCCTTCCACTCATTCCACTTCTGGGTCCAGTCTTTAGTCAGCTGGTCTATCTGCGGAGAATGGAGGAAGCGGTTTTAGACACCCCGCAGGTGGAGCAGACTTAAGGTCCGAAGTCATCCTGGCCTGATTCCTCATGGCATTCCTTCCTCACTTTCCTCACTGTTACTATTCAAAGATCCACAGAGGCCCTTCCACATCCTCTGTGAGCTGTTTTCTAACATCTTTTCAATATGCAAGTGTTAACTTCTATAAATAGAAACTCCCTCAGTAAATGTTATTTTTAAAGTTTTCTGCAACAAGCGCTATTGTTTCTATAACTCAAAAAAATGCCATAAATTTTTTTTAATTAACTGAGATGTTAGTCATATGTCTATGTTTATAATTCCCCTTTCCCTATCCCTCTTCTATGTGATCCATACTGGGAATCCTTTTATGACCCAACACTTTTTCCCAAGGTGCAGAACCTCAAATCCTAATATCAGCTTGTACAGGGCTCAAAGATACACAAAGCACCAAGAGGAATATCCTCAGATAGAACAAAGACTATAAGAAACTGGTCTGACAGCTGTTTTAATACTTGTTACCTTTGGAGGGGTACTGACTGGAATGGGCCATGAGGGATCTTGGGCAGTATCAATAATATTGTATTTCTTGATCTGGGTGGTGGATATATGGCTGTCTGCACCCTGTGGAAAATCCAATGAGCTCTACTATGTTGTATTTTGTGTATTTTGTATATTTTATGTTTCTGCATGTACACCGTATTCCAATAAAAGTTCTATTTACAATTTCTAAAAAAAAGAAAGAAAGAAAGAAAGAAACTGGTCTGAAAGACCATGTAATAATAACAATAAAATACTGAGGGCTTACTATGTATCAGGAACAGAGTTTAAAAAATATGTAGGGGCCATCTATGTGGCTCAGTGGGTTAAGCATCTGACTCTTAATTTTGGCTCAGGTCATGATCTCAAGCTTGTGAGACTGAGTTCCATGTCGGGCTCTGCATTGGGCGTGGAGCCTGCTTAAGATTCTCTCTCCCCCTCTCCCCCCAATCTCTCTTAAAAAAATTATATATATATATACACATATATATATATATACATATATATGTATATATACATATATGTGTATATATATATATGTATATACATATATATAATACAGCAAGTTAGAGACCTTAAGCTAAGCCCACCTGGGGAACGTGAATGAACAATGTTGAACATAAGGTACTTTTTTCTTCTTTTGGTGGAAATGGATGCCCAGGCAGGAAAGTTATCCTGGGAATGGAAGAACTGAGAAAGCAGGAAAGGGACCTGGATTCAGTTAAGTACTTCTCTCATAAAAGGGATACTTGAGAAAAAACAAAGTATGCCAAGTTTAGATACAAGTGTTTTACCTACCCTAGAAATGTTATTTTTAACATTATAATCATTGAGTTGAAATTTGCCAAGAGTGAGACAACAGGGCACCCAGGAAGGGCTGGGTTGGGTTAGGACCTGGCATAGGTGAGCAGCAGGGCACTCTGACTTACAGTTTAGCCTTCCTGGCTCAGCTACCTGGAGGTACCACTGAACACACCTCCCCTTCTGGCTGGCTTTCATCACCTACCCCTTTACTGCCTAAGGTCAAAGGCCAGCAAGTGGCAGATTCAAGTCAAGGTCTGCCAGAATGTATAATGTAAAACTGCTAATGAGCTTGAAATGATTTTGACTCTGTACTTTATCTTTTATGTGTACAGAAGTGATATTTTCCGAACTAAAGATCAGAATGTATATTTAAGTATAGAATTATTAAGAAATGCCTGGATGTGGGGCGCCTGGGTGGCACAGCGGTTAAAGCGTCTGCCTTCGGCTCAGGGCGTGATCCCGGCGTTCCGGGTTCGAGCCCCACGTCAGGCTCCTCCTCTATGAGCCTGCTTCTTCCTCTCCCACTCCCCCTTCTTGTGGTCCCTCTCTCATTGGCTGTCTCTATCTCTGTCAAATAAATAAAAATAAAAATTAAAAAAAAAAAAAAAAAAAAAAAAGAAATGCCTGGATGTGTGATGTAGTCCTAAAGTTTAGCTTGGGTAACAAAATATTGACATAGCCAGGATACTTTATAATGTATAATGATGATGCAACAGAACACTAGGAATTGGGACATTTGGGTTGTGGTATCTAAATCTAACCTGTCACCAAATAACATCTGCCATTTCTTCCTTGTGTCTCCAGGAATCACCATTTAATCTAATCTCCCCAGATGTCTTGTCCTTGCCCTCACGGGGTCACAAAATTAGTCTCTTTCCTGGTTGATCTTTCTGCTTCCAGTCTTCCCTCCCTTCGATTCATCCTCCACACAACTGTCATATTAATTTCCCAATATACATCTTTATTATTTCACCAACCTCGTTCAAGTAGCCAAGATTAATATTGTAAATGTCAAGTTCAAACCTCCTAAACTTGCCCTAAACTTACCTCTCTGCCATGACCACGTATTCTAGTCAGCTCGGTCTTCCTCACACTGTGTGCTTCCACATGGCCTCGCACACCAGTTCATTCTTTCAGTTCCATGGCCTTGCTGAGATTATCCCACCCTCATCCCTTTCTTCCTATCTAACACACTCTACCAATCTCTCAAGGTCTAGTTCAAGTTCTCTAGCCTCCAGCACCAGCACTGTGATGTCGGCACTGAAAATTCCAAGCCATAATGATTTCTTCCTTCCCTAAGCTCTTTTCATATAACTTATCTAGTTCATTACATTTAACCATTCTCTAAATATGTTTCCAATTAGACTGCAAGCCACCTGTGGGAAGGAACTTCTTTCCATCTCTTGAAGCAACACGCTGAACACCTATTTAGCATGCAATGATTACATGTCAGTTGATTGACTGGAAAATAATTTTTTTTTCTAGGCTACTGTACCTATCCAAAGGGAGTTATCATGAACCCCTAAGAGAACAAAACAAAGAAAGCCAGTTACCAGCCCCTAAAGCAAACTCCTTCCCCACTCAAACCTCAATGAAGACAAAAACTGTCTCTAAACTAGATATAACCTCTCTGTCCTCACAAGGGAGCAGCCATGACTCAGGAATAATGGAGGGAGATGAGACCTACTACCAAGGTGATGTAAAGCATAACTGAGTCCACCCAGTACACCCACCTTCAATTCATTCTGGAGAATCAGCTCCTTCAGATTCTCATCCTTTTCCTCATTCAGTGGACTGTAGTTTGTCTGCACAAAGACAGAGATGTGCTTTGTTGGTCTCATCCTTACTCTTATGAAGGAAGAGAAGGGCAAATAAAGAAAAGACTTTATCATTAAAATCAGAAACAAATCAGAAGTTTAAGTATTAGGGTTCACATTGGTACAAAGAAGGAAAATTCAAAGAAACTTTTCTGGAGGGCCCCATTCCCTGAATCCACCTGCACACAGAATAAGGGCCATTTAGGCAAATGCCCTTTGGACAACAAATACGATATAGTGAGGATGCCCACTCCATCTGAAACTACTCAGGTAATCAGTCATCCATGTCCTGTCTTTGCTCCTGCCTCTGTTCCACAAGCATCCCTTAATTGAAAACATGGAATGCAACAGGGTTCGAATTCTATGCAGAAGAAAAGCAGGCTTTGGGGAACAGAAAAGTTCTGATTGCCTGAATACCAGTTCAAAGCTCAGCAGCATGGCTTTCAGTCTTCCAATCTCTTCCCTGAGTTCTCTGATCAGTTTTATATTTGCATCCTGAAACACAAAGAACTTGGTTTCACAAAGACTGATATCAGGCAACAAACCAGCTCTAAGATGCTACACAGAACTAGTTTGGAAAAAGTGGTTTACTCCTTTGGAGTAACTTCTGAGGCAGTCTTCTCAAAATATGGTCCTAGAACCACATCAACTCCACCTAAGAACTTGATAGAAATGCGAATTCTGCTCTCCCACCCACCCACCACCTACCAAATCAGAAACTCTTCAGGGCTGGGGTTTAACCAACTCTCTAGGAGGTGATTCTGATATACACTCAAGTATGAGAATCGCTGCCCTTGAGCAGGAGGTTGATAGTAACACAAGTGCCGGCACATGTGTAGGTAACAGATACTCTTCTTGCTGTAATGTGACTAAACTTAGTACCTACCTAATTATATTGCTTTTTTTTTTTTTAAAGATTTTATTTATTTGACAGAGATAGAGACAGCCAGCGAGAGAGGGAACACAAGCACGGGGAGTGGGAGAGGAAGAAGCAGGCCCATAGCAGAAGAGCCTGATGTGGGGCTCGATCCCAGATCGCCGGGATCACGCCCTGAGTCGAAGGCAGACGCTTAACCGCTATGCCACCCAGGCGCCCCAATTATATTGCTTTTTTAAAAAGTCCACAGATGGGCTATATAGGCCTGGCTACCAGTTTGTGACCCCTGCTCTGAAACTTTTCACTGAAATTGCAAAGCATATAAGGAATTTTTAAAAAATTTCTCATCATTACTCAACTTTTCAAAAACAAATTCCTTAATATGCGCCCTTTTTAGCCCGAAACAGAGACGTCACTACAGTTTGCACAGAAACGAAATAAAATACAAGCATACATCAACATAAACTCAAAATAAAAGCAGAGAACACAAACTTTTAAATGATCTTCCTTAGGGTGGCAGTGGTACACCAGAGATCTTAAAAGGAGGGGGTCTCAGAGAAATATCTAAAATAAATTATTCAAAAAGGCAACTGAATGAAGCCAGTAGAGATATGAGAGAAGGATATGACACTGAAAGAAAGAATTCTACTCTGTCTTCATTTGGCAAAGTCAGGCAAGTTGGGGTGAGGGTGAAGAGAAAGAAATGAGAGAATAAAAGAACTTAGTGTAAATACCACCAGACCAAGACTTCAAATGAAGTTCTCACCTCATTTACCCGTGGCTTGTTGATGATGTGTTTGGCATTGGATGCATATCTCAGTGTGCTCATGGTCTCACTGTAGCAAGTGTGTGAAGGAGACACAGCTGAGGTGGAAGGAGAGAGTTTAAAATCACATCAAGCCCTTCCAACCCAGCCTATAACCACTTGCCTTACTGCTATTGTCCATGCTGTATTATAAGACCCTTAATGAAATGGGTGGTCATCACCCTTTCTTTGAGGCAGAGTACTAGTCCCAACACAGAACCAGCTCCAGCTCCCACTCACTAGCAACCATGATAGTTTTGGAGTTGCCTCCAAGACTGTCCTTCAGCAGCCAGGTCAATACGGAGTCCCGGTATGGGATGTAAGACTGCTTCCGGGAGGGCCCCGCTCCACTGCTGGTCCCAGAAGGAGAGCTAGGGATCCCACTGTCACCACCATCACTGGCTGCACTGCTGAGGCTCTGGCAGCTGCTGAATGCTTGAGAATTCTGAGCTTTAAAGACAACAAAATAATAAAAGTGGAAGAAGAAAGGAATTGTGAAACACATGCATTAAAACAATGGTTGGAGAACACAAATTTAAGTATCACACTTTGTAATCCCTCTCTGCATGATAGCATGCTACAAGTTTGAATCCTGAATTAGACTTTGGACTCAGGACACACACTATCTGAGCCACATGATTTTTCAGTCTCCCTTCTTCTTGAAATGAGAAGGTTGGGATGATGACCATGCAATGTTCTCAACTGCAGACACATATCAGTTTTTATGTCCTCAGTCAGAAGGTAACTTTATAAAATAAACCTTGTAGATGTCTACCCCATTTTCATAAAATGAAAATATATGAGTTATTTTCCAAAGTCTCCCTCCCACTCTGATGATCCAGTCTATCAGCAAAATACCTAAGGTGGAGATGACAATTCCCAGAGTCACAAGAGACTTGTTGATATTGGCTCCTTCAGTAATGCGGTCCTTACAGTAACTGGGATCTGCTCTTTCACTAAAACAGTCAATGAAAACAAAAATAAAAGCAAAGAAGAAGACACTGTCCTTATAATGCTGTTGAAAGACACTATTCATTATGTAGTACATTATATAAAAAGCCCACATGATAAATTCTTTTTAGAATTCACTACCAGAAAAAGTATTACCATCTTGTAATGAACTGGCATTCCTCCACTTCTCAGGCAATAGAAATCAAATAATTCATTATATTTTCTTTATTTTGGCTGCCAGAGCACTTTCAGCTAACTGTAATGCTCATTTACAGCAATGATATTAGCATCAATATGCCCAATCTTTGTTTTAATTTCATCTATTAATGGCTTTATGGTATCTGTGTCATTATCTGTCTACTGTCTTAAATTCCTTTAAGTCAATGGAAAATATTAGAAAGTCATACTTCCAGGTGCCTGATAGTTTCTTCCAGACAGTACTTCATTTTTCCCTCCCAAAATGCCAGAGTTGCAGCTGACAGAGACAACACTTCATTTTTAAGGGAATGATGTACCATATTAATAATTTAGCAGTTTTAAAATAAGAAAATTTGCTTTATCTCATCTCATACTTTTTTATGACATTATCCCCAAGACCTTCTTCTTTCTGGATATACATGTGACTACAATTCATGCTTTCTTCTAATACTTAGAAGGTCTTATCTTCTCCTCAATGCCACAGTATTTTTTAAAGCTTTCTTTCCTCCCCCCCCCCCCAGTAACACATTGGGCTGCATACAATCAATATTAAGACAGAGGGAAAAAGTGCGTTAACTCAATTACTTCCACTTAGAACAGTGTTTTTTGATCTGGCTATCCACTGTTATCACCTGGGCAGCTTCAAAAATTACTGATGTCTGCACTGCCTCTGACCTCACTAATAATGCGATTTATTTGGTTAGAGGTGAAACCAAGGCACCGAGAATTTTTTAAAGGCCCAGGTGATTTTTATAGGCAGCTAAGATTTAGAACCCTTGACACAGATTTTTTTTTTTAGCCCCTGGAAAACTATAATTTCTTAACATAGCATTCAAAAATTTGTTTCCTTTGTAATTTTCTCAGGATGATCGAAATGTGAAAAAGAATGGAACAAGTTTATTCCCTGTAAAACGGGCAAGAACAAGGTCATTGGCAAGGGATTAATTCTCCTCGGCTTTGAAATACCAATTACCTGCCTGCTAGGTCCACAAGGTTGATCTTGCTAGCAATTTCAGAGGGGAGGTTGTTCTCCAGGATTGCCTAAGGGAGAAAACACATTTAAAGCTTGTCATTTGGAACAGAGTGTTTTTTCCCCCTTAGATGCCCTCCTAAACAAGGTGATATTTTGGATTTTTAGCCAAATCACTCAAGACACCTGTATTTGAATGTGCTCTGAACCAGATGAGCTCTCAAAATTTGATAAGTCAATCAGTAAGCCCTGGGTCCTTACTTCATTAAAAATATGAGCAGGACTTCCACACAGTAAATCCCCACAAAATCCTCTTTCAGCCCCACATCAGGCTCCTCCGGTAGGAGCCTGCTTCTTCCTCTCCCACTCCCCCTGCTTGTGTTCCCTCTCTCGCTGGCTGTCTCTGTCAAATAAATAAAATCTTAAAAAAAACCCACAAAACTTTGCCTAATCCAATATCAAAGGTTCTTCCAAGTTATCTTCAAGTTTAATACTTTCAGGCTTTACATTTATGTCTATGATCTAGTGGAGTTAATTTTTAGATAAGTACAAGGTATGGATCAAAGTTGTTTTATTTGGGGGACGGGGCTTATTTTTGTTTTAACATATGGATATCCACTTGTCCTACCAGCATTTGTTGAAAAGATTACACATTCTGCACTGAATTGCCTTTGCAAGTTTGTGAAATATCAGTTGCCTGTATATATATGGGTTTATTTTGGACTCCTTTCTATTCCATGGATCTATTTGTCTATCTTAACATTAATGTCACACTATCTAGATTAGCCTTTTATTTTTGCCTTAAAAATAATTGTATTAGGGGAAATTCCAACCATGTATGACACTAGAAAAAATAGTATAATGAATCCCCATGTACCTGTCACCTATTTTCAACAATGATCAATTTATAGCCAGTCTCACTTTGCTTTTACCTGCAATTATTTCACCTAATCCACATTATTTTAAAGCCAGTTCATCACTAAACTTTCATCTGTAAATATTACAATATGCATCTCCAAAGGATAAAGATCCTCAAAAACACAATCATAATACCATTAGTATACCCAGAATATTATCAACAATTCCTTAGCGTATCAAATACCTAGTCACTGTTCAAATTTCCTACTCAATTTTTTAAGTTTCTCTGAATCAGAATCCAACTAAAGTCCTACATAATGTGATTAACTGATGTATCTTTTTCTTAAGGTAGATAACTTTAAATTTGAATGTACCATCATTTATTTTTTCCAGTTTTATTGAAATATAATTGACATATGACATTTTAAGCTGTATAACGTAATGATTTGATATATGTATATATTGCAAAAGGACCACAATAAGTTAACATCCATCACTTCACACAATTATAATTTTTTTGTCCTTGTGATGAGAACTTTTAAGATCTGCTCTCTTAGCAACTTTCAAATATACAATATAGCATTGTTAACGCTAGTCATCAGGTTGTACTCACATCCCCCGTAACTTATTTACCTTATAATTGCATACTTTAGCTTTATGCAGTATATGGTTTATCCTGGAGAATGGTCTATGTGCACTTGAAAATGTATTCTGTAGATGTTAAGTGTTCTTTAAATGTCAGATCACATTGGTTGATAATGTTCTATATTCTATAAATCTTCTATATTCTTGCTGATTTCTGCCTAGTTGTTCTACCAATTACTGAAAGCAAAATACTGAAATCTCCAACTATTGTAACTGAATTATTTCTCCTTTCAATTCTGTTGCTGTTCTGTCTTACATTTTGGACCTCTACTGTTGGGAGCACGTACATTTATAATTGTTACATCTTTTTGATGTACAGACCCTTTATCATTATGAAATGTCCCTTTTTGTCTATAGTACATATTTGTCTTAAAATTTATTTTTTTGCCTGACACTAACATAATACTGTAACTCTGATGGTTACTATTTACACAGTGTATATATTTTTTTTAATATTTTATTTATTTATTTGAAAGAGAAAGATAGAGCAAGCACAAGTAGTCAGAGCAGTAGACAGAGGGAGAGAGAGCAGCAGGCTCCCCACCGAACAGAGAGCACGATGTGGGGCTTGATCCCAGGCCTCTGGGATCATGACCTGAGCCAAAGGCAGACGCTTAACCAACTGAGCCACTCAGGTGCCCCTACATGGTGTATATTTTTCTATCCTTTTACTTTCAACATACTTGTATCTTTGAATAAAAGGTCTGTTTCTTGGAAACAGCATACAGTTGAGTTTTGCTTTTATCTGTCCATTCAACTTAATGTAATTATTGATGTATTCAGAATTGTATCTATTCTTTTTCTGTTTATTTTCCATGTGTCTCATGTATTTTTTGGACCTCTGTTCTTCCTTCACTGCCTTTTCTGTGTTAAATAATTCTTTTTAGTGTACTATTTTAATTTCTAATTTTTGAATTATAATTTTGACCTACTTTCTGAGTGGTTGCTCTACAGATTACAATATGCATCACAACCCAACATGATCAATTCCAAAATACTAACTTGATTCCTATAAATATAGGAACTTTACTGCAATGTATCTTCTTTTCCTCTTCACTTCTTTGTGCTATTAGTGTCCTATGTATGACAATGTATATACATGTGATATATATAATACAGCATTATAATTATTCTTTTATACAATCTTATTTTTTAATAACACTGGAAGAAAAAATAAGAAAATATATTTAAGTAGCTTTTTATATTAACCCACATATTTCCTATTCTCAGCATTTTTCATTCCTTCCTGTAGACTTAAGTTACTGATATTGCTTTCTCTCAGGCTGAAAGATTTCATTTGGTTTTCTTGTAAGGTAGGCTTGCTAGCAATGAATTCTGGGTTTTTTTCTTTTTTTTTTTTTATCTAGGAATGTTCTTATTTCATCTTCATTTGGGAAAATTAGTTTTGCTGCATATGGAATTCTTGATTGACAGTTTTTTTTTAAGATCGATTTATTGATTTATTTGACAGAGAGAAGAGAGAGCACAAGCAGGGGGAGTGGCAGGCAGAGTGAGAGGGCGAAGCAGGATCCCTGCTGAGCAAGGAGCCCAACGTGGGGCTCGATCCCAGGACCCTGGGATCATGACCTAAGCCGAAGGCAGACACTTAACTGACTGAGCCACTGAGGCGCCCTGGGTTGACAAGTTTCATTTCCTTTCAGCACTCTGTCTTCTGGGGTCCAATGTTTCTGATAAGAAGTCAACCATTAATCATGTAATTGTTCTCTTGTATATCCTGAGTCAGTTTTCTCTAGCTGTAGTCAAGATTTTCTTTTTGTCTTTCAACAATTTGACTATAATGTGTCAAGGTATAGATCTTTTTATGTTTATTTTACTTGGAATTCTTAAAATACTAGTATCTGTAAACTAATGATTTTCAACAACTTTTGGAATTTGTTGGCCACTATTTTTTAAATTTTTCTTATGGCTATTTTCTCTTCTCTTTCTGGGATCCTCATTACACTTATGTTAACACATTTGCTATGGTCCAACAGGTCTGTGAGGCTCTGTACATTTTTCTTTAATCTTTTTATTCTATCTTCTTCAAATTGAAGGATTTATTTATTTATTTAAAGACTTTATTTATTTGTCAGAGAGAGAAAGAGAGAGCACAAGCAGGGGGAGCGGCAGGCAGAGCAGGCAGAAGGAGAAGCAGACTCCCCGCTGAGCAGGGAGCCAGGCGGGGGGCTTGATCCCAGGACTCTGGGATCATGACCTGAGCCGAAGGCAGCTGCTTAACCAACTGAGCCACCCAGGCATCCCCAAACTGGATGATTTCTACTCAAGTTAGCTAGTTCTTCTGCCATTCTCGTATCTGCTCAAGTCCCACTACTTTTTTGTTTCAGTTATTGTACACTTCAATTCCAGGACCCCCATTTTATTTAAGAATTTCTATGATTTTATTGAAATTCCCTAGAGTCACTGGCATCACATTTTCCTTTAATTCTTTAAACATGGTTTCCTTCAGCTCCTTGAACATATTTATATTAATTGAAGTCTTTGTATGCTAAATCAAACATTTGGAGCACTTAGAATCAGTTTCCACTGACCGTTTCCGCCCCACACAACCATGGGTTGTACTTTCTTATTTCCTTTTGCATGTCTAATAATTTTTGGTTGAATACTAGACATTTTAGATAACATACTGCAACAACTCTGAATTCTGAATTTTCCATCTTGAGGGTAGTAGTGGTTGTTGTATGGTTTCTCTGGTAACTTGCCTGGGCTAAAAAAATCTCTAAAATCTCCCCAGCAATATGTAGCGAAAGAGGTCTCTTTTCAGTTTTATCCTTTAGTTGTTTTTAATTCTAAGCTTGGCCTTTTGGGGGCCACCCTCTGTCTGCATAGCTGAGTGTTCACCAAAGACTGGTCAGAAGTTATAATCAAACACCTCGAGCCAGTAAGATCTCTATTCTCTGTTGATGGATCTATGTGTGGCCTGGGAAATGCATTAAAAGTTCAGTTTTAGATTTAAGTCCTGCTCAATACAGGATATGTGAAGACCTTATTAAGCCCACTATGGCTGCATCAGTTTCTATCCCCAGATAATCTGCCAGTTCATTTCTTGCCTGACACAGACCTACAATCTCAGGCTAATGGAGCCACTGATCTCCTTGTTAGTTTGCCAGCAAGAGAGCCATTCTGACAATGATCCAAACCAAGTGAACTCCTCTAGCAGTGGTAGCAACAAAGTTGCTGGTTTTCACCACCTTCCATTCCCTGATTGAACTACCTCACTGACAGAGACAGGTAGGGATGGGAACAGCCCAAGGCAATACACCACAGATGTGCACTATTCTTACCTGTAATTCAGTAGTTTTCTTGAATAAATGTCTTGGTCTATTATATGATTCTGGTCTATTTTCTAGAGCAGAGAAATGGTTGTTTTGACAGTTTTTTCCAGGTTTATATAGTTGCTTTTGGGGGATAATATTTGTTGACCTACTCACTCCTAATAGAAGTAAATCTTCTACTTTTTCATTTTAATGCTTATTTTCATGCCAATCTTCCTTCTTATTTTAATGCTTATACTGATCACATAGATATAAAAGTACTTTGAAATGTTAAAAGTAAAATATAAGTTGAATATATTTTGATTAGTCTTTATGAAACTGCCTCTACCCTTTCTGTCGTAGGGCTTAGTAGAGTGTATGTGGGTCCTCCTTATAGCACTAGGTCATAGGAGAGGACCTGTCAATGAAAAGGTAGGAAAAAGGAAAAGAAATAGGAAGAACACAAGAAAGCAGTCAAAGGGGACTAGGAAGGAAGAAATCTAAGCAAATAAAGGGGTAACCAACCTGTGTATAGTAGATAGTGAAGATGGCATGGGATCTGCTGCTGGCCTCATGAACATGAGTAGCTGCTGTGATTCTGTGTACATAAAGGAAAACAATTAGGATAAGTATTGTTTATGCATGGTGGATCCTTAAGAATCCATGGGGAACACAAGAAATGTTAGTGCCAAGGTTCACAGGTGAGAATCATAAAACATCCATATTTAGTCCAGTTTAGTTAGGAGGGTGGTCCAAAGATGGCAAAAGCAGCATTCTAGGTACTGATATCTGAGAATAAAAGGCAGTGTAGCTTCATATTAAACCACATTAGAACATTTTTGAAGCAACAGAAGCAAAAATCGGAGTTGAAAAGGGGAATACTAGAGTGTCATCAACCTGGAAGAATACCCCTAAAACAGACCCATTTAAGTAGGACAAATGGAGGTAGAGAGCTTACTGGAGAAGCGTCAAAGACAGAGAAAGTAAAATGTGATTAAACAGTAATTATTAATCTTACAGTATCAGAAATGAGATCTTGAATTCTGTCAATGTCATACTTAATGCCAGGTGAAATTCATAACCTTCTTTAGAAATTCATTGCAATATTAATCTTTAAAGTCACAGGAGTCATCCCTTCATCTAAATCTAAGTCAATCATATTTCAGTTTAAGATCATGTCATTGACTTATGTTCTTAGAGGAACTAGAGAATTGAATAAGAGTCAAACTCCAAAGGCAGGTCTCATGACTCAAGGACAGAAAAGGTGAAGCCTGACACTTAAAGATCAAGGAACCCAGGGTATCCTGAAGACCAGAGGCAAGTGCCTCCAGGATAGTTCCATGAAAACCAAGGAGTAGAATGTTAAATTTAAAGTTCTTCCTTTATGGTCAATTAACGTGGACTTGCTACTAATAGGGTAAAAAGAAGACTAAATCCCAACATTTTTTCCAGGTAAAAAAGACTATTCTTTCAGGCATATACTAATAACAGTCTGGGTATTTCCTAGTAACTAACAATAATGAAATATTATCATAATTTACAATAGCTTATAGGAAAGTCTACAGTGCTTATTCATAGCAGATTCAAAACAGTCTTTTTTGGGGAGTCTTTACAAGTATGTAAAACTAGAAGAAAAATGGTTTTCTGAAACACTTTAAATGACATTGGATCTTATTTCTATGAAGCCTACAGAGAGGACAATGCAGGCGTGAATCTTTTCTTCAGTCAAAAAGTTATATGTTATAAGACAAAGCAAAGGATAACTCTGGGCTTACTGCCTAATATTACTATATCCAGAACAAACTCCAGCTTTACTACTAGTAAGAAATGCACAAAATCTTAGCCACTGCCCGTTACCCTGGGTACATTACTGAGAAATGGCCTGAGAAATGGTTCTGAGAAAGGCCTCCTGATTGTGAATGTGGGGAAGCTGCAGGGAGAAGTACTCCAAAGGGGGATGAGCACACAGGAAAGAAGAATGAGACTGAAAGAAGGACAGCAACAAATAAACCTGTTACCTGTTTGCTATTCCCTCCTCCAAGAGTTGAATTACTTGCTTATAGTTGGTAACTACATGTTGAGATAAACCTATCAGATTTGTGAGGGAGGAAAAAAGAAAATAAAATATTTGGTAAAATTAACTTCTTCCTGTAGGTCATTAACTTTATCCTATTTTAATCATTTGGTAGACAAGAATGAGAGAACTTGACTAAATTTCCTAAGATAAATTAAACCAACTAATTTTTATGGGAAGCATTATGATAGGCTCTGGAAACACAGGTCTCTGCCCTCACAGAGAATGTAGTCCAGAATTCATAGAGTGGTTAGGCTAACAACAATTTAGCTATATAGGGTAAAAGAAAAGTTCTTATATTACCTCATTTGGCCCTCTCAAAATTGCTGAGGTAAACAGATGCTATGTGTCCCACAAGATGGCAGACTCCATTTGGCATGCAAAACATACAGTACATACATCCCTACCCAAACGCAGTTTACAATCGTAAGAAGTTATACTATACAACATAATATGCCCAAATACCACAGGAGTAGAAGAGATAATAAATGCTAAGGCAATCAGAGGAGTGGCCAGGGCAAGCACCATGGAGGAAGTGAGACTTGAATTTAGTCACTGAAGAATGGGTAGGCTTCAGATAGGTGAAGAGGAGCTTAGGACATGAAAGTCAGTCTTTGTGGGTGATTATTGACCAAATCAAAAAGTGCCTTCACAACTGAATCAGCGATATAAGGACAAACTAACTTTGGCGGCTCATCAGTAAATATAATGACACTAGAAATTAATAAAGCAATTTCAGCACTGACTGGATTTCTTTATATTAAGAAATTACTGTTAAAACCACAATGAGATATCACCTCACACCTGTCAGAATGGCTAAAATCAAAAACACAAGAAACAACAAACGTTGGTGAGAAGGTAGTGAAAAGGGAGCCCTTGTGCATTATTGGTGGAATGCAAACTGGTACAGACACTGTGGGAAACAGTATGGAGATTCCTTAAAAAATTAAAAACAGAACTACCATATGGTCCGGTAATTCCACTATTTACCCAAAGAATACAAAAACTCTAATTTGAAAAGACACATGCACCCCTATGCTTATAGCATTATTCACAATAGCCACAATATGGAAGCAGCCCAGTGTCCATCAATAGATGAACAGATAAAGAAACTGTGGCATAGATATACAATTGAATATTACTCAGCCATAGATAAGAATGAAATCTTGCCATTCGCAAAAACATGGATGGGACTAGAGATTATAATGCTAAGTGAGATAAGTCAGAGAAAGACAAATACCATATGATTTCACTCATGTACGGAATTTAAGAAACCAGACAAATGAACAAAGAAAAAAAAGAAATAAAAAAATAGACTCTTAAATATTTGGAGAACAAACTGATGGTTATTGGAGGGGACATAGGTGTGGGAATGGATAAAATAGGTGATGGGCATTAAGAATTCCTTATCATGATGAGCACTGAGTAATGTATAGAATTGTTGAATCACTGTATTATATACCTAAAACTAATACAAGACTGTATATTAACTATACTGGATATAAAATAAAATTTAAAAATAAATTCTACAACAGAAACTAATGATACACTGTATGTTAATAAAATGAATTTAAATAAAATAAAAAATAAAAATAAAATTGAAAATGAAATAAAATAATAAAATTATTATTATTTAGATGTTATAATAATTTTGGGGCTATGTTTTTTAAAAATCATGCCTTATCTTCTAGGGCTATGTCCTAAAATATTATAGATGAATTTATGTGACATCTGTAATTTGCCTCAACACAGGATGAAGGGAGGTGGACAGGAATACAGATAGAAATGGCCAAGGCTTAATGATTATTTTAACTGGGTAATGGGTACACAGGGGTTCATGATATTAGCCTATTTTTGTGTATGTTCAAAATTCTCTATAATAAAAAGAGTTTAAATTTTTAAAATTATTTATTTATTTATTTGAGAGAGAGAGAGCATGTGAGCATGGGGGAGGGTCAGAGGGAGAGAACCCCCAAACAGACTACCCGCTGAGCATGGAGCCCAACACGGGGCCCAATCTCACGACCCTGGGATCACGACCTGATCTAAAACCAAGATGATCCACCCAGGTGCCGCAAAGAGTTTTAAAAATTTAACCAAGAATGGGGACTTTAGGGGCGCCTGGGTGGCACAGCGGTTAAGCGTCTGCCTTCGGCTCAGGGCGTGATCCCGGCGGTCTGGGATCGAGCCCCACATCAGGCTCCTCCACCATGAGCTGCTTCTTCCTCTCCCACTCCCCCTGCTTGTGTTCCCTCTCTCGCTGGCTGTCTCTCTGTCGAATAAATAAATAAAATCTTAAAAAAAAAAAAAGAATGGGGACTTTATGCTTTGGGTAATGGCAAATGAGATAACACAAACCAATCCTTCCAGTAAAGACTATTAGAAAAATCTGGACAAAATATTAAAGACATAAGCTTTAAGGCACAGAGGGCTAACCAGATAGCAAAAATTTTCTAGGCCATATATTGGGGGAAGATGGAAGTCCAGAGAAATGAGGCCAGCATTTGGAGCCACTTTTCCTCTGAAGTCATTTGCCATATCTTGAGGGCAACTGACTGAGAGCAGTTCTCTTGACAACCTCACATGCCTAGGAAGATACAGACCGCAGTCCAGAGCCTACTCAGAGTTGCCCTATAGAATCCTACTTGAGTTGGAAACCAAAAGGGCTAAAACACAGGAATAAGGTTGAGTTAGAAGTAAGCAGCCTTTGGGGTGCCTGGGAGGCTCAGCTGGTTAAGCGTCCATGGTTAAGCTTTTGATTTCCACTCAGGTCGTGATCTCAAGGTTGTGAGATTGAGTGCCGCATTGGCTCCACACACTGGGCATGGAAACTGCTTAAGATTCTCTCTCTCCCTCTCCCTTTGCCCCTCCCCTATCTCACACACACAAAAAAAAGTCTTTGAAGGGACTGTAGCTCAGTTTTTTATTTCTATAAACAATTAAGCAAATACCATCTGGCACAAAATTATAACAAACCAAAATCCAAGTATACCTGGCAATAAATAAATGAGAACCAGCAAAAATAGATGCAATAAAATTCAGATATTGGGGTTAGAGTAACTTTAAAGTATCTCTGCTTGCCATTTTCAAGGAACTGAAAAACAAGATTATAAATTTTCAGAGAAAATTGAAAGCTATAATGAAAGGATCAAATGGAGATCTGGAAAATAAAAAGTACTAAAGTGAAAATAAGTATTCAATATCTAAGTTTAATAGGTTAAACACAGCTGGAAAAAATAGTGAACAAAAAGATAGGTCAGAATCAAATATCCAAAATAAAGCACAGAAAGACAAAATATAAGAAACAGAGATGAGAGGGGAAGAATCATAGCACATACAGGGAATAGATCTAACACACCTGTAAGTGGAATTACAAAAGGAATGAGTGGAGTAAAAGCAATTACTAAAACAATGGCTAAAAAATGTCCACAACTGATAAAGAGGTATTAAACCACAGATTCAAGAAGCACGCGCGCGCACACGCACACACACACACACACCTGAAAATCTACCCCTACATACTTCATGGTAAACTGGTGAAAACTAAAAACAAAGAGAAAAATCTTTTTACTCTAAGATTTTATTTATTTATTTGACAGAGAGCACAAGCAGGGGGAGCAGCAGGGAGAGGGAGCAAAGAGCCCAAAACGGAGCTCAATCCCAGGACCCTGGGATCATGACCTGAATCAAAGGCAGATGCTTAATCGACAAAGCCACTCAGGTGCCCCACAAAGAGAAAAATCTTAAAGGAATTACTGAGAGATTATTTCTCAAAAGAAACAATGGAAGGCAGAAGACAATGGAATAAATTTTAAATGGTGAAAGAAAATAACTACCAACTTAAAATTCTATACTCAATGAAATCCTCTTCAAGAATAAAGAAGAAATAAAGATAATTTCAACCAACAGAAAGTGAAGAGAATTTGTCAATAGACCCACAATGGAAGAAAGACTAAAGAGTATTCTTAAGGCTGAGGGAAAATCCCAGAGAGAAGGTAGGACATTAAAAAAAAAAAAAAAAAAAGGTAGAGCCACAAAAATGGCATATAAAGAAGGGATAAATGGAGTTCAAGTCTTCTAAGGTTCTCTCATTGTCTAGGAAGAAGTCAAAGAACCAGCTAATAATAAACTTTAATTCAATGATCCATGTTGTAATCTTTACAGGAACTACTAAAATAATAGTAAGACAATGTACAAATAGTAAGCTAACAGAGGAGAAATACAGAATTTTAAAATTTAACCCAAAAGACATGAAAGTAGGGCAAAAGGAACATAAAACAGAAAATGTAAAGAAAAAACACATGGTGATAAATTTAAACCTAATTAAATTAGTAATTATATTAAAAATAAACAGACCCACTTACTCAAAAGATCAAAATTGTGATGCTACCTAAAAGAAAGCAAAAGCCAAATAAATATTTTTGTAGGAAATGCATCTAAAACATGTACAGAAATGTTGAAAGCATAAAAAAGATAAAAATGCAAATACTAACCAAAGGACATTGACGTGGATGGAACTGGAGGGTATTATGCTGAGTAAAATACGTCAATCAGAGAAAGCCAATTATCATATGGTTTCACTCGTATGTGGAATATAGGAAACAGCACAGAGGATCATAGGGGAAGGGAGGGAAAACTGAATGGGAAGTCACCAGAGTCATGACAGTGAGACCAAGAGTCACAAGCTCTAGTGACTGAGCCAGCCAGGCGCCCCAAAGAAGTCCTACATTTAAATGACTCCTTATACATAAAGTGTAAGAGGATGGGACGCCAGGGTGGCTCAGTCAGTTAGGCATCTGCCTTCAGCTCAGGGCATGATCCCAGGGTCCTCAGATAGATTCCTACAGTGGGCTCCTTCCTCAGTGGGGAGCCTGCTTCTCCCTCTGCCTGCCGCTCCCTGTTTGTGCTCTCTCTGACAAATTTTAAAAGAATATCTTTAAAAAAAAGTGTAAGAGAATATTACACTTCATGCAAAAGCATCTTTAAAATTTAGAGGGAATAGATTTTTCTTAGAAAAATACAATCTACTGGGATGCCTGGGTGGCTCAGTCGGTTAGGTGCTCAACTCTTGATTTCCGCTGGGGTCATGATCTCAGGGTTGTGGGATCGAGCCCCCCATCTGGCTCTACGCTGGGAATGGAACCTGCCTAGGATTTTTCTCTCCCTCTCCCCCTACACCCCCTGCTCTGTGCGGGCTGGCGCACTCTCTCTCTCAAAAAAGAAAGAAAAATACAATCTACCAAAATTGATGCAATAAACAGAGTATCTGAAAGAAATCAAATATATAATTTTAAACCTTCTCACAAAAAAACACAGCTGGCTGGGGCGCCTGGGTGGTACAGTCGTTGAGCGTCTGCCTTCTGCTCAGGGCGTGATCCCAGCGTTCTGGGATCGAGCCCCACATCAGGCTCCTCCGTTAAGAGCCTGCTTCTTCCTCTCCCACTCCCCCTGCTTGTGTTCCCTCTCTCGCTGGCTGTCTCTCTCTGTCAAATAAATAAATAAAAATCTTTAAAAAAAAAAAAAAACACACAGCTGGCTTTGCCAGGAAATTCTACCAAATATTTAAGGAGGAAATAACCCCGATCTTACAAAAAACCTTTCACAAAATAGAAAAAGAATATATCTCAGTTCCTTTTAGGAAACAAATACAATGTTTATACCTAAACCTAAGGAGGGAGAAGCAGAAGAGTAGGAAGAAGAGAAGAGGGAGAAGTAGAGGAGGAAGAGAAGGAACAGGACAAGGAGGATGATTAATTTCACTCTTGAACATAGATGCAATAAGCCCAAATAAAATATCAGAAATCCAAACCCAGCAACATATAAAAAGAATAATATATCACAACAAAGTTGGGTCTATTCCAGGAATGCAAGATTGCTGTAACTTTCAAAAATCAATCAGTATGTGGATAAAGAAGATGTGGTATATATATATACAACAGAAGATTACTCAGCCATCAAAAAGAATGAAATCTTGCCTTTGCAGTGATGTGGATGGAAATAGAGGGTTATTAGGCTAAGTGAAATAAGTCAGTCAGAGAAAGACAAATACCATATGATTTCACTCATATCTGGAATTTAAAACAAAACAGATGAACATAGGGGAAGGGAAGGAAAAATAAAATAAGATAAAAACAGAGGGAGACAAATCATAAATGACTCTTAACTGTAGGAAACAAACTGAGGGTTGCTGGAGGGGGTGGGTGGGGTAATGGGGTAAATGGGTGATGGGCATTAAGGAGGGCACTTGATGTAATGAGCACTGGGTATTATATGCAACTGATGAGTCACTAAATTCTACCCCTGAAACTAAACACTATATGTTAACTAAATGGAATTTAAATTTTAAAAAAATTTAAGTATTTCCTCATCTACAGGAAAAAAAAACTAAAAACCAAAAAAAATCAATCAGTATAATTAATCACATTAGCAGGATAAAGGACAAAAGTCATATGCTATAGAAAAGCACTTGTAAAACCACAGTAATTTTTTTAAAAGATTTTATTTATTTATTTATTTATTTATTTATTTATTTATTTATTTGAGAGAGAGAGAGAAAGTACAGAGTGAGAAGCAGACTCCCACTGAGCAGAGCCAGATGCAGGATTTGATCCCAGGACCCTGAGTTCATGACCTGAGCTGAGGGCACATGCTTAACCGGCTGAGCCAACCAGGCATCCCAAAACACAGTAATTTTATTAAAACATTTCTAGCACCCCTTCTATTTCCCTTCCCTGCACAATTTAGTCCTAAAATTACCAAGTTGAACAGAGCAAGGCAGGCAAGCATGAAGGTGAGGGCCTGCAGTGATGCAGAGCAGGGTGAAGAACCTGAAGGGAGAGGGAGGGCTTCCACATAGGGCTTGCCTGGTACGGCCGAGACTAAGCCTGAGCAGGGTGGAAAGGGTATCCACACAAAGGGAAGGCCTGGCATGAGAGTGGGGTGAGGAGGGTGACCACACATGTGGCAGCCTGGCCCAGAGAGTCAGAGCCTGAGGGGGCTGAAGGGAGCATCCTCTATGGAGGCAGCCCAGGCATGGTGAACAGGGCTTCCATGTCAGAGTGGGGAGGTAGCCCAGCAAAGGGATACAAAGACCAAGAGGGGTACAGAATACACCTGCACAGTGGGGAGCTAAGGGACAGGCAGCCCCACACAGAGTACTGGAACTGTGGTGGCAGGGCCCAGCAGAGGGTGTCTAAGCACAGCCAGGTGAGGCAGGTACCCACATGAGAGAGAGGAGAACAATGGCAAGGAGACTGATTATATGTCGGAGGGCAGATCAAAGAAGTAATTCCCCTGTTAAACAAAAGAATTACAGGAGCGCCTGGGTGGCTCAGTCAGTTGGGCATCCTACTCTTGGTTTCCACTCAGGTGCAGTCGTGGGATCCATATCGGGCTCTGCACTCAGAGAGGAGTCTGCTTGAGATTCTCTCCCTTTTCCTCTGCCCCTCCCTTTGTTTGCATTCTCTCTCTCTCTCAAATATATAAATCTTTTTAAAAAATAAAATAAAGGAATTACAAATATGAAAAGGGAGAAATCGAGAATGAACTCTGCTGTGTTGGACTGCAATTAGAGTTACTGGCGTGAACACAGATTACCTAGCCCCGTCCACTCAGAGGGACAAGTTGCAATATCAATAACAACAGGCATACCTAGCACCCCCACCTTATTTTTAGCTTCTAAATACTATTCCCCAGTAAAAAAGAAGAAGTGTGATAAATAAAAATAAAAAGAAATGACTGATTCCAAGACTGAGGCAAAGAAAGTAGAAGATTAGCCTGGAACACATCTGTGCCGGAAAACAAGGAGGTGCTCAAAGAATAACAGTGATCTGTCAAAATGTCACATAAGTGCACTTGAAAGGGATTCCATTGACTAAATCTGGAATAATTTGAGCATCAAAAATAAAAAAATCACAGTAACAGAAGATAATTCATTGAATAAAATAGATAAGCATGAATCTATACTGACATAAATACATCCCAAACTGGATGAAGATGGGATGTGTACATGATTTCACAGTACTGCCCCACAAACACTTGCTGATTACAAAAGGAAAACAGCAATTTTTTATTGAAGAAGGTTGCCATATATCACCTTCATAATCATGAGTTATGGGATAAATCAAAGTTGTACACCACTTGATGGTTGTAAAGTTCATGAAAGTTTAAGAGAGACCAAGGAATCTTTCCAGACCAAAGAACACTAGAGAGACACTATAACAAAACGCAACACGTGATTCTCAAATGGGCAATTATTGGGACAATTAGGGAAATTTAAATGGGCTTTAACCATTAGATGGTGGTAACATGCCAAAGTTAATTTCCTGATGTGGGTGGTTATGTTGTAATTATACAGGAGAACGTTCCTGTTTGGACGAATGGAGTGAAAATATCTTAAAATAATCAGGGGAGATGGGTCATTAGATTAGCAATTCACTCTCAAATGGTTCAAGAAAAAAGATCTTTAAGGGCGCCTGGGTGGCACGTTGTTAAGCGTCTGCCTTCGGCTCAGGGCGTGATCCCAGCATTCTAGGATCGAGCCCCACATCAGGCTCCTCCGCTAGGAGCCTGCTTCTTCCTCTCCCACTCCCCCTGCTTGTGTTCCCTCTCTCGCTGGCTGTCTCTGTCAAATAAGTAAATAAAATCTTTAAAAAAAAAGAAAAATCTTTATACTGTACTTGCAACTTTTTAAAAAGTTTAAAAAATTAAAAACAAAAACTCTTAAAAAAACTAGGAAAGGGGTGCCAGGGTGGCTCAGTCCGTTAAGCATCTGCCTTTGGCTCAGGTCATGATCCCAGGGTCCTGGGATTGAGCCTCGAGTTTCACTCCCTGCTCAGCGGGGAGCCTGCTTCTCCCTCTCCCTCTGCTCCTTCCTCTGCTTTTGCTATCTCTCTCTCTAATAAATAAATGAAATCTTAAAAAAAAAAAAAAACTAGGCGAAAAAGAGAATTCCCTTAATCTGCTAAGGCAATGTTTCTCAAAGCTGGTCCAAAGACTAAGGCCAGTTCTCAAACTATTATTGGTACAATGAGATACATACAGAAATTGAGAGTATTAGCAACATTTACAACAATGTGACAGAGTGATTTTATATCTTACAAATTTGTAAAAATTTTGGGCTTGTAATTAAGATGTCGTTTTCATTTTTTTAGTAATTCATCTTTACTTTATCTAAGTGTTAGTTGGCCATACACTGGAATTTTAAACAAACAAATAAAAAACACCCGGTTCTTTGTAGGGCACCTGGGTGGTGCAGTCAGTAAAGTGGCCAGCTCTTCATTTCAGCTCAGGTCATGATCTCAGGAGCCCCACATTAGGCTCCACGCTCAGCAGGGAATGTACTTGAGGATTCTCTCGATCCCCCTGCCCCTCCTCCCACTTGCACACATGCACACACTCTCAAATAAATAAATCTTTAAAAAAAACAAACAAACCTGGGCTGGGTTAGCATGTGATGGATATTAACGAGGGCATGTACTACAATAAGCACTGGATGTTATACACAAACACTACATCAAAAACTAATGACTAACATTAAAAAAAAAAACACCTCGTCCTTTGTTACATTTTTACAAGTGTGTGATAAAGAATATTTATTAAAAACAAATGCTATAGCAAACTTCATACTTAATGGTATAATGTTGAAGCTTTCCCCTGGAAACAAGACTAAATACTATTAGCACTTTTATTTAATATGGTACCAGAAGTCCTAGTAAGTGCAGAAAGACTAGGGGAAAAAAGGTTTAAGAATTAAAAAGAGAAAAGAATTAAAGAATTAAAAAGAAAAAAACTTTTATGCAGATTGACACACAGAAAATACAAAAAATAATATTTTTTGGCAATGCAATTACCTACCTCCAACACCTCCTGCTTTGTACCAATCCCTTTATGTTAAGATAAAGGCCAAGGCAAAAACACATTATCTTTTTTTCACTTAAATGACACCTCAGACCCTGTAACCGCTGGCCTCTTAAGTGTGCTTTGTACAGGCCTGTGTACATTTCAGATTTCAACTTAACCGGTCATCTAATAAATAAACTTTTAAATGGAACGTAATAGGCTACCCCCTTCCTTTCCTTTGATTTAGGCAACTATCAAGTTCTAGCTCACAATTCTGAACTAGAACTCTAAGTTCTTATGTCTTCATTATTTCCTGTGACACTCTGAATAGTATAAGTATCTAGCAGGTATCCAATAAATGCCCGTAGAATTGGTTTCAAGCAGAAACCACTTTCCACTTGGGAATTATATTCACAGAATATATGAGCCCGAAGATAGAGATACATAGACACAGATACAGGCAGGCGGGCAGATAATATAAATAAATGAATGAAAAAGCAAACATTAAAAAAACTAAAAGTTTGCTGTCAGGTGCTTGCGTGGCTCAGTCAGTTAAGCATCTGACTCCTGACTTAAGCTCAGGACATGATCTCAGGGTTGTGAGATCAAGCCCTGTGTCGGGCTCCACGCTCAGCAGGCAGTCTGCTTGAGATTCTTTCCCTCTCCCTCTGTCCTTCCCTCTGTTTGCACACGTGCATGCTCGCTCTCTCTCTCAAATAAATAAATAAAATCTTTTTTAAAAAGTTTGCTGCAATGCCATCAGAAGGTAGTAATAGAAATAATAGTTCAATGTGACTATTCTGGTTCTTGGCTTCCACTGATGGCACTATACTAGAGTTCAAGCTCCTTCACTAAGAAATGGGGGGACTATTGACCTATATTTGTCATGATTTGAGAAATTCCAGACCAACTTTCAAAAATGTGTAACCCAAAGGACCTAAGAGACCTTTTGCTGGGTAGAATTATTTCCTACCAACCATCTTCCTCCCCGACAAGGGTTCACTCTATGAAGGTCCAAAAGAGCCCTGAGATTTCAGTCTAGTTCCTGTCACTGGCCTTAGGTATATGACCCAAGCTCAATGACCTTTTATAAGTTCCTACCTTCTCTGGGTTTCAAGTACTATGCTGATCAAAGAATCTACAATCACAGGTCTCCTTGATGTACAGGATTCTATCCCACTCATCTCTTCCTATCCTAGGCAAGGTTCCCAGTTCCAACCCTGCTCCAACTAGCTGTGTGACTTTGGGAACACCCTGTAACTTCTTGCAGCTTCATTTTAGCTTCTGTGCAATGGGGACACTTGGACTACATCTGAGGTCTCCTCTAGTTACTGCCCCTACCACACACACACACACAGACACATTAAAATAAAATACAAAGGTAAGAAATTTTGACACTACTCCATCAACTCCTGGTCTGCCCTCAAAGTACTGCTTTACACAGAAATGTACATTCACAGAGTTTTATGAAGTAAACTCCACTGGCTCCCAGCAAAGCAAATGGTTTTTGTTTTGTTTTGTTTCCAGGCTGCTGTTTATGATGGAACATTTGAGGAAAAACACAGGTGGCAGAATCAGTGACTGGCACACTCCATAAGCCATGCCCTGATAAAGAAGAGACCCGCTCTTGATCTTGCATGTCCCTTGCTTTGTCAGGATTTAAATTAGCATATTTCTGAAGGAACAGAAGCATAAAATTCATGTGTTGCTTTTTATAAGTGGCCTGAAAGGGTAAAAACTTCCTCCACAAAAGAACACAACCGTTCCTACTTAATAGTAAGACCTAGCCTAACAGAATAAGATGATGGTACCAAACACCAAATATCAGCACTTAATAAGGAAGCAGCTCAGACCCGTGCCATGTGTGACATCTCCTCATCTCCCTTTTGCCACCAGTGAGAGGAACTACCCTGAAAAGGAGATGAGCTGACCTGAGACTCAGACCACAGACCCCACCTTATTTCATGCCACTTCCCCCCTCATTCTCCATGCTTTAGACACACTGGCCTCCTTGAAACCACCCAGTCCTTAGGGCTCTTGCTCATGCTGCTCCTTCTACCAGAATCACTCTTCCCCTCACTACACCATTCTTCACATCATTGGTTCCTGAATCTCCTCAAAGCATTTCCTGACCATGCCATGCAGATGGACTATCTACACTGCCCACTGTTCTTTTCTATCACAAGATCTAATTATTTATTAGTCTTTATCACAACTTGTAATTAAGTGTTTATTTTCTGCCTCACCCCCACAAGACTATAAGCCTGCCTATGAGGGCAGGACTGTCTTTTCCATTTATTGTTACTTATCCAACATCTAATACAGTAGGTGGAACATAGCAAGTTTCATTATACATTTGTTAAATGAATCAGTGACCATTTGGAAAGCTTCCCAGAATTCAGTTTGGTCTCAGACCTCCAAGACCACAGTGGCTCACCTTGTACATAGGGCCCCATCTCTGGATGCTCTCTGACACGCAGAGTGTAGGACTTTTTTTGATCAGATTGCTTCAGCAGATCCCGTACTCGTTCATTATAGATTTCCAGGAAACTAGAGGCGTGAAGAACAAGGCACATAATCAGATTTTGGAAAATGGTGACATCTTCTCAAAATTACATTTTGAAAAAAGGCAACATAGTTAGATTTGGGAAAAAAGTGGAGAAAACACTAAGCCAAGAACCAGAAGGCCGTAATTCTTGATCTAGTTCTACCTCTGATACTCTAAGACCTTGACCATGCCAGGGGTCCCCCTTGAGTCTCTTTCTACGTGTGCACAATTGTGTTGCCACATTAGCTGTCATCACTTCACAGTTGTAGGTTTACAATGTCAGTCCTGATTCAAATTTAGCCTTCAAGAGGCTATTTCAGCATGGTTTTGGGGTATGCTGTCACCAGCCTATACCTTGATCAGGCCACCAGAGCACAGAGTTTACAGGCTTGTTTCTTTCTTTCTTTTTTTAAAGGCATTTTTTTTTAAGATTATTTATTTATTTATTTGACAGAGAGACAGCCAGCGAGAGAGGGAACACAAGCAGGGGGAGTGGGAGAGGAAGAAGCAGGCTCCCAGCGGAGTAGCCTCATGTGGCGCTCGATCCCAGGACTCTGGGATCACGCCCTAAGCCAAAGGCAGACGCTTAACGACTGCGCCACCCAGGCGCCCCTACAGGCTTGTTTCTTAAGTGATTTTTCAAACATGATCTTTGAGCTCTAACTGGTTTTTTCTGTGAAGGCATCTTTAGGGCCACTGCTAAGCAATGAGGAGAGCTAAATGAAAAAGATTCTGGTCTCTACCCCTAATTTAAGTAGGACAGTTCTCATTTTACCTGTTTTATACACTGGGATTCTGTTTAAGATATGGTCTATCTTATACCTGCTGGTATTTTATTCCTTTTTAAAATAATAACATAGCTACAATTCTTAATTAAAAGCAGCAAAGATTTTGTTAAATAAGAAAACAAACTTTTCACAGAAGTCTTCCTCATCAGAACACAGATGTTTGCCTATGAAGCCAGAGGCCATAAAAAAAAGCCTCCTGCTCAGACAAACTCTGTGCACACTCTTCTTATAAATTGTTTCTCCTTCTTTCTCAAATTCGAACACAGGATGCCCAGATGCCTCTCAGAATAGTGGCTCCCAGATTTCATGGACAAAGAACATTTAATATATATGTACATGTTTACACATACACACACACACACACACACACACACATATACAGGCCTACAAATTTTTACTTTGCAAACTTAAAAAATGTATAAATACTGTTTACTATCATTTAATTTTTTAAAAGGGCATTTATTTTTGGGGGGTGATGAAAATGTTCTGGAATTAGATAGTAAAGATGATTGGACAACCTTGTAAATATAAAAAAAGATCACTGGGGGCGCCTGGGTGGCTCAGTCGTTAAGCGTCTGCCTTCGGCTCAGGGCGTGATCCCAGGGTCCTGGGATCGAGCCCCACATCGGGCTCCTCTGATGGGAGCCTGCTTCTTCCTCTCCCACTCCCCCTGCTTGTATTCCCTCTCTTGCTGACTGTCTCTGTCAAATAAATAAATGAAATCTTAAAAAAAAAAAAAAATCACTGAACCATATACTTCAAAAGTGTGAATTTTATGGTATGTGAATTACATCTCATGTTTTTTAAAAAGGACACTAAACCCCAAAAAAACAGAATACAGAAAATTAATGGTAATTGGGCAATGGGTAACCGTGCACCAACATTTTCGCTACAGACTGGTTAAAACTTCATATTGGAGTAGCCAGCACTGTCTCAGAACTAGAGTTTAGGAACTACTGAACCAAAGAACAACCCAGCAGGAGCTAGAAGAGAAATTCCAAAAGGTAGTATTAAACTGTAAAGAAAGTGAAGAAAAGGAAACTGGGTTTTTACCCCAAAGATACAGACGTAGTGAAGAGAAGGGCCATATGCACCCCAATGTTCATAGCAGCACTGTCCACAATAGCTAAATTGTGGAAGGAGCCAAGATGCCCTTCAACAGATGACTGGATTAAGAAGATGTGGTCCAGGGGCGCCTGGGTGGCACAGCGGTTAAGCGCCTGCCTTCAGCTCAGGGCGTGATCCTGGCGTTATGGGATCGAGCCCCATATCAGGCTCTTCTGCTATGAGCCTGCTTCTTCCTCTCCCACTCCCCCTGCTTGTGTTCCCTCTCTCACTGGCTGTCTCTATCTCTGTCGAATAAATAAATAAAGTCTTTAAAAAAAAAAAAAAAAGAAGATGTGGTCCATATATACAATGGAATATTACTCAGCCCTCAGAAAGAACGATTACTCAACATTTGCAGCAACATGGACGGGACTGGAGGAGATTATGCTAAGTGAAATAAGTCAAGCAGAGAAAGATAATTATCATATGGTTTCACTCATTTATGGAACATAAGAAATAGCAGGAAGATCAGTAGGAGGAGGAAGGGAAGAATAAAGGGGGGGTAAACAGAAGGGGGAATGAACTATGAGAGACTATGGACTCTGGGAAACAAACTGAGGGCTTCAGAGGGGAGGAGGGTGGGGGACTGGGATAGGCCGGTGATGGGTATTAAGGAGGGCACATATTGCATGGTGCACTGGGTGTTATACGCAAATAATGAGTCATGGAACATTACATCAAAAACTAAGGATATACTGTATGGTGACTAACATAATAAAAAATTATTACAGAAAAGGAAACCAGACAGCCAGGGCAAGCTGGACCATAGGAAACAACTCTTTGTTAAGCCTAGGGATAGGAATTAAGTTTCCTACAACCCAGATATCTAAGTATGTTTCTCATCTCCCTATACTGCAAAATATTTCTACTGTAGCTTTCCTCTATTCCTCTGGATTACTCTTGAAGCAAAGACAGGACAGCTGAACATGCCAGAATTTGGAGTGGAAACAGAAATATTTTAGGTCCCAGAGCCTGAAATGTTCTTACCTTACTTTTATCCTACAAGAGGAAGGCAGTGGGGCAGAGTCCTCCTCCCTGATGAAGAGACCCTGCACAAACCAGAGGGTTGGAGTTTCACTGAAGGGAGTGTACAAAGATCTACTCGGAGAGAATCTAGTCAAAATAGAGTTTATACCTCACATATCCGTGGCGTCAGCCCAACAGAGGCCTGGAGAACAGAAGAAATGAAAGCATTACTGTTCACTCACAGTGAAACTCTCCCGCAACACCCAGAAACCAAGGTGGTAGTGGACGGGCACATGGGCTCCCTGCACTAGCCTCTTCACTTTAGGCAGTTTCACTGGTGGTATATAGAAGACTATTCGCGTGGCTCTCAGGAGACACTCATGGGACGAAAGTACCAGCTGAGAGGCAGATCATCACCATAAAAAGGAAAAGAGGAGAAGATAACAAACCCAGATACCTGCTTTCACACAATAAAGGTTATATCCTTCTTGGATAAACCTATTTACCACTGCGGTCCCTCCCAGAACCTTTCATTCCCTATATACACAGGAGACTGGGTGTTTAAAATACACATTTAGGGAAAAGTAGCTTCTTTTTTCATCTTGGGTCCACTACTAACTTGTACATACGTTAAAGGTTGTATACCCTGGTTTAGTGGGCATTTTCTTCTTTTAATTTCAAATATATAAAATCACGCTAAACAAGGACACAGTAAGCAATGAGCTGAGCACAAGGTAGCAGGGATAATCTTTCGGGAGGCAAAGTGTCCCAGAGAATGTCCCTGTGTTGTGTTATTTGTCACCTGCCACACCGTTCAACTCACCCAGATACTTCTAAACCTAAAACAAAGAGGTATGCTTAAGGCCCGCTACCCTCCCAATGTTCCAGGACAAAGTAAGGCTCTCATAATCCTTCACACTTTTTAAACCTCCATCCAGTAGCTGGTTCTCCTGCTTCTTTCCAATGCTCAGATCTAACAAACATAGCCCCATTTCTGTACAGCCCTAAGCAACACTTCAGATTCAGTCTGGGGCTTGTCCACACCAAAGGTGTTAAAAAGCTTCACGTGATGAACTTGGAAATGATATGAGAAATTCAGAAGGACTGACAAGGTCAGCTTCATCAAAGGGAGCTGTATAATTCTAAGGTTCTTCAGGGTTTAATAAAGAGGAGCTAATTATTCAAAGTTCACCTTTCAATTAAAGGGCTGAGAAATCCATTCTTAATCCAGAAGAGAGCCCATTAAATCCTATTACAGTTGACTACTAAATTTGCATTCTTTCTCTCAGTAACAAGGACAGTGTGAGATTCAGGCTTGCTGTGGCAATAGAAAGAGATCATATCCAATACCAATACTCACTGGGGTCCCCAGCATGGTGTATGTCTTTCCTGAGCCTGTCTGTCCATAGGCAAAAAGGCATATGTTGTAGCCTTTAGCTGCTCCAGACAGTACTTCGGTCCCCAAATCCTGGAAAACCTGTCACAACGAAAGTAGAAAGCACGTCACTGTAGTCCTCAGATTGAGAGACCATATCATTTAAAAACTTACAATGTCTAGACTTGCACAGAGCATACAGTAAGCACTTTAAAATATATATATGAATGAATAAATTTTCCCTAGCATTCTTTTTTCTGAAACTGATTCTTAAGAAATTATAGGGAATTTACAGTCATATCTGTCTGAAACACTTTATAATATTTTTAGATTAAAAACAACCCAAGGTGGGACACCTGGGTGGCTCAGTCAGTTAAGCAGCTGCCTTCGGCTCAGGTCATGATCCCAGGATCGAGTCCCGCATCAGGATCCTTGCTTGGCAGGAAGCCTGCTTCTCCCTCTGCCTGCAACTCCCCCTGTTTGTGCGTGCGCTCTCTCTCTCTCTCTCTCTCTCTCTGACAAATAAACAAAATCTTAGAAAAAAGAACAATGTTTAAAAAAAAAAAATAACCCAAGGCTCAGTCAGAAGAGCATACAACTCTAGATCTCGGGGTCATGAGTTCAAGCCTCACACTAGGTATGGAGATTACTTAAAGAAAACTTTAAAAATCTTTAAAACTAAATAATAACCCAGAATAGTGATGTATGGAGTTGATGAATCACTATATTGTACACCTGAAACTAATATAACACTGTGTGTCAACTAACTGGAATTAAAAACTTAAAAAATAATCCAGTGTTGTACTTACACTTTTTTAAAAATTTTATTTTACTGAAATTCAATTAATTAACATATAGGATATTACTAGTTTCAGAGGTAGAGTTCAGTGATTGATCAGTTGCTCACCCAGTGCTCACTACATCACGTGCCCTCCTTAATGCCCATCACCCAGTTACCCCACCCCCCCACCGACCTCCCTTCCGGCAACCCTCAGTTTGTTTCCTATAGTTAAGAGTCTCTTATGGGGGCGCCTGGGTGGCTCAGTCAGTTAAGCATCTGCCTTCAGCTCAGTTCATGATCTCCGAGCCCTGGAATTGAGCCCAGTGTCAGGCTCTCTGCTCAATGGGGAGCCTGCTTCTCCTTGTCCCTGTGCCTGTCACTCCCCCTGCTTGTGCTCTCTGTCAAATAAATTAATAAAATCTTAAAAAAAAAAAAAGTCTCTTATGGTTTGTTTCCAAAGGTTGATGCTGGGTTAATACCATTTATGGATCTATTGACCCGTCCTCTCTCCAAACTTGTGGTAATCGTATAGGAAAATAGGGCTGGAGTTTGTTATTTAAAGAGAGAGCATTTGTGTAAAATATATAACTTAATGGAGCCTGGAGTTGGGAAAGTGCTTAAAATGATTTCTCTTCCTCTAAACAGCTACCCATAGTTTAATCATTAAGAACACATGTTTTGGAACTTTCTAGGTTCAAAGCCTGGCTCCTTGGGCAAGTAACCTTACCTCAGTTTCCTTACCTATGAAATGGAGATTTTTAAAAAGCACCTAAAACTCATTGGGTTTTTGCGAAGATTAGCTGTTCTAATATATGTAAGGCCTTTAGAACAATGTTTGGAACAAAGTGAGCACTAATTAAATGAAAGTTTTTCTTGTATTACACTTTATTTTTTCCACTTTTCTGTATAAGGACTACTCAGTCATCTTTCTTTCTGATACCCCACCTATTTTAAAAAGAGCTATGTACTTATTTGGGAAAATAGACACCTGAACACAGAAACCATAGTTAATACTTCCCAACTTCACATAGATAACTTTTGAAAAAATTTACTTTCTATCCTACTAAAAATTTATTTTTAAAAAAGCCCTTCACAAACCATTAAAGTGATAAATCATTAAAACTCTTCATATTTTGAAGGTTTTTGCTAGAGCCTAGGGATTATTTCCCACCTATAAATATGAAAATCATGTCATTTACAGGAAGTTACGTATCCAACAAAATATGTTAAGTTCTTGGCCCTTAATACTTTTCCACAGGAAGTCTTCATATTTATTTTTTTCCTGGCTTCTCTTTTTTTTCTATTGTGGTATATTGGACATAACACTATATTAGTTTCAGATATAAAATATAATGATTCGATCTGGTATTTACATATATTCAAAATGATCACAAGTCGTTAACATACATCAGCATACATGTTGCTACCAATTTCTTTTATCACGGTAAGAACTTTCATGATCCACTCTCCTAGCTGCTTTCAAATATGCGATACAGTATTATTAACTGCAGTCACCATGCTGTCAATTACATCACCATTATTACTCATTTTATAACTGGAAATGTGTAACTCTGACCCACACTTTTTTCTATTATAAAATGAAGTTGCCATTATAAAGTAAGATTTCACACAGAAAAGAAATTCTTATCAGTTTTTAATGTATCTAAAGGAATATTTATGAAAAAATGGCTTTAAATTCTATGATGTATTTCATTTAAATATTAAATATTACTTATTTCTCTTGATCTATATATCCATTGTTAAAGAAAAAGGATTCAACTACAAAACTTTTTCCCTTTTAGTAAAAGTGCTATTTAATGCAATAATAGATATCTTTACTGTCAGGAACAATATTTGAGTATCAACTGTGAGAATTATTTTTTATTATATAAATAATGTAATAAAAATAGAAAAAAAAACAGAAAATGCTGATAAACAAAAATAATCCCACTGTCTAGAGATAACCACTGTTAACATTTTGTCGTACGGCTTACTCTTTCAGACTTCTGTTCTATTCCTAGATAATACTGAATGTCCCATGTAAGTCTTAAATTCTGACATAAATATAGCAATTAAGAATACTTGAATATGATGAGAATACTAAACTAAACTTAGTTGCTTTACTTTTTATCTTGTTATAATTATTTATGATATGCATAGTTTTCCTTGTGTTTATGGCTAGACAACTTAATATTTTTTATTTTAAAATTTCTCTTTAATTTTCCAAGTAGAAAGGTATGCTAGAGCCCCACCCATCAGGTATCCAAGTCTAGCTAAGCCACAGCCCAGGCCCTGCTGTCCACTTGGCAGGCACTACCCAAAGTGCAAGCAAGGTGTCTAGGAAGGGGGAAAAAGGCCTCATCTATGTCACATTTGCCAAAACAACCCCACAAAGTGTCAGGAAACACTGTCCACTCTTCATAAATGTCAAGTAAATTCTGGGCTAGTCTCTCACTCCCACTGTGGGTCATTCATCTTTGGGTCTCTACCCAACATAAATGTTTACAGATGGTCCATTTCCATTGTAAGCCTGGTCAGAAGTTAATCATCATTTGGATCCTAGTCCAGGTAAGGACCAGATACCATCCCTGGTCTTTTGTAGCAGATTTATCTAAAGGAAACTGGCAACAGCCTGTATTTAACTTTAACAGATGAAATTAGATTTCCTACTTGGCTTCTCCATATTATAAGGTCAAATACAGAGATTTATTTCCCATATTCATTCATGTTGTGAATGTACACATACACTAAATACCATGGAAATTGTTCTTTAAACACTCCACAGGGAACAGGAAGAGAAAGAAACAATGGAAGTTTGGAAGTGCAAGTAAACACAAACAAGGCCAACTGAAACCTATGCCATAGCCAATGGAGAGAAAGAAGAATCGATATTCTGAAAGAAACTAGTCTTGACATGGGCAGGTCTCAGAACTAGATTTCTCTTCACCTTGGGAAGCAAACATTTATTAAATTCCTAAAAGGGCCCTACCACTGCAGGGGCACAGTGAGAGATTTGAAAGACATTTAAAACATTGTCTTGGTTCAAAATGAGCTTACCATATGGTTGAAGAGACAGATCATGCAGTTAGTAAAAAGTTCAATACTAGTACATAGTAAAATACGAATGAAGGGTAGATATAAACATATCTGAGAAGGGAAAATGATTGTGGCTGGAGATGTTAGAGAAATCCTCCTAGCAGAGATGGCACTTGATCTGTGTCTTAGGCATGTTTTCAGAGAAGTCCCTTCTTTTAATTACATCCCCAGATAAAGGCCTCCACTTTTTTTTTAATAATATTTTTTTATTATATTATGTTAGTCAAAATACAGTACATCCCTAGTTTTTGATGCAAAGTTCCATGATTCATTACTTGCATATAACACCCAGTGTGCACTGGGTGTTAAAGGCCTCCACTCTTTTTTTTTTTATAATAATATTTTTTTTATTATATTATGTTAGTCACCATACAGTACATCCCTGGTTTTTGATGTAAATTTCCATGATTCGTTAGTTGCATATAACACCCAGTGCACCATGCAATACGTGCCCTCCTTACTACCCATCACCAGCCTATCCCATTCCCCCACCCCCCTCCCCTCTGGAGCCCTCAGTTTGTTTCTCAGAGTCCGCAGTCTCTCATGCTTCATTCCCTCTTCTGATTACCCCCCTTTCTTTATCCCTTTCTTCTCCTACCGATCTTCCTACTTCTTATGTTCCATAGATGAGTGAAACCATATGATAATTATCTTTCTCTGCTTGACTTATTTCACTTAGCATTATCTCCTCCAGGGCCGTCCATGTTGCAGCAAATGTTGAGAAATCATTCTTTTTGATAGCTGAGTAATATTCCATTATATATATGGATCACATCTTCTTAATCCAGTCATCCGTTGAAGGGCATCTCGGCTCCTTCCACGATTTAGCTATTGTGGACAGAGCTGCTATGAACATTGGGGTGCATATGGCCCTTCTCTTCACTCTTAATCAAGAGTGACCTCAGGACCCCACCACAAGATCTAAAATGTATCCTTGTCATTTTCATCCTTCAGAAAGTCAGAGTTCTGGCTGAAACAATAAGACAACTAGGTCACTTTACTCTGAAAAACCTTTGGACCTCCATTTGCCATCTCTAAATATCTGGCTCTCAACCTTGGAAAGTTCATGCCTAGGACCCAAGATCTCCCACCACAGGAACAACAAACATCCAGGGAAGTAATCCCAGAAACAGCTAAATAAATCTCTCCCCATCCTTCATTCAGGTTACTTTATTTGAACAAGGAGGTCTGGGTACCAAAAGGATAGACATCAGCAGCTACATATTGTTATCCTCAATGGAAGGGTCGCACTGGTAGTGGCAGTGGCCCATTCACATTATGCAACCCTTTAGTGGTATGAAAGTATCACTTCCTAAAATGAATACTACTCTGTGGCAAGATAAAACAGCATCTTTCTGGAGTTTCTGCTTGGGTTTTGTAAACTAGCCCTCTTCTCACAATGCCCTGTAAGATAACATCCAAGAGATCCCTCCTGAAGAGCGAAAAGGAGCAGACAGAAGGGCTGCAATTTTTTTTTATTTTAATGTTTTTTTTATTATGTTAGTCACCATACAGTACATCCCTGGTTTCTGATGTAAAGTTCGATGATTCATTAATTGTGTATAACACCCAGTGCACCATGCAGTACGTGCCCTCCTTACTACCCATCACCAGTCTATCCCATTCCCCCACCCCCTCCCCTATGAAGTCCTCAGTTTGTTTCTCATAGTCCATAGTCTCTCATGCTTCATTCCCCCTTCTGATTATTTTCTTAACCATGACACAGGACTGAAGAATCTCCCAGAGTGGCCTCACTTAAGATATCTCAGACCCTATAGCTACTGTCATCATTACAGAACTAGGGGGCATTTGGAAAAGACCAAAGCATTCAGCCTTTATCTAACTGGTCTCATTATATTGCTTTAGTCAGCAGAAAGAGGAAAAATAAAGCTGAAATATACATGCATTTCTATCTTGCTTTCTTCTGTCTCCTCCAAAACTGTACTTATTATCTATAATGTAGACATTGTAATTTAATATCGCAATATGTTATCAACACTTCCAAATCAGTATTAGTCCACATCCCTAAAGAAAACTGGAAGAACTACCCAAATGCTACTGCTGTGCACATATATTTTCATTGTAGTTTTCCATCTTTCTACAAATACATTTTATATGGTTGCTACTCAGAGTATATAAGCTTTTGTGTACTGCTTTTCATTCCTACATTCCTGAAACACTTAAGCATTTTAAACATTTCTGTTATTCATTTTCACAATTACAATTTTATAGATTCATAACTCACACAACTATCCTAAAGAATTAACAATTGACTGTTTTCTTATTCTCATTCCAACGTGAGATGAATGAAACCCAAAACTCCCATTAAGAAACATTAGTAGTAGCGGGGCGCCTGGGTGGCACAGCGGTTAAGCATCTGCCTTCGGCTCAGGGCGTGATCCCAGCGGTCTGGGATCGAGCCCCACATCAGGCTCCTCCGCTATGAGCCTGCTTCTTCCTCTCCCACTCCCCCTGCTTGTGTTCCCTCTCTCGCTGGCTGTCTCTATTTCTGTTGAATAAATTTAAAAAAAAAGAAAAGAAGAAGAAAATATTAGTAGTGGGGTGCCTGGCTGGCTCAGTTGGTAGAGCATGCAGCTCTTGATCTTGGGGGTGTGAGTTCGAGCCCCATGCTGCATGTAGAGATTACTTAAAAAAAAAAAAAATCTTAAAAAAAAAAAAAGGAATATCAGTAGCAACTAGTGCTACCAGTTTATAACTGCAATTCAAGATCAATTATTCCCTGTTGTAAGATAACACAGAAAAAAAAAAAGGAGATTTCACAATTTTTAAGCCCTCAATTTCCAAAATTCTTTGAATTCAACTCACTTTAGTCAAGTACCCCTTACCCTGACATAAATTTGCTAAATGGGGTGGGTTATTTTCTTATTTGAATAGAGTTGCCACATATTACTACATTACTTTCAAGTGTAAAACACAATTAGACAAGTTTATACATTAAGCTATGCTCACCACAAGTGTAGCTACCATCTGTCATTGTATAATGCTATTATAATATCATTGATTATATTATTTATGCTATGCTTTTAACTCCTGTGATTTATTCTTTCCATAACTGGAAGCCTGTATCTCCTACCTCCCTTCACCTATTTTACCCATACCCCCCAGCTCCTTCCCCTCTGGCAACCATCATTTACTTCTCTGTATTTATAGGCATGATTGTGCTTTTTGTTTTTCACTTGTTTTTTTTAAGTTCCACATATGAGTGAAGTTATATGGTATTTATCATTCTCAGGCAACATATTTCACTTAGCATAATACCTTCTAGGTCCATCCATGTTATTGCAAGTGGCACAATCTCATCCTTTTTAATGGCGGCATAATATTCCACTGGATATGGTTATACACACACACACACATGTATACACACATATGTACACACAAACACACACACCTACATTTATTGCATTATTTACAAAAGCCAAATTATGGAAGCAGCCCAAGTGTCCATCAATACATGAACGCTTACTATACTGGAATTAAAATTAAAAACTTAAAAAACTCATAGGGGTGCATATACCTTTTTGAATTAGTGTTTTTGTTTTCTTTGGGTAAATACCCAGTAGTGGAATTACTGGATCATATGGTAGTTCTATTTTTTAATTTTCTGAGGAACCTCCATATTGTTTTCCACAGTGGCTATACAAATTTATATTCCAAGAGTGCATGACGGTTTCTTTTTCTCCACATTCTTGCCAACACTTGTTTCTTGTGTTTTTTATTTTGGTTATCCTGAGAGGTGTGAGGTAATATCTCATTGTGGTTTTGATTTGCATTTCCCTGATGATTAGTGATGTTGAGCACCTTTTCATGTGTCTCTTGGCCATCTGTATGTCTTCTTTGAGAAAATGTCTAGTCAGGTCTTCTGCCCATTTTTCAATTGGGTTATTTGGCTTTTTAGTGTTGAGTTGTGTAAGTTCTTTACATATTTTGCAATATTAACCCCTTATTGGATATACCACTTGTGAATATTTTCTCCCATTCGGTAGGTTGCCTTTTCATTTTGTTGATAGTTTCCTTTGCCATGCAGAAGCTTTTTATTTTGATGTAGTCCCAATAGTTTATTTTTTGCTTTTGTTTCCCTTGCCTGAGGAGACACACCTAGAAAAATGTTGCTATAGCTTATGTCATATAAATTACTATCTGTGTTCTCTTCTAGGATTTTTATGGTTTCAGGTCTCACACTTAGGTCTTTAATCCATTTTGAATTTATTTTTGTATATGGTATTAGAAAGTGGTCCAGTTTTCCCAACACCGTTTATTGAAGAGGATGCCTATTCCTCATTGTATATTCTTACCTCCTTTGTCATTGGTTAATAGGCCATATAAGTGTGGGTTTATTTCTGGGCTCTCTATTCTGTTCCATTAATCTATGTGTCTATTTTTGTGCCAGTACCATACTGTTTTGATTACTACAGCTTTGCAGTGTATCTTGAAATATGGCATTATGATACCTCTCCAACAGCTTTGTTTTTCTTCCTCAAGACTATTTTGGCTATTTGGGGTCTTTTGTGGGTTATATACAAATTTTAGCACTGTTTGTTATAATTTTGTGAAAACCGCTATTGGTATTTTGATAGGGATTGCACTGAATCGACAAATTGCTTTTAGTAGTATGGACATTTTAACAATATTAATTCTTCCATTCATGAGCATGGAATATCTTTCCATTTGTGTCATCTTCAACTTCTTTCATCAGTGTTTTATAGTTATCAGAGTACAGGTCTTTCACCTCCTTGGTTAGGTTTATTCCTAGGTATTTTATTCTTCTTGGTATAATTGTAAATGGTATTGTTTCCTTTATTTCTCTTTCTGCTACTTTGTTATTAGGGTATAGGAACACTACCAGTTTCTGGGTATTAATTTTGTATCCTGCAACTCTACTGAATTCATTAATCAGTTCTAATAGTTTTTTGGTGGAGTCTTTAGGATTTTCTATGTATAGTATCATGTCATCTGCATATAGTGACAGTTTAACTTCTTTACCAATATGGATGCCTCTTATTTATTGTCTTGAATGCTGCAGTTAGGACTTCTAGTACTGTGTTGAATGAAAGTGTTAAGAGTAGATACCCTTGTCTTGTTCCTGATCTTAGAGGAAATGCTTTCAGCTTTTCACCATTGAGTATGATGCTGGTTGTCAGCTTTTCATATGTGGCATTTACTATGTTGAAGTATGTTCCCTCTAAACTCACTTTGTTGAGAGCTTTTATCATGAATGGATACTGAATTTTATCAAATGCTTTTTTTGCATCTACTGAGATGGTCACAGGAGTTTTATTTTTCATTTTGTTGTTGTGATATATCTAGCTGATTTTCAAAATACTGAACTATCTTTGCACTCCTGAAATAAATCCCACTTGATCATGGTGAATGATTCTAATATTTTTGAGGATTTTTGCATCAGTGCTCATCAGGGATACTGGCCTGGAGAGGGAGAGAGAGAGAGAGAGAGAGTAGTGTTTTTATCTGGTTTGGTATTAGGGTAATCTGGCCTCATAGAATGTATTTGGAAGTTTTCCTTTCTCTTCTATTTTTTTTTTTTTTTGAAACAGTTTGAGGAGAATAGGTATTAACTCCCTTAAATGTTTGACAGAATTCACCTGTGAAGCCATCTGGTCCTGGACTTTTGTTTTTTGGTAGTTTTTTTTTTATTATTGATTCAATTTCATTGCTAGTAATCTGTCTGATCAAATTTTCTATTTCTTCCTGATTCAACTTGGGAAGATTTTATGTTTCTAGGAATTTATCCAATTCTTCTAGGTTGTCCAATTTGTTGACATATAAGATTTCATACTATTCTCTTATAATCTTTTGTATTTCTGTGGTGTCAGGTCTCTCTGATTTTATTTGGGTCCTTTTTTTTTCTTGATGAGTCTGGCTAAGCATTTTATCAATTTTATTTATCTTCTTCATTTATTCCTATTCTGATCTTTAGTATTTCCTTCCTTCTACTCAACTTGGGTCTTGTTTGTTCTTTTTCTAGATCCTTCAGGTTTTAAGGTGAGACTGTTTATTTGAGCTTTTTCTTGTTTCTTAAGGTAGGCCTGTATCACCACAGATTTTCCTCTTAGAACTGCTTTTGTTGCATTGGTTGGGTTATTTTTAATCAACTCCATCCAGCACTCAAGCTCTCTCCTCCCACTCTCATCTTTGAGCTGTACACTGTCACATCAGAATCAGTGAGAACACATGGGTTTCAACAGAAAAAGATACAGAAATAGATATGATGTAACTGCATGTGTATGTGTATGTGTGTGTGTGTGTGTGCGCACAAATGTATCATCCCTAGCTTTGTCTAACTCTACTGAGAGAACCTGGGAGCAGTGATACCCCAACAGCAATGACCACACCTACCACCCAGATCTCACCTTCTAAATATCATTTTCTACTAATAGGAGCAATTTGCGCATCATAACAAGCAATGATAATAATAACAGACTGTAATTCATTGAATAAAATGGGAAACCACAAATTAATACACATATAATAAATAATTTGAAAATCTGACAAGGAATGGGATATTTACATAGTAAGTACCCCTCAACAAAATATTGATTACAAAGAGGGGAAAAGAGTAACTTTACAGTGGAGAAGACTGGCAGATGCCACCTTAATCAAGTAATCAAAGTGAACTCTGTGATATTCCTACCAAAATGTATAATCTGAATCTAACCATGGAGAGACACTGGACAACCAAATTAAGGAACATTCTACAAAATAACTGGCCTGTAATCTTCCAAAGTGTCAAGATCATGAATATAAGGAAAAACTGAGGAACTGTTCCAGACTGGATTAAACTAAACATAAGATGACTAAACGCAACAAGTAATTCTCAAATACATCTTTTTAGTATAAAGGGCATTACTAAGACAATCAACAAAACATGAATGGGGTCTAAAGATGAGATGGTAGTAATGTAACACTTTCCCAATTCTGAAGTTTGCATTGTGGTTATATTAGAGAATGTTGTTTTCTATAAGAAAATACTCAATTACTTGGGGTAATTGGACATCAGGATGACAACTTTCAGATGGCTCAGGAATAAAGTTTTAAATGTACTTCCATCTTCTCTAAGTTTTTCATTTCAAAAAAAATTTAAGTTTATAAAAAGATGTAAAATATAACATCATACACATAAACACAGAGGGATAGAAGACTAAAGATGTAGAACTTTTTTTTTTAAAGATTTTATTTATTTGACAGAGAGAGACACAGCGAGAGAGGGAAAACAAGCAGGGGGAGTGGGAGAGGGAGAAGCAGGCTTCCTGCTGAGCAGGGAGCCCTACGTGGGGCTCGATCCCAGGACCCTGTGATCATGACCTCAGCCTAAGGCAGATGCCTAACGACTGAGCCACCCAAGCACCCCAAGATGTAGAACTTTTAGAATATGTTAGAAATTATGCAACCATCAACATAATATAGAGTGCTATATATTTATTATGTTATATATGAACCTCATGGTAACCACAAACCAAAAACCTATAATAGATACACAAAAAATAAAGAGAAAGGAATCCAAGCATAATGTTGAATGAAGTCATCAATCACAAGGGAAGATCAAAAGAAGAAAGGAACAAAGGTAGACTACAAAAACAACCAAAAAACAAATTAACAAAACAGTAATAAGTACATACCTATCAATAATCACTTTAAATGTAAATGGTCTAAATGCTCCAAGTGACATAGGGTGACTGGATAAAAAATAAGAGCCATCTTAATGCAGCCTGTAAGAGACTCACTTCAGACCTAAAGACATATACAGACTGAAAGTTACAGGATGGAAAAAGATATTCCATGAAAATGAAAGTGAAAAAAAAGCTGGGGGAACAATACTTTTATCAGACAAAATAGACTTTTAAAACAAAGACTGTAACAAGACACAAAGAACGCCATTACATAATGATAAAGGGATCAATCCAACAAAAGGATATAACACGTGTAAACATCTACACACAGGAGCACCTATTATATAATGCAAATATTAACAGACATAAAGGGAGAAGCTGACAGTAATACGCTAATAGAAGGGGACTATAACACCCCACTTGTTTGAATGGATAGATCATACAGACAGAAAATTGTAAGGACAGTGGCCTTGCATGACATATTAGACCAGATGGACAGGTATATGCAAAAGAATGAAACTGGACCACTTTCTGACACCATACACAAAAAAACTCAAAATGGATTAAAGACCTAAATGTAAGACCTGAAACCATAAAAATTCTAAAAGAAAACACAGGTAGTAATCTCTTCGATATTGGCCTTAGCAATATTTTTCTGTATCTCCTTCCTCACACTAAGGAAACAAAACCAAAAATAAACAACTGGGACTACTTCAAACTAATAAGCTTCTGCACATAAAAAAAAAAATCAACAAAATGAAAAGACAACATACTGAATGAAAGAAGATATTTCCAAATAATATATCCAGTAAGAGGTTATTATCCAAAAAACCAACCTAACACTGAAAAAGCAAATAACCCGATCAAAAACGGGCTAAGGACCTAAATAAACACTGCTCCAAAGGAAACAGAAAGATGGACAGACGCTCAACATCACTAATCATCAGGGAAATGCAAATCAAAACCACAATGAGTTATCATCTCACACCTGTCAGAATAGCTAGTATCAAAAAGTCAAGAAATAATAAGTTTTGGTGAGGATGTGGAGGAAAGGATGTGTAGTGCACTGCTGGTGGGACTATAAATGGGTGGAGCCCCTGTGGAAAAAGGTAGGGAGGTTCCTCAAAAAATTAAAAATAGAAATGCCATGTGGGGGCGCCTGGGTGGCACAGCGGTTGGGTGTCTGCCTTTGGCTCAGGGCGTGATCCTGGCGTTGTGGGATCGAGCTCCACATCGGGCTCCTCCGCTGGGAGCCTGCTTCTTCCTCTCCCACTCCCCTTGCTTGTGTTCCCTCTCTCGCTGGCTGTCTCTAGCTCTGTCAAATAAATAAATAAAATCTTTAAAAAAAAAAAAAAAGAAATGCCATATGACCCTGTAATTCCACTTCTGTGTATCTACCCATAGAAAATGAAAATACCAAATTCGAAAAGATATATGAACCTCTAAGTTCACTGCAGCATTATTTACAGTAGCCAAGATACAGATGCAAACTGTGTCCATCAATATATGAATAAATAAAAAAGTGATATATATTATACAATGGAATGTTACTCAGCCATAAGAAAGAATGAAATCTTGCCATTTGCAGCATCATGAATAGACTTAGAGGGTATTATGCTAAGTGAAGTAAGTCAGACAGAAAAAGACAAATACCATATGATATCACTCATATGTGGAATCTAAGAAACAAAACAAATAACAAAAAACAGACTCAACAGAGAACAAACTGGTGGTTGTCAGAAGGAAGGGGGTTTAGCAGATGGGTAAAATAGGTAAAGAGGCATGAGAGATACAAATTTCCAGTTATAAAGTAATTTACAGGGATGAGAAGTACAGCACAGGAAATATAGTCAGTAATATTGTAATAACTTTGTATGGTGACAGATGGTAATCACACTTGTGGTGATCATTGCATAATGTATATAATTGTCAAATCACTATGTTGTATATCTGATACTAACAAAATATTGTATGGAACCCTATTACCAAAAAAATAAAGATTTTGGCCAGTGGGGATGGGGGGGGCTTCATAAACACAAATGGATGAGGCCAGACCAAGACAACCCTATGGGAGGGATATCCCTCAGATCTCCTGCTAGGGCTTTCCACTGACTCAAGCCAGAGGCCAAGAGAGCCAATTATTTAGTCCAATAGGTCATCCTTGGGGCAGAGAGTAAGGTGGAAAAGGTTTAAAAGTTATCTTGAAGGGCAAAAGGAAGATATCCAACAGGACCTAAAAGAGGAAAGGAATGCTGGCTGAAGAATCTGGCCAGACTTTATGAAATAGGAAACATGTGCACTGAGTTTCAAACAAGGATTTTCATGATGGGGATGATTTTCAAGCTGGCATGAACACCACATGTCAAGCTGTGAGTAACGACAATGTGTGGCTGTTCAGGTGAAATTTGAAAATCAGATACACTGGGAAATAAAACTATTTAAGTATTGGGGCCATGCTAAGGATCAGGTTTTATTTTCTTTCATCTTAACATATACTGCATTATTTATGGCAGAGTCTCAAGGAATATGATAGATGAGCCACTGTTATACCACAAAAAATCAGCCGCACAAGGACAACCAAGTAGGAAAGAAATTAAGAAACACACTTACAGATAATCCTCAAATCAGAGGAAATCAAAACTGACATTATAAACTACTCACAAAGCAATGAAAAGAACATATATGAATGAAAGACAGCAAAATCCATGATTAAAGAATAACTTTTGTTCATACGTTATTTTCTTGACTTTCTCCACATCTTTCTTTAGTTCTTTGAGCATCTTTAAGACAATTGGTCTATAGTTTTTATTTAGTATATCTGCCTTTAGGTCTTTTTCAGGGACAGTGTCTATTGATGAATTTTTTTTAAAAAAATTTTTAAGTAGGCTCCATACCCAACGTGGGGCTTTGAACTCACAACCCCGAGATCAAGAGTCACGTGCTCCACCAACTGAGCCAGCCAAGTACCCTGATGAATTTTTTTTTTCCTTTGAATAGGCCACACTTTCAGGTTTCTTTGTATGTCTTGTGACTTTTTATGTTGAAAACTGAACATGTGTCATCACTTCTCAGCCTTTTGGCTAAGATCAAGTGAAAACTGAACATTTGAATCTAATAATGTAGTAACTCTGGAAATCAGATTCTCTCCTTTCCCCGGGGTATGCTGTGTCTTGTTATTCTTTTTGTTTATTGGGGTTTTTTTGTTTTTGTTTTTTATTACTATAGGCTGTCTCTGTGCTGAGGATCAGCCTGCCATGTAAACTTAAGGTTTTGGCCGGTCTTTTCTGAGCCGTTGCCTGGGCATGCATCATCACTTCCTAATCTTCCCCATGTATGTAGTTGTTTTTAAATGCCCTGGTCTTTAATGTCTGACTGCCAAATAGGGAAAAACAGAAAAATAAAGTGGGAGTAGGGTGGACAGTTGTCACTTTAAATCCCCAGAAGCCACTTTGGCTGGATGGGAACAGACTTGCAACAATGGGAATGGTGCAACAACAATGGCTGCCCAACTCTTTGCAACTCTGTGATCGCAAGCAGGAATTAGCGATCAGCACAGACTCGTGATAATTGGAAGACAGGGTCTTTTTTTCTACCCGACTCCTGCAGGCTGTGTGCAAGATGCTCTAGGACCAGTGCATAGCTGTCTGTCATGTGGCTGGGGATAAAGAATGGGTAGCTGCTACTGTGCTAAGAGCTGAAATTGATAGAAATTAACTGCAATTTATCCTCCAAGTCTTCCTCTGGAAGTTGCAAACCCTCAATAAACTCCACAATTTCAAAAACCATTACATCAGACAGATCCGGCCAGTGAAATCCCTGTCTAGGTAAGGAAACAGAATCCTGATGCTTCCTTACTCTGCCATCTTCCCAGACTCCTCTCCTCCATAATGATTCCTGAAAATACAATTAGTATACCCATATTCCCCTACTGAAAACTGCATCTACTTAAGTACATAGGAATCTCTTTTATTCTTGAATCCATTAACTCTGATTGACCCAAATTATCACCCTACAGATGTACTTTCCCTTTTAATTTTCTGAAAACAAACAGAAATATGTGAAATAATGTTAAATTAATCAGAGAATCTAATAAAATCAAGTGAAAGAATTTAAAATTATTTATTCAAACAATATTTGTAGAGTGCCTACTAAGGTAAAATACTGTGCTAGGCAGCACTCCCATTGTTTAGAGATAACTGTTAGGCTTACTTTGCACAATGAATACTTCATTAGAAGTGTTTTATTCAGGGGTGCTTGGGTGGCTCAGTCAGTTAATTATCTGCCTTCAGCTAAGGTCATAATCCTGGGGTCCTGGGATAGAGCCCCACATTGGGCTCCCTGCTCAGCGAGGAGCCTCTTTCTCCCTCTCCCTCTGCCTGCTGTTTCCCCTGCTTGTGCTCTCTCTGTCAAATAAATAAATAAAATCTTAAAAAAAAATAGAAGTATTTCATTCAAAGCCAGGGTTTTAGATCCATATAGTAACATTTACTAAGCAATTATTTTGTGTTAGGCTCTCTTCTTAGCACGTTAAATGTTTTTAATTTATTACTCCTCACAACACATTTATGGGATAGTTACTATTATTATCATTCTCTAATTTTCACAGGAGAAAACTGAAGTTTTCTCAGGTACTAGGTATTTACTACCTGAGGTACTAAGTAGTAAGTCCTTAGTAGTTCTACAGATAGTAGAAAGTACTACAGGTACTAAGTATTTCTTAGTAGTAGTAAGTGAAGTACTTACCTCACAGGTACTAAGTATTTCTAAACAAAGCTCTTGCTCTTAACCACTGTGATATCCTGTAGCTAATGAGGTAACTGTTCAGAGTTACCAGTAACTATTCAACTAGTAACAAGTAACTATTCAACTTACCTACTAAACACTAAGCTATCACCCTACAATTTACAACTATCTTCATGGCTTCCTTACTTCCTGGTGTTTTTGCTCTACACTGAGAGAAACTTCACCAAGTCTCATTATTAGTATTTCTGATTAGAAGTTTCAATAATATTTTGTTATATTTTGGCTAAAACAAATAGACTCTCATCCTACTGCCATTTGTTAATAACTTTTGGAGTTTTTTGCTCCATTAACCTTTTCATTGTGTGTGAAGAGAATTATAATCTCATCCCCAAATTTCACCCACGCTGCCATTATTAAACGACCAGAACTAGAAGCCTTATTAGAGACAGACACAATTATAGTTTTTCTTTCTTTGCTGTTTTTCAAATTAGAAGAATGCTCACTTTTTGTACCAAGTTAAAAAAAAAATCCAACAATGCATAAAGAAAAAGCTAACCCTGGATTCCTTTCCTTACCCCTAATTCCACTCATTCAGGTGTCCAACAGGTAGCCTTCAGGAACTTCGGCAGGGAAGGATATATCTAACAGGTATGTCCTCCCATACCTTTCTCCACATACAGAAGGATATCCGGTTCTTTGTTTTTGTCTGTTTTCACTGAACTAGACACATACAATACACATGAACCTGCAGCTTACTTTTTATCATATAATATACCATGAACATTCAGGTTATTTGCTATAGATATAACTTTTTCTTTTTTCATGCATACACACCACAGCTACAGTTACACAAATACAATTTAAAATAATTGGGATATCACTCATGCTGTGGGGGAAATGCTTTATTTCCTTTTTATTTACTTTCCTCTTCCCCCTTCCTTTTTCCTTCCTTCTACATTAATCTCATACCTTCAGGTAACATGTTAACGACTGGCATCATTTCTTGTTCTTCCCAGTCATAACACATACACACACACACTTACATATTTGTGGGTTTTGGTTATTTTTTTCCTTTTTAAAAAAATTTATTTGAGAGAGAGAGTGAGAGAGCAAGAGAGAGAGAGCACAAGCAGGGGGAGCAGCAGAGGGAGAGAAAAAAGCAGACTCCTCCCTGAGCAGGGAGCCTGATGCAGGGCTTGATCCCAGGACCCTGAGATCATGACCGGAGCCAAAGGCAGATGCTTAACTGACTGAGCCACCCAGGCACCCTTGGTTACTTATTTTAAAAATGGGATGTCACTGGGGCTCGAGGTGGCTCAGATGGTTAAGCATCTGCCCTTTTTTTTTTTTTTTAAGATCTTATTTATTTGTCAGAGAGAGAAAGAACGTGCACAAGCAGGGGGAGCAGCAGGCAGAGGGAGAAGAAGCTCCCCACTGAGCAAAGGAGCCCAATGCGGGACTCGATCCCAGGACCCTGGGATCATGACCTGAGCTGAAGGCAGATGCTTAACTGGCTGAGCTTCCCATTCGTCCCAAGCATCCGACTCTTGATTTTGGCTCAGGTCATGACCTCAGGGTCATGAGATCGAGCCCTATCCCCCCACAATTGGGCTCTGCACTGGGCATTGAACCTACTTAAGATTCTCTCTCCCTCTCCCCCTGCCCCTCCCCAGCCCAGCAAATGTCTCTCTCAAAAAAAGTTTTTTTAATAAAATGAAAATTAAAAAATAAAAATGGGATGTTATTGTTATTATACACTTTGTTTTTCTCAGTCAATATCATCTCATGAAAATTCTTCTAAGTCACCTGCAATATATTCCATTGTATAAATGCACCAAAACTGATTCAACCATTCCCCATAGGAATGGGCAATCACTTTGTTTCTATTTTATCCCTACTAACAGTGTTTCAGTAAATATCCTTAACTATATATCCTTATGTACTGATGTTTTTATTTTTTATAGAGTAAGTTTCAGGAATGGGACTGCCAGGTCAAAGGGTAAAATATTTCTTATTTTCATAAATATTGACAGATTTTTTTCCAAAAATTTCTGACAATGTCTGAGTATCCTTTTCTTTCTATTTCCACCAGCAATCAGTATTACTGCTCTTTTTTTTACTGCTCTTAGTTTGAATGATGTAAACTCATATCTCATCATTATTGTAGTAACAGTGAGTTTGAACTTATCATTTATTTTTTGCCCATTTGGATTTGCTCTCCTAGAAAGGGCCTATTCATATCCTTTGACCAGTTTTCTACAGGATTGTTTTTCTTTTTCTTGTCAATATTAAAGATGTCTTAGTGTATTATTTACAGCAGTGCTATATCTACCAGATGCATTGCAAGTATTTTTTTCTCCAAATCTATTGACTTTTAAGTTAAAAGACTTTGTTTAATTATAGGTTTATAGAAGAACTTAGCAGAAAGTAGAGTCCCCGTGTACCTCTTCAGCTCTCTCTCCACTTCTCAGTTTCTCCCATTAAAATCTTGCATTACTGTGCTATATTTGTCACAATAGGTGAGACAATATTGATATATTATTATTAACTAAAGTCCCATAGTTCAAATTAGGGTTCCTTCTTCGTGTTGTACAGTTCTATGAATTTTGACATATATATAGTGTATAATCACATGTATTCATCATTACAGTATCATACAGAATAATTTCACTGCCCTAAAATGCCCTGTATTTTGCCTAGTCATTCCTTCCTCCTTCTCCCCAAAGTGTCATACACTTGGAATCATAATATGTAGCCTTTTTAGACTGGCTTCCTCCACTTAGTAATATGTATTTAGGGTTCTTCCCTGTCTTTTCACGATTTAATAACTCATGTCTTTTTTTAGCGCTGAAGAATATCCATTGTCTAGATGTATCACAGTTTATCGGTTTACCTATTGACAGGCAATTTTGGCTGCTTCCAAGTTTTGGCAATTAATAAAGCTGCTGAAACATTTCAAGCACAGGTTTTTGTGTGGACATAAGTTTTCAACTCCTTTGGGTAAATACCAAGAAGCATGACTAACCAAAGCCAACTTTCCCCTCATCTTGCACCATGATCTCCAAGAATCCATGCATTCTAATCTTTACCTCTGGGCATTCCAAAACAGTCCCCACCTCTGTATGAAGTCCTGTACCGGCTTCCTCTATTAGAACTGCAACAAAGCCTGAGGCCTCCCCTGAACTCTCTGGGCCCTGTCAGCTGATCCCATAGCTATTCCTGCCTTTTTTTAAGGTAAAGAAAAGGGTGGGATTTAATTGTTATTTATGGGACATTGCAAGACACAAAATTCCACATAGAAATAAGAAACCCAGGGGCGCCCGGATGGCTCAGTCATTCAGCATCTGCCTTCATTGGGCTCAAGTCGTGATCTCAGGTTCCTGGAATTGAGCCCCATGTCGGCTCTGCACTCAGTGGGAAGTCTGTTTCTCCCTATACTTCTCCCTCTGCCCCTCCCCCAGCTAATGCTCTCTCTCTCTCTAAGTAAATGAATAAAATCTTTAAAAAAAAAAAAAAGAAAAGAAAAAGAAAGAAGAAACCCATTGAGAGGAAAGGCTACATACAGGAGAGAGAGAGGGAGAGAGAGAGAGAGAGAGAGTTGAAACCATTCAAGTATAGTTTTGTCATAAAAAGTGCTACAATAACAAACAAAAATTTTAAATATTTTATTTATTTATTTGAGACAGAAAGAGGGAGACCGAGCACGAGAGAGAGAGAGAGAGAGAGAGAGAGAGAGAAGCAGGTTGCCCATGATCAGAGAGCCTAACGTGGGACTCAGTACAAGAACCCTGGGATCATGACCTGAGCCAAAGGCAGATGCTTAACTGACTGAGCCACCCAGGCAGCCCACAAACAAAAATTTTAAAAGTTCTTAGTAGAAAAACAGTAAGACAGAGACTTAGTCAGTTAAGTATCTGCCTTTGGCTCAGGTCATGATCTCAGGGTCCTGGGATCAAGTCCCACATCAGGGTTCCTGGTCAGCAGGGAACCTGCTTCTCCTTCTTCCTCTCTCTTTGCCCCTCCACCCACTCGTGATCTGTCTCTCTCTCAAAAAAATAAAATCTTAAAAAAAAACAGTAAGACAAACTTATACCAAACATAGAATTTATGTCTCAGATGTATAATCTAAAAGTTGAAGGCCCCAGGAGTGCCATCCTTAACTTGGTAGGGTGGTTTCTGGCACAACATTTTTATATTCTTCCTCTGTAGGGAAATACTTCTCAATCAAGCTTAATGAAGCTTTGTACACAGACTCATTTTCATAGTTTTGTAGACCTTCAATTTTGTCAACACCCCACATTATTCAATCATTATACTAGTTTCTCAATTTCACCTTGTTTCTCAACAGCTTGAAAGATACATAAAATGGCATCCAGAATCACCACTGTCACCAGTCACAACTGGCAATTCAGTAGCTCCTAGAAGCTTCCCAAGTCGGGGCACAACTCCCATTTTCACAACCATTTCAATCTGTTCATTTGGACCATCTGGTAAGGGAGAAAATGGCCCAGTAGGTATCTTCTAATACTTTTGGATCATCATGAGGCAGGAGATGAACTCAAGTAGGAAAAATCTGCTGAATAGCATCTAATGGAAGTGCACGTTTTTTTGTTTTGTTTTGTTTTAAGATTTTATTTATTTATTTGTCAGAGAGAGAGAGAGAGAGAGAGAGAGTGCAAAGCAGGGGGAGCAGCAGGCAGAGGGAGAAGCAGGCTCCCTGCCAAGCAAGGAGCCCGATGTGGGACTCGTTCCCAGGACCCGGGGATCACGACCTGAGCTGAAGGCAGATGCTTAACCGATTGAGCCACCCAGGCGTCCCAGAAGTGCATAATTCTTGTTGCAACAAAGGTCTGAATGAGTCCAGGTAAGGTGTTGCAAGTAACCACATGTTAAATATAACATATTAGGAACTGTAAAAAGTGCCAATGTGGATCAAATGCACCATATTTGTTAACCAAGTCTTGGAAAACTGAACCATCATCTGCAATGTTTCCTAGAGCCCACTCAGCTTGTGCACTGAAGTGATGAGAGGGTGCCAACAGAGAATGAAATGCTGGGCTAGCACTCTATCTACCACAGCCTGGGTCTGGTCTGATATCCTAGAAGCAACGTTTGTGAGCACTGAACCAGATAACTGAAGGAGACTCCCATCAGTTCTGCCCAAGGATGCAAAGTGTGGAATCAAACCAGCCCAGAATATGTTGTCTATGGGGGGCTGTTTTTCCCTAGAAGGCCATTTCCTAGCAGCCTGAGTAGCTTGGAGCTGGCTTTCTAGATCTGTTGCTATTTAGCCTTTGACAATGTCATCAACAGACCAATTTATAGTGCCCTGGTTGCTGCAGTTTTCTTGCAGTGGAGAAGTAGCGACATCAAGAAAAGAGCTTACATTGCTCCTTTCAGCATGTGGTTATCCTTCTTAGCTTTCCTCAGATTCACATTAACTTTTATTTGGCACCACCTCATTTCTGTACTATCTTTCTCCTTGTTCTTGATGTTAAGGCAGGCAGCTGGTGAACTGGCATTCTCACTGGTGGACATGGTTATGAGACAAATATATCTCTACCAAATGCAATTCTTTTTTCATCCTTATCAAAAGATAAAAACAGAAATTCCTGCCTGTTTCTAGGCAGTCCTTCAGTCTACTTATCTAGGGCCTTTTTTGTTCTGAAAGTAAAAAAAAAAAAAAAGTAAAGAAAAAGAAAATTGCACATAGCAGCAGTACTCCTATAGCGCTAATAACCATAATCATTCATACACACATACACACATGGAGAAATAAAAATTCATATTTCCAGTCTAAGCCCCTGCGTCCTAAAGGAACCAGGAAAATTGAGCTTTGAGATCACCAAAACACACATCTTTGTTTATACAAGATTTTGCTATTCTAACAATGTTGTTTTGCTAAAGAATGTTCACATGGACAACTCTCTGAATGGCATGTGAGATCTGGTAGGTCCCATATGCAGTTGTCCTACCCTCTGGACATAAGCAAGGAATTCCTAGAATAGAAAGATGGATATCTAGATCTACTGCTTCCCTTTTCCTTGCAAAAAGATAGATTCATTAGACAGGATCTTGTGAGAAAAGATGAAAGATGGCTTTACTGGAAAAGAGTCCAAAGTTCTTTCCATTCCCACAGCCTCTTCTAAAAAGACAACGACAAGTGGCTCCTTGATCACAATTTGCCATGTTTTCTGTCATTTGACCCTGCCTTCCAGGCCCCAACTAACCGGACCCGAAGCAAAAGCAAGCACATTCGGCATGGGCCTAAGAGACTATCAGCATTCAGTGACCCAAATAAGAATGCTAATAGGGTGTGCCAAATTGGATACAGACTAACTGGCATTATCAACTCTGTTACTGAGACAGTGCTACCATCGGCCTCTTACAGTTACTGCTGAATTCTGAGCCATAACAAATAATATTGCAGGGTCACGTGGCTGGCTGTGTGACTGCTAACAGTTTCCTGTTTCCTATTTCCCCACATAATTTTACATTCATGACACATTCTGTGAGATAATTTGATCCCCTCCTTCCATGCAGTCCGAGAAAGCCCTATCACAATGCCAAGTTCTAATGCCAACAGCAACAGGTACTAAGCAGAAACACTGAGCAGCAGTCACATAAGTGGACCTGTTAGCAGTTTGTCCAACTGTTGGCCTGGACAAAAACAATGCCAGTGGCAATATGGAAAGTAGTTTGGTTATCAAAGCTGAGGGAGTCTTTGCTTAGTTATGGGCAGAATCCAAGAATAGTAAGCTGTGTCACTGACTTAAGGACAGCATACAAAATAAAGGGAGATTGGAGATCCAGGAGAAGGCCTTCATTCTATTAGGTAGAAGTTCCAAGAGCTATGATGCCTGCAACAATTAAGGCAAATCATCTGGAAATTAATTAAAAATCCTATAGGCCAGGGGTCAGAAAATTCTTTCTAATTAGGACCAGAGGCCAAATATATTAATTAGGCTTAGTGAGCCATATGGTCTCTGTCATAACTACTTAACTGCCTTCACAGTACAAAAGCATCCACTGACATTACATAAACAAATAGGCATGGCCACGTTCCAATAAAACTGTACTGAAGCAGGTGATGGCCAGATTTGGCCCACAGTCCATAGTTTGCCAATCCCTACCATACGGCAAAAGTCCTTTTTAGAGCCAACTTCTTAAAAAATACAAGCTGGTCTACAGGTTTCAGGAGAAAAAGGGAACAAAGCAAGACTAAAGCAAATCCTGCATATGTGAAAGTTCTTCTAATCCTTAGAAATACATGAAAATCATTTATCATTAAAAATAAAATGAAAGTACATGTACAGATCACCTTGTCCATTTTCTTACAATGACTGATACTGTAGCTAAGTTAAAGTCATTCAATAAGCTCCACACTGAATAGCTTATAAGTCAGGACAGGCTAAGTAACGTTACTGCAGCAAACTGCCAAAGCACGGTAACTTAAAACAACTATTTTTATTTTATTATTTCTGGCTTGTGCTACATGTGGGTCAATAGGGGACTCTTAGGGTTGTAGCTTCTCTAAGACCCAATTGACAGAACAACCTATTTCCAATGTCGCTTCATGGTGCCAGAAGAAAAGAGGGCTTGGAAGGTCATACCCTAGCAATGCTCAGGCATAATTTCTGCTCATAACACACTGTACAAAACTAATCATATGGCCCCACCTCACACAATAGGACCAGAAAGTAAAATTCTATCTAGGAGATGAAGAACCATGAATACTCAGTAAGCAACATGAATGACTATCACATAGCAATAGTTAAGCCACTTTTACCTAATTGATCACAAAATGAGATTCTTAACAGAAAACATTTCTGATTAATTGGTTAGCTAGAAACCACAGTCAACTTCATTTAAATTAAAATTGGAAATTGTTGGGTATCTTTTTCCTTCGTGTCTAAGGATTTTGAAATCACAGGACCCTGTGGTTATCACTGACCGTGGGATATAACCAGAAACTGCATGGGGAACAGAGTTCTCCAGGAAGTACTGGGGACAGGGTGCACAAAGGGGTAGTGCCATATTCCACTCTGGGACCAGCATATATTTCACAATTCCTTAGGTTCCCTACGGTAGTCTTCTATATCAATTTTGATGGTATAGCAGGTGCTGTTAATGTTCCATCCACAGCCACTTGGATTCCTTTGCCATTTTTATGCACATTGGGCAGCTGGTGTGCTTTAACTCCCCCAAATCAATACCAGTGTCTCCGTCTCTTTTTGGAGCACTGCTCTCAGGTTACTGGAACTTCTTTTGAAAGCCAGATGTCCTAGGAGTCAGCCTTAACCAATAGCTGACAGGTGCAAGAAAACTGATGAGGAAATTCTTGAACACGAAGACTCTACACTGTCTTTAAAGCACCCCCATGAAGTTCCTCAGCCTCTTTCCCTTGCTGGTCTCACTTCCCTTGCTGGTCCCCACCCTACTTACCATTTCTTTCCAGACAATACTCCCTAATAAATTACCTTCACAACTTCCATCTTGGAGTCAGTTACTGAGGAAGCCAGCCTGGAAACAGCCCACCCACAGCTTAAGGATAAAAAGGCTAAGTAGTGCTGTAGAAAGAGGCCAGGATTTGGACTCAGAAGACTCCAAATGACAAACTTCCAGCTCTATCACTTATTAGATAATGGAAGTCTCATCAGCCTTTCCAAAATGTAGAAATAATAGTACCTATCACAACAATTTTGAGATAATCAAATACATATGTCTAGACACCACATGTGAAAGTACTTCGTAAACCAGAGACTACACTATGAAGTTAACTCATTTAAGACAGCTGCTTCCTAACTTCCAGTCCCTCCCCTACAACCTGTAATTATGATTATACTCCCACTTGTCTACAAATAGAAAATTTGTAGAGCAGCGGTTTTCAGATTTTAGCATGCATCATAATCACCAGAAGGGCTGTTAAAAAGAGTTTGATGGGCCCCACCCCCAGAATTTTTGATTCAGTAGGTATGGGGCAGAGCCCAAGAAGCTGCATTTCTAACAAATTCCCCAGTAATACTGATGCTGACCTGGAGACCTCACTTTAAGAACTACCGTTTTAAGAAAAACTTCAACCACTCTCTACAAAGTGAAGTGATAGAAACTTACAATGGATCTGCCTTACTATAGAGAAAATTTTTAGGAGACAAACAAATCTTTTTAAAAAACTTGTGAGATTTTCTTTCCCATGCTACGGATGTCCTCATCTTATGAAATAAACGTGTGCAAGCAAAGTTGCCCGTAAAGAATATTTCTGAAGAGGAAACTCTATATTCCATCTCAATCCCTTAAGGACTTGCATTTAGTGAAAGAAAGAAAGAAAGAAAGAAAGAAAGAAAGAAAGAAAGAAAGAAAGAAAGAAAGAAAGAGAGAGAAAGAGAAAAGAAAAAAGAAAGAAAGAGGTTCAGATAGTTGCCAGCCTAGTGTCATGATCAATGTTAAGGTAACAAGAAGAATAACCGTTAATTCACTACTGAAATGTACCAGGAAGTTCCAAAGCACTTTACATGCATTAATAACTTACTCCACAATAACCCATGAAATAGATACTATTTTCATCTTCATTTTACAGATGAGGCAACTGAAGGTCAAGAAAGTTGCCCAATGTCAGAGATGAAAATCGAACCCGGGTAGTTTGGCTCTATAGTCCACAGTCTTAACTATAAACAGTATTACATGTTGGCTCTTTTAAAAGTCTACCCTCTTTACAGAATTCTAACTCTATGATCTTCCTTCTTATTGGCTTCCCTTCATATATATACCTTCCATTCCTATGTGGCCATTTGACCAAGCATGGAGCTACCTCAAAGCACAGGCATGGCTCCCAAGAAGCTTGCCAGTTGCACCGCCAGAATGTGCATAGTAACTCACAATGCTGGACTATAATACAACCACTAAATATGACCTGTACTCAACTTGACTAGTACAAAAATGATGAGGGATGATGAACAGCAAATATACTAAAATTTCATTCACTGACCTACTCTATTTTATTTTTTAAAGTAGGCTCTACACCCAGCGGAGAGCCAAATGCAGGCCTTGAATTCATGACCCTGAGATCAAGACCTGAGCTGAGATCAAGAGTCAGACACTTAACTGAGCCCCCCAGTCACCCTGGATCTACTCTATTTTAAAGATGTTCTACATGACATACACATTTGGTAAAGAAATGCACTTTTTGGCTTTCAGTATATTTTATAAATGTAACACAAAATAAGAACAAAGTAAAATCCATCTCTATAGCTAGAAACTAGCCCAGGGCTAGATGTAAGGAGGTTGGTAGGATACTGACAGCTCTCAGTCTAATTCCGTAAAAACCCCACATAAAGAAAGCATAATATAAAGAGAAATTGAACAGAAGGGGGGGGAGAAGCATATTGTCTTGGACCTCAGGTCTCAGCATAAGGTTGTTCAAGGAGCCCACATACAGTCCTGAAAGTCAGAAAAAGAAGGGAAGGCCGAGCAGAAGGAAGGGCTGGGTTTGGCCTGATATCTTTTAGATTCACAGTTCAGCAGGTTAAGTAGTGACACTACTGATATCCAGAGAGAAGTAATTTGGTCAGGGTCATGTAGCAAGTTGGGGATAGAAGGGGGACTTATACCTATGTCCAAACTTTCTATCCACTTGTATTTTTAGGCACTTTTAGGAGACCATTCTGATTTCTCTTTTGCACAGGGTCTCCACTTGCTGGTGTTTCATCCTCTCTTTGCCAGGCAAACTCTAAGATTGTATGTAAGAGTAACTCCTGCAACCAAACTCTATCATTGTGACACTGGAGCATTTATAGGGACTGAAGAAAGGCAGAGACTATGCTCACTAATATTTACAAGACCTCTACCGGGTCTACTAGGAAGCAGCGTGATGAATGTCACACTTGAGCCAAGATGAAAGACCTATCCTCAAACAGCTCACCTCCAAACACTGCAGAGCATTCACTGGAAAAAAGCCCCAGGAAAGAGCTTTAAAGTGTATTTTAATAGAGCACAAGTGGGACTTCTGAGGGGCTAGTTAGCTTCTATTTCTTGATATGGATGCTGGTTATACAGATATGCTCAGCTTGCGAAAATCCAAGTGGGTAGAAAATTTGAGCTGTACACTTATAATACATGCATCTTTCTCTATGTATATTTCAATTAAAAGTTTCAAAAAGAGTAGTTCTGTTTTTTCACCAGGAGAAAGTGATGACACACATATGCCAAAGAATCTTTTGACCACACAATCTGTTCTACTGCAGAAGCTTGTTCATGACACATCTACTGAGCCAGAGTAAGGACTGTAAACAGAGGCTGGGGTGACAGAATGAGTCAGGTTGTGTTCACAGAGGGCTTCAGAAGCCTTCCTCAACACTGGATTATTTAGGCAGAGTGATATCACAGCAGGAAGGAAGAAAAGAACATTTCCTCCCTAGATTTTAGCTTCCTTTTTGTCCCTTGTCTCTTCTTAAACGTCCCTTGTCCACCCTCACTAACCTCAGCAGCAAATTATGCAAAAGAGCAACAGTCCCAGAAGTTGGGTCCCTAGATCTAGGGATGCCCTGAGCTGAGTGTGACAAAGAAACCTGAGTGGGCCCTGCGGTTCTAAAAAGGAAAGAGAACATCACACTTCTAAGGCTGCAGCTGGAACACGGCACCCATGTACAACACGCAGTACACATTCAGTTAACACTGACTGAATAAATGAATACATTATGTATGGATTGAATCCAAAATGTGCGCAATAAATGTGTGCTGAGTAAAATTAAATGATGCTGTTCTCTAGGTCTCCTCTAAATCCTCCCTGCATTAATTCTGCATATTTGATCTTTAACCAAGATGAACATCACCAGGTTAATATCTTCCGCACAGCACTGTTTTCATATTTTTTAATGTGTTCACAAAGGCTCTTTACCACCTTTTGTAACAGGTCCCATCAAGCAGCATCTGAAGGCAGTCAAGTAAGATGAAGCTGCTTCAAGTTGTTTGAGCTGTTAATATTTTTATCCTAGAAATAAGTAAGCCTGGAAGATGGAGTTTGTTTTTAACTCTCATTCCTGCCTAAGTAGAAAAAGTTTTCCTGCAACCATGCTGCTAGGAACAAATTTCCTGTTTTTAGTATTGTTTAGTCTGAATAGGTCTCTAGAGACCAATCTTAATGCTGAGGAAGCAAATGAACTGGGCCCTCAAGACAGTTCCGGTTTCAAAGTTGGGTTCAGCCAGCCCTGCTGAAGCCCATTTCATTCCCAGGAATCCGAGGCCTAGTTAAATAGGTTAGATTTGTGTTGATCTGCACAGCATCTGTCTCATGCATCCCACTGGCACAGGCCCTTCTCTCTCGAGCCACACTTCCCTCCTCCAACCCTGAACACTAGTTTGCGAAGAGAAAAGCTGCATGTTAGAATCACAAGATCTCAGGGGCGCCTGGGTGGCTGTCGGTTAAGCATCTGCCTTCAGCTCAGGTCATGATCTCAGGGTCCTGGGATCGAGTTCTGCATCTGGCTCCCAGCACAGCAGGGAGCCTGCTTCTCCCTCTACCTACTGCTCCTCCTGCTTATGCTCTCCCTCTCTCTCTGTCAAATGAATAAATAAAATCTTAAAAAAAAAAAATCACAAGATCTCCAACCACTCGGGTGTGGGGCACTTGTTGCACCTCAACCCTTCATATTAAGTCACCTCAACCAAATAAACAAAGCATGACTCCAACCTCAGCCAACAGCCCTGGGACTATCTCAGGGTTACCATTGCCACTTACTCAAGTGTAGGCAAAAGATAAAAAAGATGATGGAAGACAACTTGACAGTGGTGAGTGCTTAGTTCAACAATTACCTGCTGGTGACAACAAAGAGAGGAACTGACAATAAACCCGCCAGTCAGGAACTTGGGACTGATTTTCAATGAAGTGTGGTTAATAAACTTCTAAGAATCCTAAGAGAGCTGAAAAATGCCTAAGAGATTCATTCTCTCTGGTGCATAAATGCTTCTATGTGAAAAATACTGAGATGAGGTTTATCTCTGCTGAAAAATGAATACTTGGAAATTAAAACTGGTGGAATTTAGGATAAACCTATATAACTATGTAGGATTTCATTTAATTAAATATATATATATATACATATTAAGATATTTTCTTCTGAATTCAATCTGGAGATCCTGCATTCATTCTTTCCCTCCCCAGTATGAAAGTGGACACCACGTGGTATCTTCACAGATAAGAAACCTACTCCAAAAATAATAATAGTAGTAGCAATAATAATAATAATAATAATAATAATATAATAATAATAATAATAATACCCAAGTACCAGGAAATGCTGAGTTGTGTCAGGAAGGAAAAGGAGCACAACAGCTGACAGGGTTAGTGCACAGATCCCAGTCCCCTTCATGGGTACCTTTGGCTACACCTCATCACTTTTAAAGTCCACTTCGAGTCCACCTGGCCCCTGGTTAGAAGAGGTGAATTAAAGCATCTCTTTGCTATGAAGTGTGAGCTATTTCTTTTGTCTCATGGTGGGGTCATTTATGGCTATTCAGAGGATTTAGAACAAAACATCCTGACTGCACCTATAGGCAAGCACTTGCTTCAGATACAAAATTAAAAATAGGTGGGGTTTGGGGCACCTGGGTGGCACAGCGGTTAAGCGTCTGCCTTCGGCTCAGGGCGTGATCCCAGCGTTCTGGGATCGAGCCCCACATCAGGCTCTTCTGCTATGAGCCTGCTTCTTCCTCTCCCACTCCCCCTGCTTGTGTTCCCTCTCTCGCTGGCTGTCTCTATCTCTGTCAAATAAATAAATAAAATCTTTAAAAAAAAATAAAAAAAAAAAAAAAATAAAAATAGGTGGGGTTTCCATATCTCAGAGAGAGGCAGCAATAGGAAGGCTTGAAGACACATGTTCCTTATTCATAACTTTGGGGTCCTTTCCTACAATAAATGCAAATTTTAACAGCCCAAATTTTTCTATTTGTAAGCTAATTCATATCACATTTCAAACGTAAGAGGTAGGCATATAGGAGGAGTTCTCTCGCATAGTGGGCAGCAGGGTGTAGTGGAAAGAACAACAGCTTTGGAGGCAGCAGATCTGTGTTTCAGTCTGGGCTCCGCCTCTTAGTAGTGTGGCCATGGTCAAGTTACCTAACCTCTCTGAACCTCAGTTTTCAGGTCTCTGCAGTAGAGATAATAATAATCCACTTTACAAGGTTGTTGTGAAGAGTAAATGAGAAAATAAGTCAGGCACTCAGTTCAGTACCTAGAACAGTGTAGGTTCTCAAGAAATGGTATTTTCTTGGGGCACCTGGGTGGCTCAGTTGATTAAGTGTCTGCCTTTGGCTCAGGTCATGATCCCAGGGTCCTGGGATCAAGCCCCACGTAGGGCTCCCTGCTCAGTGGGGTGTCTGCTTTTCCCTCTGTCTCTGCCCCTCCCCCCACTTGTGCTTGTGTGCTCTCTCTCTCTCTGAAATAAATAAAATCTTTAAAAAAATGATACTTTCTTTTCTCACCTCCCACTTAAGTGAGTTGGTCATGAGAATGTCTTCCAAAATTAAATGCAACTTTTCCAAACCCTGAAATCAAATCTCTAAACTACATAAGAATATTTCCAGATGCTTATTGAAGGAGGAAGTTGCTTCTATTTTCTTAAAATCTCTGATGTGGAAAAAAAGGAAAAGCAACACTAACCAGAAACCACATGTTTGTGCTTTAAACCCTACCACCACCACAAACAACATGGGGTTAGTTTAATAAGGGAGGAATAGTAAAGGGGAAAAAGTAATTAGGGGTTCCCATTCCTGTCAGATCTCTTCTCATCTGATCAGAACCACTTCTACCAGCTGTATGGAAGCTATATTAATTCTTCCTCCTATATCAATTCAGCACATATCCCTATAAAACATTTGTATTTTATCTGTGTAACTACTGAGATAAGAATCAATGAAATGACTGACAAAAGAATATCCCCCACTTCTAGGAAGAGAAGCAAGAAAAAAAGATTTTAACACACTCTTCTATTTACCTCTTCCACTCCTGGGGACCAGATGTAAGGGGCTGTTTGTATATAGAAAATGATCTTAAGAGTGAGTCCATCTGCTTCTGCCCAGAGAAAAACTCCCCAGGGGCTCTGCCTTTTCCAACTTCTAAATACAAACTGAGGGATGCCTGGGCACATCTGGTCATCATTTGATTTCAGGCTTCTATTGTATTCAGTCTGTGGGGGGAAGTAAGTCTATAAATAGCTCATGCTGCTGTGCCTTACATTTGAAAAATGAGAAACCATCAACTGCCTTTCCTGCAGAGAGAAGAGAATTCTTCACTGAATCCAGTTCCCTCCATAACAATCACACATCAAGTTAGTACGCTAAGTAGCCAGCTTCAGTCAACTAATTCATACACCTATTTTATTGTAAGAGTAAATGGTATCTAGAAAGAAACCTAAGAGGGAGCTCCAATTTAAATTAGTGAATGATTTAAATTTTTTTTAGAGAGCAGGAGGGTCAGAGGGAGGAGAGAATCTTAATCAGGTCCCACACCCAGTGCGGAGACTGACAGGGTGCTTGATCTCACAACGCTGAGATCATGATCTAAGCTGAAATCAAGAGTTGGACGCTTAACCGACTGAGCCACCCAGGCACCCCAAAATTAGTGAATAATTTATATGATGCTTTGAGAAGTCTCTGATCTTTTTGGAAACTCACCAAGCTATGTGCTCTCTTTCTCTGTCAAATAAATAAATAGAAAGTCTTAAAAAAAAAAAAAGATTCGTGTATTTATTTGAGAGAGAGAGAGAGAGAGAGCATGCACAAGTGGGAGGGGCAAAGGGAGAGAGAATCTGAAGCAGACACCACACTTCAGATATTCAAATAAAGCTGAGCGTGGAGCCTGAAGCAGGGCTCGATTTCACAACCCTGAGATCACGACCTGAGCCGAAACCAAGAGGCAGACACTTAACTGACTACACCACCCAGGTGCCCCAAGAACTATGAATTTTTAATGGGTAACTACAGTGTCCAATTCTTTTTTTTTTTAAATAAGATTTAAATGTAGTGGGATCATAACCTCAGCCAAAGTCAGACACTCAACTGACTGAGCCACCCAGGCATCCCTTCAGTGTCCAGTTCTTTTTGGCTATTTCCAGTGCTTCACACAATTTTTGGAATATTTTTTAGTAGCTATACATTGAATAAATAATGGAACAAGTTAAAATAATCACATATTATATGACCTTAATGAGCTTTCACAAATAAAAGAAACATCAAATTGAATGTTGGTTTAAGGGAGAGGTAACAGAAGAGGGGGCCAACCAAGTAGAAATGACAGAACAAAGATACAAATAGATTGTTTCCCCTCATCCTCACACCAGCTCAGAACTCCAAAAAGGCCATTTTTGCTGGAAGCTGAGCTTATATAAATGTATGTAAATCACAGATTAGAGCCGGTATACTCTAGTGACCACCCCTAACTTCAGATCCTAAAAAAGAAAATATGAGACCAAACTCCTTTCCCAAAAAATGTAACTCAGAAAGAAAAGCAAGTAGCAACAAGGATGTTGGACAGCCAAGATCTACAACTGGAAATGCTCCAAAATGTTAGAGTAAATTATGAAATTTTTTTTGGCTTTAGAATATATGGAAAAGTTTCCTGTCCGTGCTCTAGAAGTCACAGCATACTATCACTGTGAGCAACAAAGACTCTGGCTGCCTTTGGTTTAGGAGACAAATGCTGAGTTAAAATTTGCTCTGCTAGAGTCCATAGAGCAAATCACAAACCAATGTGGATCATGTGCTGACACTAGTCATAATGCTATATAGTTCGTGGGATATAAATCAAACACAGTCTCCATCTCAGCAGTATCCAAAGTACGATAGCTGAAATAAAGCTGAAGAATATACTAACAGAAGGAAAATGACACCAGATGAAAATATGGATCTAAAAAAGAAATGAAGAGCACCATGTAGTAACTGCATGGGTAAATACAGAAGATTTTTTATAATTAAGATTTTAAAATCTTTAAAAGATAATTTACTGTCTAAGCAAAAATAATATATAATAGAATTGATAACATATGTAGACAAAGTATATGACTTGATAGGATAAAGACAGAGAGGAGAAATGGAAGTATTCTAAGGCAGGGGAAGTAGTATCTTATCACTTGAAGGTAGACTATAATAAACTAGAAATGTACACTATAAACCCTAAAGCAACAACTAACAAAACAAAAAGTTATAGCTAAAAAATCAACAAAGATAACATGGAATCATAAAAAAATCCAATCCAAAAAAAGGTAAAAAAAAATACAAAACAAAAAACAAAGAACAGATGTAACAAATAGGAAACAAATACACAAAATGATTGTCATAACTGTACTGGTAATTACACTAAATGTAAATGGTTGAAAGAGACCCAATCAAAATGCAGAGATGATCTGATTAGGAAAACATATATGCTGCCTACAAGAAATTCACTGTAAATATAAAGACATAAATAGTTTAAAAGTTCACAGTAGCAAATATATTATGGTTAACCCACACAGAAGGTTACTATGTGACCATCAAAAAAATTGAGGTAATGATATAAATGGATATGAAAATGTCTCCAAGATATATTAACTGAATAAGGCAAGATGCAGAATAATATGTGTCCTCCAACTTTTAAAAGAGAATATACAATTATATGCTTATATTTGCATACAATTCGCTGAGAATATATATGAGAAATTGATAACAATGGTTGTCTCAGCACAGGGGAAGGAGGTGGCTGGAGATAGAAGAGGCATTTAATTTTCACTGTATATCCTGCTGTACCTTTTTTTTCTGCCATAGGCATATATTACCTATTTTTAAAAATTAAGACAGTATTTTTGGACGAAAAATATTTTTATTAAAGAATTGAAAGCAGAAGACACTTTCATTGGCAACATATAGAACTCAGCAGAGAGATTATCTTGTTTGGTACAGAAAACAACAGAGAATAAAATGCAGTAGTAATAATAGTGATATTTAGGAGCACCTGGGTAGCTCAGTCAGTTAAGTTGTGGACCCTTGATTTTGGTCCAGGTCATGATCTCAGGGTCATGCTCCATGCTCAGTGGGGAGTCTGTTGCAGATTCTCTCTCTCCCTCTCCCTCTGCACCTTCCCCTGCTCATGCTCTCTTTCTCTCTCTAAAATAATAAATAAATCTTAAAAGAAAACAAATGATATTTACTTAATGTTTCTACTCTTTTCAAAGTTGTCTGAAGCCTAATACTTCCTTTTATTGTAAAAAAAAATATTTTTTTTTTAAGATTTTATTTATTTGACAGACAGAGAGACAGACAGTGAGAGAGAGAACACAAGAAGGGGGAGTGGGAGAGGAAGAAGCAGGCTCCCAGCAGAGAGTAGGGAGCCTGATGTGGGGCTTGATCCCAGGACCCTGGGATCATGCCCTGAGCTAAAGGCAGATGCTTAACGACTGAGCCACCCAGGCACCCCTATTGTAACAAAATTCTTGTAATGTTGGTAGGTAGAGAATTATCACTCCTTCTTAAAAGTTAAAAAAAAAAAATTGAGGCTATTTAAATCACATAATATAAAACTTGTTCCAGTAGACCAAAAGTCATCAAGGCTTGCCTGAAATGGCAGTTATGTAAGTGGATATGGGAGAGTCTAAACAGCTTCTTTTTTAAGTCAACCAGACAGACTGGTAAGAGAAATTTCAAACAGAAAATAATCCACACTGGGACCCCTGGGTGACTCAGTCAGTTAAGTATCTGACTCTTCATTTTAGCTCAGGTCATGATCTCAGGGTTGTGAGATCCAGCCCAGAGTAGGGCTCACATTCAGCGGGCAATCTGCTCGAGATTCTCTCTCTCTCCATAGCCCTCTGCCCCTCCCCCCACTCACGTGTGTGCTCTCTCTCAAATAAATAAATCTTTAAAAAGAAAATAAACGAAATTTTATAGCCCAAAAAAGCACAGTTAACTGGGCCTTGAGAAAAGTAGTCATCAATTCAGATTTGTATAAATTACAGTGGAACATATCCCATACTCTGTTACAGTCTTGCTACTAAAAGTGTAGTCCTCAGGCCAGCAGCATCTTGACTCCACCTCAGACCTCTTGGTTCTAAATCTGCTTCTCTAACTTGAATTACTTTCAGGTGCATAGGTATCACCTAGTGATCTATTTAAAATGCAGATTTTAATTCAGTACCCTTGGGTTGGGTCTGAAAATACACATTCTTCTTGTCTTAAAGATTTATTTATTGAGATGCCTGGGTGGCTCAGTCACTTAAGCATCTACCTTTGGCTCAGGTCATGATCCCAGGGTCCTGGGATCGAGTCCCGCATTGGGTTCCTTACTCAGCAGGGAGCCAGCTTCTCCGCCTGCCTCTTTCTCCCCCTGCTTGTGCTGACAAATAAATAAATAAAATCTTTAATAAATAAATAAATATTTTATTTGAGAGAGAGAGAGTACGTGTGCACATGCAAGTGGGGGGGTGGGGACAGGGAAAGAAAGACTCTCCAGCAGACTCCCTGCTGAGCAAGGAACCTGATGTGGGGTTCAATCTCATGACCCTGAGATCATGACTGGGCTGAAACCAAGAGTTGGGATGATCAACCAACAGAACCACCCAGGAGCCCCAAAAATATACATTTCTGACAAGCTCTATGCAATATCAAGGTCCACACTTGGAGTAGCAAGGCAGAACAATCCCAGGCTCTCTACATCTGTGTTCCCAGAGTAGGAAGCAAGTCCTCTTCCTCTCATGGTAAGCTGGCATCTGGATATGCATGGTCTTTAGTAAAGCTCAATAGGCATATCCAGAAGGAAAAACTAGCAATATGTTCCTGGAAGGCTATTTTTCTACAAGAAAGTAGCTTAAATAATAAGGTCAGAACACTTCTATTCTGGAACAAGAACAGATCTGTATGGGGGTGCCTGGGTGGCTCAGTTAGGCATCTGCCTTCAGCTCAGGTCATGATCTTGGGGTCCTGGGATTGAGCCCTAAATCGGGTTCCCTGCTCAGTGGGGAGTCTGCTTCTCCCCCTCTTTCCTGCTCTCTCTCTTGAAAGAAAGAAAGAGAGAGAGAGAGAAGGAGGGAGGGAGGGAAAGAGAGAAACACGGAGAGAGAAAGAGAGAGAGAGAGAGAAAGAAAGAAAAAAAGAAAAGAAAAAAAAAAAGATCTGTATGATGCCCCATAGGCAGGCTGCTAAAAAATCAGTAGAGATGGAGCTAATATAGCCCCAAGCTGCTTCTCCCTCTGACCCCCTCTCTCTCTCATGAATAAATGAAGCAGGGGGAGTGGGAGAGGGAGAAGCAGGCTTCCTGCCGAGCAGGGAGCCCAATGCAGGGCTTGATCCCAGGACCCTGGGATCATGACCTGAGCCAAAGGCAGACACTTAACGACTGAGCCACCCAGGCGCCCCTGCTGAAACTTTTTATGTAGTCATCTGCTTTCCACTGAGCACAGAACTAGAGAGAAACCAGTCCCATTTCTTTCTCCACACTTTCTGAACTCTTTTAAGAACACAGCACTTAGAAGGGGCCTTTTGTTGGTCAGCTGGACTGGCTCCCCCAAACAGAGGACAATTGACATGGTGCTGAGAGGGTGCTTGGACACAGACTTACTGTGCAAGTATATGGGAGAGAATTTAGCACCTGGCCCGGCAGACCAGGTGGCCTCCTCTGGAAAAGCCTACCGTTATCGGTCTGCCTGTGCACACTTGTCTACTGTGGTAGACACATAGACCTTTTGTTCAAAGGGCTGCTCTTCAGTTTATATCCTCTTGCTTAGATGATTTTATAAATCAGTTTTTCCAGATTCTGGAAGTAAGCAGCACCATCATCACACTTCTCTTTTTCAAGCAATTAATTGGCAATCCTTTCAAAAACAGGACAAATTCAAATGTAAAGGGAGTGCATGTATGGGGCAACTTGTCAGCATTGCACATGCAAGCAAGAGAACTTCTGGGTAATGTCAAGAACTGTCTCGGAAACCCTATTTATATTTTTATATTTATACTTAGGCTGCCTCAGGTCTGCAATTGACTATGGAGCTTCGGGTATGCCTCCTCTATAGATAACCTCCCTCACTAGCCTAGATCTCAAGGACCCAGATAGTACCAGAAATTTCTGTTAGCCCTTGGCTCACAGGGGAGGAAAAAAAAAAATCCAAAGGCCCCTTCAAACAAGCTTTTGCATTTTAAAAGATTTCTTTGGTTTCTGCTGTTCATTTTTGTACAGGCATCCAGCACCAGCAGCAAACATTTTCAAGGATCTCAGTTCCTCAGACGTTTATGAGTTTGAAAGCTACTTTTTAAAGATTCATAATCAAGTTTCTAGAGAGGGGAAAAATGTGTTAGATGAAGCCAAAAGAATGACCTTATTCCCTTAAAATCCAGCCCATGGCCATGCTTATGTAGCTGAGCAGCTGTGCTGCTGGCAGGGGAAAGGAACATACTGAAATGAAACACTCATGATAACCTCCCTTCCCCCACTCGTGCCTGCAGAGCCCCATCCAGTTACTGCACAAAAAGGCTTTTTCTTATAAACTTCTCTCCCTTCTACTTCTGTCTCCATCTTGGTTGGGAAGAAATAGCACTAGAGATGGAATGTACACAACTCTGCAAATATTCATAAGAAAATGCTTTGACGCCCACACACTCCCCAGCTCCCCTAACACATACATGCATTAGGGAAAAGGGATGCACAGAGAAACTGATAGGCGTCAGTGGTTCTCCAACTTACAGAAACTGAGAGGCTTTCTCAAAACAGGCAGCAAGATTCAAGAAGGCAGAGTCCTAACTCGTCCTTCATCCACTGAACCATAAATTGAGTAATTGATCCAATAACCATTAATTGGTCATTTAAAATGTATGGCACTGGGGGCGCCTAGCTGGCTCAGTCGGTGGACCATGTGACTCTTGATCTGGGGGTTGTGAGTCTGAGACCCACACATTGGGTGTAGAGATTACTTAAAAATAAAATCTCAAAAAAAAAAAAAAAGTAAAATGTGCAACACTGGAAATAACAGAAATAAACAGAGCTGTGTGTGGTGCGGCATTTGAAAGCTAAGACTCTGGAGTCACACGGTCAAGGGTTTGAATACTGGGTCTGTGACTTGGCTGTATGACCTTAAAGCAAGCTACTCAAAGTGCTGAGCCTGCTCCCATCCTGAAAATGGAAATAATAGTGACTGTAAAAAGTGCTATAACCCTAACAGCATCTCCCCCTCTGTGAACTCTCAGATTTCTTCTTAGTTTCTTCTTCATGCTCCCCTCCTCTTGCCCCTCTAAGGTCCCTCCTTCAGTTTCAGTAACTCTTCCACCTTCTCTACTCTTCCTCCAAAGCCTTCAGTCACACTGCAAGCTCAGACCACACAAAAGAAATGAGGGTCTCAGTCCGTTTCTCTACCTCACTCTACTTACTTTCTGAAGAAGTAATAGATCATTTGTCTTCATCTTATAATGGGTTGGAATCCCCAGAGAGAAACACTCCTTCTTTTGCAGCAGTATCTAATCACAGCCTGGTCACATATCAGGATTCAAAATTTCTGCACAACTTACTCTTGATGTCCTAATCACATACAATCGTCCGCAGTTTCCTCTATTTTATCCTAATGGAACTGAAGACCAACTGGTTCTAATGCTCTGTAAACTGTTAAAATCATCATGTTCTGTATTTGATCATTATTATCACCTGTCTTGTCTGTGAACCAACATCCCTTCATTAAATAATCACATGCAGATGCACACAACGTGTACTATACTGATAGTGGCCTTCTTCTTGGTTCCTGCAGTCAGCCTTTCAATCATTTTGAGGGGTATGTGGGGTTTTCCTCTGAAGACTCTCAGAGTTCCTAACATCCTCAAACTAAAGTCTGGAACTGAAGAAAATATTCACCAAGGAATGTATTAACACACACACACATACACATACACAATCCCCACCCCTCTTCGGGCCTCTTTGAGGGTGGGCAATGGATGTACTGTGTGTTGTTTGGTGTTCAGTACATGGTGGAGACTAATTATTATAAAAACAAAAGCACAAACACATTGCTGCTGTAATTTCAGTTTTGAATCCAGTGGTTATGGGAAGGAAATCTCTTGCACACTCACACGATTTTTTATCTGGAAAAGATACAAGTGTTTTAGGTATTGTGTTTCAGCCAAATAACTGACCATTTTAAAATAAAGATTCCCAGGAGAATAGAAGCAATTGCTTTCCACAAAGGGCTGGATAGCTTTTTGTTCCTGGACGTGCTTTCTGTTGACTCAGTCTGCACTTGTTTTGACAGCCAGTTACAGCCCTACTTAGGTAAAGCTGAGCTAATGCTCTTCATGGAAAGTTTTACAAACACGAAATTACCCAAACACAATATACTTAAGCAGAGAACTCCGGCTCCAAGAGATATTCCTGACCAGGAGGAAAGGAGGGAAGTTAATTTTTCAAGTGGAGCATGATGATCCAGAAGGGATCACAACCAGATTCAAAGAAGAGATTTTTCAAATCTAGTTCAGATCTTAGAAGCATGGGCCTCATTTCTCTTGTACTGTGATAAAGTAATCACAACACGGAACCAAGCCACAGTACTCAGGACCTCCCTTATCAACTCCGGTTACCAAGCCCTGGGCTGGGAACTTAATTATTTCATTTCCTCCTCACAGGAACTCAAGCTCAAGAAAGGAGGACTCCGAGAATTTAAGTAACTTGTCTAAAGTAAGTCAGCTAAAAAGTGGCTATCCCTGAATTAAAATCCAGGTCTAACCTCAGAGGAGAAGTAGATTAACATTTATACAGATTATAACCAGATAAAATACAGACTAATTTTGAAGAAAAGCCTTGGCTGGAAGTCCAAACATTAACAAAGACTAAAAACACAATTCAGATGAAGAATGAGCTGCCTTAAGAATGGGAAGCTAATGAGACAAGGGTCACAGGATAATGGACAAGACAGGTGCTAAGATCCCCTACCAGCCTCCATTCACTACAGTCTTTTCTCTATCTTTCCTCTTCACCCTCTCTCCTCTTTCCTAATTTACCATCTCTTCCTTTTCCTATACCCTTTTTTTTTTCCTTTTTACACTGTAGCGTTGCAAAGCATATGAACTTTGCACTCAGATAATCTGTATTCAAATCTAAGATTCATTTCTTATTGCATGACTTTGGGCAGATTACACAACCTAAGTCTAAATTTTCTTAACTATAAAAGGATAAAATCTCCTACCTTTTAGGCTATTGAAGGGATTAAATAAGACAGTATGTATGAAGAGATGACCAGGTCTCCTAGTAGACTAACTGAGATTTCTTTTAACTTTGAGGGTCTGTGATTTGTCTTGGGATTTGAATCCCTGCTCCATCACTAACCGGCTAAGTGATTTGGGCAAGTCTTGTAACTTTCATGTACCTCTGTTTCCTTATCTATAAAATGGAATAAATAGTAAGGACTTAATAGACTTGGGAGATGATCAAATGGAATGATAAACATTTAAAATCTATAGATATTTAACAATATATTAACAAAGAAACCTGCCTCTCAGAATTTACAGTAGCGGACTTGTTCTCTAAAGGCCCATGTTTGCTGATGGCTAATTTATGTATCAAGTGTGTCACCACTAAGGAATGGTTAGTGCTAAAGCACTAAGAAATACACTGGGTGCTTTACATAACTAATGAATCATTGAACACTACATCAAAAACTAATGATGTACTATACAGTGGCTAACTGAACATAATAAAAAATAATAAATTATAATTCAAAAAAAAAGAAAGAAATGCTAATCTTGAACTTATCTTCTGAGACTATAAAATAAATATAAAAACAGCGAGGTAGAATGGTACAATGCAATGAAAAGACTACCATAGGAAGCATGGGTCCAGTCCTGCTTGGGCATTAACTGCCTGTATAATGCCATAAAAATCAAACAGCTATATCTGGGACATGAGAGGGATGGAAATATTTTTTATTTTCCTGATTGGGATTGCTACTGGCATTCAGTGGGTAGAGGCCAGAGATGCTGCTAAACATACCACTGCACGGAACAGATGCCCACAGCAAAGAATTTTCTGGTCAAAATAGAATTGTGGTTAAGAAGCCCTGGCCTAGATGACTGCTAAGTTCCCTTTGAGCTCTAACATTCTAAGAGACTATGATGAGGCAGCACCAACACCAAACAGAGGACATTCTCGCCAACATCTATCAAGCAATGGCTTATGACGTTGCCCAAAATCCCCCTATAGCCAGTGGGGGGAAATTTTCCCTCTAATATTTAAATACTCTGAAATTGGTGCTGTATTTCAGAGGGTGAGGACAGTCTTTCCTCACAATAGGAAGAAACCCAGGGGATGCCTGGGTGGCTCAGTTGGTTAAGCCTCTGTCTTCGGCTCAGGTCATGATCCCAGGGTCCTGGGAACGAGTCCTGCATTAGGGCTCTTTGCTCAGTGGGGAGTCTGCTTCTCACTCTGCCTGCCCCTCCCCTTGCTTGTGCTCTCTTTCTTTCTCTGACAAATAAAATTTAAAAATCTTTAAAAAAAAAATTGTTTAAAAAAGGAAGAAACCCAGGGATAAAGGGGATACAATCCTCCAAGAACTTGGTCCCTTGCTCTTTGCAGTTAGAATCTGTGCTTCCAAAGCCATGAGTCTTCTGGCCAAGAAGCTGATTTAAGTAAGTCTGAATCAAGGTCAGAATAAGATAATACACACAACAGCATACGTGAATCTCAAATACATCATGCTAACTGAAACAAGCCAGACTCAAAAGACTACATACTATTATATTTACATGGTATTTGGGAACAGACAAAACTGTAGGGACATCAAACAGATTAGCAGTTGCCAGGGACTGAGCGTAAGGAGAACAGTTTGACTACAAAGGGACATGAAGATGCACTGTTTTATATACTGATTATAGCTACACAACTGTGTCAAAACTCATAATAATGCACACTGTACATTAAAAAGGTGAATTTTACTGTGTCTAAGTTATACTTCAATAAAACTGCCCCACTCACCCCCACCCCCACCCCCAAAATATGACCACAAATGCTATAAAGAAGATTGTTGTACTTTGGGAGAGGTTGAACTGGATGACATCAAAATTCTTTCCACCCCACGTCGTGTGATTTTATGGCAGTCTGCCTCTCCTACCCTGGTGACTTCAGAGTTAAGTCTGGGCTCCAATTTCTGTGTTAAAACGATGAGTCTCTCTGACCAAATCCTGCCATCATTCAGAGATCTCTGGCCCTACTTTAGCTTGTGACAGAGGCTCCTTTCCTGCTATCTCCTATCTTAACTCCTGTTGGGACTGATGAGGGCCTTAGACAATTAATAAACAAGTGAGAATAAACCTCAGGGGATACAGGCTTTATCTCTCTGCACAGGCTTCCTGTCTAAATCCCATTTGATCTTTCCATTGAACTCCAAATCAGGCAACAGAAGAAGAACCATATTTATGAAGTCCTCTCCACTATGGACTTTCAGGCTTCCCACTACATTATTTTTATATACTTCAGCTATATAAACGTAAAATGTGAGCCTCACACCAAAATTACACCCAAGTTTATTGAGACATATATAGATATGTAGTTTTCTGTCTACACACATTATTGACCCAGATTATTGATCTAACAAATGATACACAAAATGGTTAATTTTTCTGGTATTCAGAATAGCCACAGGGCACCTATGTGGCTTAGTTGGTTAAGCAGTGGACTCTTGACTTCAGCTCAGGTCATGATCTCGGGGTCCTGGGATTGAGCCCCATGTCAGACTCCCCTCTCAGCAGAGAGCTGCTCCAGGATTCTCCCTCTGCCCCTCCCCCCACTCGTGAATGTGCACGCACACGCGCAAACACACACACACACACACACACACACGCGCACGCGCGCTCTCTCTGAAATAAATAAATCTTAGGAAAAAAAGAATAGCACTAGATATGCTATGGCCAGGGAGGACTAAAATAGCGATCAGAATGCTCTCACTTTCTACTAAAAAAGACCACTGTCTTCTATGACACATACATAGTCACAACTGTGAACTAATGTAGGAGTCCCATCCTCTTATTTGAAAATCAGCTTTCTTGGTTCTTCATGGTAGATCTCAGTGGAACAGATAGAAACACCAGGAACCAGACACCTCACATATGCTTGAGTGCTAGGATAAAAATCAAAGGTCAAAGACAAGCCTGTACCTGCCAGTGCCTCCGTATTCCAAAGGACAGAAAATATAGAGACTAGGTAATATCCATACTGACCTTCTCTGCTGAGCATTTATAGCAAACACATTGTCACTACACATATAGGGTGTTCATACTACAACAGAAGGAGCCCACAACAACAAATCCCACAGTGGTCTAGGGTCTTGTTTCCACATGTTCCCCTCAGACGAGAAGAACGGGGGAGTTAAACTTCCGTGATTTAAAATTATTCAATCACCTTCAGAAGTCTGCAGTAGCAAAAAATCAATACTGTCCTCTAAGTCATTTAAACTTGATAACATTGCTTCTTTGGCATAATCAGAAAAAGCTTCACAGAAAACTGAAACACTTAGCAGAAAACCTACATTAGCTTTTTATTCAAAAGTATATAGACTGACTTGGGTGCCTGGGTGGCTCAGTCGGTTAAATATCTGCCTTTGGCTCAGGTCATGATCCCAGGATCCTGGGATAGAGTCCCCTGTGGGCCTCCCTGCTCAGCCGGAACTCTGCTTCTCCCTCTGCCCCTCACCCTGCTTGCGTTCTCTCACTCTTCCTGTCACTCAAATAAACAAATAAAACATCTTAAAAAAAAGAAGAAAAAAAGAAACAGAGAGAAGTCCTATAGACCCACTTAGCCAGACCTGCTGCCTCAGAAACTTGTGAGAGAGCTAATTAGAACTACCAGACACAAGAAGGGTGACAGCCTTGCTGGGAAGGCCTTGGCTAGTCCTCTCAATCCTCAGCACGTCAATAGAGTTCACCTCTTACATACCTTGCAGACTGCCAGACTAGCTGTCTAGGCCTTTTATGTTCAGCCTAGGACCACAAGCACAAGCCTAAGACTCAAAGATACTAGCCTCTAGGATTCCTGGGCCCTTCTGCTATACATAACACAGGCCAAGTTTGAGGTGAAGCCATTTACCTGCCATAAGAACACTACCTGAACTAACTTGTACCCACCTGAATCATGCTGAGGCCCAAAGCTAAGTGGACCCTAGCCAACTTCTATGCCCTAGGCAAGCAGTCTTTTCCCATCTCCTTTTTTCTTTCTGATGGGCTCTCACTACTACTTCTCAGATCAAAACATTATTAGTTTCTAACCAAAGCATTAAAATAAGACCAGGCCCCCAATTTCATGTTAATTTCCCAATAATTATCCAGTTATGGAACACTGAGGAGAGTGAGAGAAATATGACATTACCATATCCTGAGATGCATATTGAGGGTCCTCTGGGTTGACTGAACAATAGCAGTAATCAAAGCCAAATGCCACAACCTTCTCCCGGGAGTCTCCAAAGCCATCTGGTCGATTGTCCACCTAAAATCAAACACAGAATAGAGTCTTCTCTATCATAATGTCAGAATCTAGCCAGTGCCACTTGATTCGTCCCTGCTATAGCTAGAGAGACCTAGACTGGTTATGAGAATCTTTATGTTATCCACCTGAAAAAGAAAAAAAGTAAACTCTGTCCTCATCTCATCAAATAAAAGTTCCAGAGAATTAAATTTGTCTATCACACTATCACCTATCTGCCTACATATGAACCAAGCTTAGGCGAGAAAGCCTTTCCCTCTCTGAGCATCTTCTTATCATGATCATTATTTCTCCAAATATTTCTGTAAAGGATACCAGGAGTGCATGAGTAATTCAGTGCCTGGGCCTGACAAACTCTATCAACCTAGGGCTTTCGCAGAGGTCCCTGGGTATCCACCCCCAGTGAAATAGAAAGCACACTGAATAGAAGAGTGAGGCCCAACCCAACTGCCCAGGGTAGATGAGGGTAGAGTCAAAGCTTGGAACCGTACTGACCTCCAGGTACTGGGGAGAATAGTACTACAGCCACATTGTTTTATCTTACTATTTAGACTCTGGACAGGGATAGACAAACCCTAGCACTAGCCACCACAAACTATAGTAGAAAGAGGCTGTCAAAATGACTAAGAAATTCTTAGGGGATAACTGACCTCAAGGAAGTAAGCAGCTAAGTAGGTGTGCAGGGGGCAGATTAGAGTTTGATCTTGGCCAGGATTTATTCTTAAAAAAACCAAAACTCTCAGCTCTCAGAACAAAGCCCTTGAGGTATGTAAGCAACAGAGATATAAATAAGAGACGGCAGAGAATAAAAGGTCTTTTTGTCCCTGGGGAGCGCCTATTGAAAGTTTGGCAGGTCCTATTCTCTTTTAGCAGAGAGCTGCTGACAAAAGGAAACAGATCACATCATGGGGTGGGCATGGCTGGTAGGCCTGGGGTCCAGATAACCCTCACTCGCACAAGTCAGCTTCCTCAGCTCTCATGAATGCTGAGTACCACCTGCAAGCTGTCTATAGCAGCAGTCACAAGGCCAGCTTCCCTGTCTCTCCACTCCCCAAGGACCAGAAAGAAAGAACCACTTCCACTTCCGCTATTCTGGTAAATGGAGGAATGGGTTGGAGGAAATCAGCCCTGGGAGGGGGTGATGGGTGGGGGAGGAAGTTCCAAGTGTTTGTCCAATTGTGACTCAAAGGTCAGTCAGATCTGTGAAAGAAAATCTGTAGCACGACTCAGGATAGTGACTGACTCCCTTCTGGGATCTGATGCATACTAAAATCTGTAGTAATGCCTCTAGATTAAGTGATATCAAATGAGAGGCTTGGGACAAAGTCTAACTGGTGGTCTGGTGAGTTAAATACAACCATGGATGTACCCAGCATGACTTATACTAGCCATGACGCCCATAAGCAGTAAGTGACCAGTTTCCAAACAGCTGCACCCTGTTTGACAGAACTTGGGCTGCAGTGGCCACAATCCTTATACTTCTTTCCTGCTTTATTTTTATACTTGCTTTGTATAAAACTCTTCCTTCTCCCAAACTCCCACCCTAAACCCATTCACATACACATCATCCCAGAAATCCCTGTAATAATACAAACTCCTCAGTGGAAAGAGAAAACAGTATAATTTCAGGCTTACCTTTAAATTTCTGATTTTTGCCACTTTGCCATCAACTTCCACAATAATTCTTCCCCCTTCTTTGGTCTCCCTAGAAACAAGACCCAAACCCATATGAGAAGAAACATTGCTTGAAAAAAAAAATCAAGAAAAGAGAAGCTGAGATCAGTGCTACTGGGACGAAATGTTTCCCTACTGCTGTCTCTATAAGTAGCTGTCCTGGGTGACATGCTTCTCTGGATCATTAGAATTTGGCTCTCGAAAAGCTAAGAATTACCCCTATTGAGCACCCTCCATGTGCTGGGCACTGTATTAGGTACAGTACATATTATACTTCATCTTATGCAATCTTCCCACTAACACACTCTCCTGACACGGCTTCCTACCGTATCTTCATTTTTTCAGATGGAAGGCTGAAGCTGAGAGAAATTATGTAACTTGTCCAAGGTCACACATCAAGCAGCGGCAGAGCTGGGATTTAAACCCAGATCTGTCTGACCACAAAGCCTGGGCTCTTAACCATACCCTTAGAAATCAGGCTTGAAGTTCTGGAGAGTATCCTTCGCTCAGTGCACAAGGCATCCTCTCTCATTTTCTCTGGGATTTTGAGCATGGATAGTAATGAGAAAGGTTTTGGAGTCCTCTCTGTTGAGATGCTGAGAACATATTTCCCAAATCCTATCCTTTTATCTTCCTAAATTGGAATGAGAGCCAAGATCCTCAAGAATTTTCCTATGTTGCAGTTATGTAGTAACACTGCTAACAACTAACCAACCCCTAAATTTACTTTAAGGGGCTTAATCCAAATGACCCATATACCTGAAGCCCAAAATGAGCAGAATATACTCCACTCTATATATAAAACCTTTTTTCATAACGTAAAAACCTTTAGCTAAAGTGCTCAAGGCCAGAATGTTAACAGATAAGAATTAAATTCATTAGCATTTCCTCCACTACAATGAAAATAATCAATTAAATTACTCCTAGACTGGGACCTTAAAGTTAAGAAAATATGTTCTGTCTCATTTTTATCCTTCCTCATGGTTCCCAGGATGTGACCTTGAGAATTTGGGGAGGGGAGGACAGGCACAGTGAGGCAGGGGTCTTTACATTTAGGGGTTTTTTTGTTTGTTTGTTTTACCTGTGAGTCTGAGATAAAGCCCTGGATAAGGAAATTTCCCTCTCCCATGTAAAAACATTTGTTACTTAAATTTCCTCAAGGCCCTAATGCTCTTTATTTCACATTTCATGCTAGATACTATTTAAGGCAGCAGAGATATTCTTAGTCACTCAGGATCATAAACCATACAACCCCCCCCCACACACACACAGCCCTCAACAATTTTAAAGAAAATCTTTCATCTTTGCTGTTAACATTTTACAAGATAACAGTTCTTTACCTTTCTCTACTTTAAGGTAGATTTTCTTATACCTCCTCCCCCTTTAAAAGTAATACACAGACTATAGTAAATTTGGACAATAAAGAAAATAAGAAAAAATGATGCAATAATTTTTCCAAATCATCTAATTTTTTTAAGTATGCCCTTTCTTGAGGATTCATCTAAGACTCTTTCACATAAAGCAGACTGAAAAGAAGTGTCTTGAATTTGACTTCTTGGAGGAAAGATACAAACTATAAGGGTAAGATGCTGCTCCTTCCTGGCCTGGACCACTGCCATTGGTAACCTAGTGATTCCAAGCTATTCTAAAACAAAATGAGGGAAAATTAAAATTGAACAGAACAGAAAGAAAGGGCACCAACCTCAACTGGGGAGCTGGTCACACAGAGTTCAATGAAAGTCTGCAGAAATGGAGCCTTACACACGGCAGAGTGGCACTACTACCACTTGCCTCCGGCATTCATTCCTTAAGATGAATTTCCCTTTGCATAGGGATAAATTGTCAGTTACACATTTACCTCTAGAACAATGTTTCTCAAAGTGTGGTCCACAGGCTACCTTCATCGGAATTACATGAGATGGTGGGGCTTATTAGTTCGAACTCCTATTAACAAGTTGCATTATGGGGGGGAGGGAGGTAAAAAACAAAACAAAACAAAACCAAGTTGCATTTTAACAAAATCCCTAGGTGGACTCTATGCATACTATAATTTAAGAATCACTGTCCTAGAAGGGAAAATAAGCAAGCCATGACCATTTATTATCTATTCATTTGTAAAACTTAAAAAAAAAATAGACAGCTAAGTATAAGCAGTAATAAAAAAGTTAAAAATTATATAGCTAACACTTTACTGGACACTTAAGACAAGCCCTAAGTACTTTTAATGTTTTCTTTCATTTAATCTTCATAAAAAAACCATTGAAGTAGTTATCCTATTTCACAGATTAAAACACACACACACCCCCCACAGAAAGGGAATATAGTATATGAACAGTAAATTTTGACAGGGCAGGGGTGCCTGGGAGGCTCACTTGTTAAGCGTCTGCCTTTGGCTCTGGTCATGATCCCGGGGTCCTAGGATAGAGCCCCACATTGGGCTCCATGCTCAGCGGGGAGCCTGCTTCTCCCTCTCCCTGCTGCTCGCCCTGCTTGTGCTTTCTCTCTCTCTCAAATAAATAAAAAAAATCTTTAAAAAAAAAAATTTTTTTTTTTTTGACAGGACAGTGGGGAGTGTTCCAAAGCCTACAACATTGGTAAAAGAGAACATGTTCTCTTAATGATGAATGATTTTGGACAGACCAAGGGACAGCAACATATAATGAGCTACAGGCTTTCTAATTATGGGAAACTATGAGGAGTAGGGAGGGAATGTTCCACATTATCATTTTACTGATGGTCAGTTCTAGTCCTACTAAGCAAACAGGCATTTGATCAAGAAGTACAACTTTTCTGTAATCTCAGAAGGAAGGAGCAGCCTGGTCTATTGAATAGAAACTTAACCTACTTTTAGACCTTAAACAAGACCATTTTCTCATCTGGAAAAATATTACAACATCAGATCCAATGATTATTAACTGAATCTGTGCCAAAGACTTATTTGAAGGTTGAACAAACCATATAAGTAGTAGAGTCCCTACATTCAGATGAGCTTCAGCAAAGATGGTGGAAGTTAACAAACACTGGAGTATAGCTGCATCTCTGTAGGCTTCTCTGAGGAGACAGGAGTGGTCTAGACTTCTTAGCTGGGGGGTGGGGAGTGGCCACACTGTGTTTATCCATGTTTGCTCCTGAATCTTCAGCCTGGTATAACCTACTCACACCTGGGTATCCGCAGTATTGGCATTCTACTTCTTGATGCTGAAGGTTCTTAACCTGACTGAAAGTAAATAAGCTTTTGTGCCTTTCTTTCCCCCTCACTTTTGTTTGATGAGATAAATTGCTCTCTACTGTGGCTGCAAGTAACTCAATTTCAACACCATTTTCTTAATCTAATCCACATTATTATAAATTCCTAGCTCTCAAGGAATCAAGAAATTAGTATCAGGAGTGGCCAAGGTAATTATCCTGAGAACCCTAAAAGAACAGTTTTGCCAGAAGATCCACTAGAGGCTACCTCCAAGGTGGCATACTTCTATGAAAACTACTCAACCCTAAGTAACCACATCCAGTAATGTAGAAGCCAGATGTCATAAACCACTTACCAATCTAAACACAGCAGTCCAGGCATGTGCTGCTTTCCTTCTTTCTCCACGTATCTCTTTTGTCTTTTTCCTACTTTCTTTTCTGTTCTTCTGTTTCCTTCCCTCATCCCATCGCTCTCCTCATTACTCTGTCAGTTGCATGACTTCTCAAAACAAATCACCACCATATCAGGGACAAATATAATCCCTGCTAGTACCGAACTGTTATGGGGGACAATGCATTTTTTGATCCTTCTGTCCAATTTTCAAGCCATCTTATGTCCTGGAAATTTTTAAACCTCCCAAATAATTCCACTATATATATAAAGAAAGCTACATTCTGCCAGCTTTGTCTCCCTCTCACCAAACAACCAAAACTTTTCTGTTTTCTAACAGCTTAAGTTCTTTGTTCTCAGTGTCCTTTCTACGGAGCGCTCTCTACACCTTCTTCACCTGTCAGCAAACTCTAATAGCGCTTTAAAAAGCACTTCTGGGGCACCTGGCTGGCGCAGTTGTAGAGCATCTGACTCTTGACCTTGGGGTGGTGAGTTCGAGCGCCACATTCGGCATAAAGATTACTTGAAGACAAACAGTTCAAATACCAGCCCTTCCCTGACTTTCCAAACCTGAGTGGAAAATCAGTGAAAAGGGAAAAAAAGCATGTGGCTGGACATTGGAGGCCTCAAGAGCTGAGAGGCGCTGCATCAGAGTCACGCATGAGGAAACGCGCACTGACCACGCTGAGAAAAGGATTAGAGTAACTTCCTTCTACTTCACAGTTGATGAAAGCACGATCTCCCTGGGCCCCAATTTCCCTCTCACACCTTACAAGCTGGCTCTCTCCGCATCTCGGAAGAGAAACCCACGTGCGCCCAGGAACACACGCAATTCTCAGTCCCCACAGGTACTCCAGAGCCAAGGAGAGGAGACTGACCGCCCCTCTCCCCGCGTCCTTTCCCAGCCCTGCTCAGGGAACTCAGTGAGAAAGGCCCAACTCGTGCACAAAGACTTGAGCCGCTGTACCCCAAAACTCCTGTTCACAGGGCTCCAGGGACACGGACAGAGCGCACCCCACCCCTGACGCAATCCAGGAACCTCTATACCCCAGGACACGATCCGAAAGCTCGCCCAACGGCTTTGTCCCGGCAGGCCTTTAAGGTTTCCGGACCCTGGCCCCCTGGGCCACTTTGTGTCTGACTTCTCCGCGCCAGAATCACTTGAGGGAGAGGCGGAGACCTCACCCTCCTCTCAGCTCTTTTGACGCCTCAGGCGCCCCCTCCCTCCCAGACTCACCTCTTGCTGAGGGGCCGGACCCTCACGGCCACCCGCACATTCGCCATCCCTCAGCCACCACCCAAGCAGCAGGTCCGCCCAGTGGCGGCACCCCCGGCCCCAAGCCCAAGCCCAACCCGGCCCCGCCCGCCCCACGCGTCTCACGGGACGGCCCCGCCCATGCGCGCGCAGTGGGCCGGCGTGGGTGGTGCCTGCTGTGCCTCAGCCAATCCTGAGTCCGATGGGCGGGAGTTCGTGTGGCCCGGCCCCGCCTGACGGGCCCGCCTCGCTCCGCCCCGCCTCGCCCCGCCCCGCCCCGCCCACGCACCTCCCGGCACGGCCCCGCCCATAAGCGCCTCCGTTCCATGGGGCGGTGCCTGAGGTGCCTCAGCCAATGATGAGCCCTGCGGCCGAGAGCGCGCCAGTCCTCTCCGGGTACTGCCAGGTCCCACCTACCAGGATCTAGCTTTTGTTCTCGGAGGGTGCTATAGAGAGTCAAGTAAATAAGTTTAAGTTTCGGTTAACGCGAAGTTTACAACGGAATTTGCTAAATACGTGTATTCGCTGCGTTGGCCTGAGTTGTCAGTTCTTGTGCTTAAATTTTGGGGGCTGAAATGAAATGAGGAACACCGATGTTTTTGCAGTTACCAGAAAAGAGCAGTGTCTCTTTGAAGAGGCACTTGGAGTGTGGAGAAATTTAGAGTGCTCCAAGCTTCTCTCGATTGTGATGGAACTTCAGGGCCACTCTAGCAGTGTTTGTGGTCGTGGAGAGAATGCTGTCAGTCACAAATGGTTCATTAGTTCATCCAAGAAGTAACTTGAGCACCCACCAAGAGTCAAGTGCTGTTTTAAGGTTGTTGACAAGGACACAGCCCAAGTCTTCATGGAAATGAGAATCTACAGGGAAGGGAAAAGAGACAATAACTATATAAACTGTCGGGATGCCTGGGTGGCTCTGTCGGTTGAGCGGCTGCCTTCAGCTCACGTCATGATCCCGGGTTCGGTGATCCAGTCATGCATTGGGCTCCTTGCTCAGCAGGGAGCCTGCTTCTCCCTCCGCCTGCTGCTCCCCCTGCTTGTGCGCGCGCTCTCGCTTTCTCTCTCTCTCTCTCTCTCTCTGGCAAATAAATAAAATCTTATATATATACATATATATATGAAAACTATTGGAAAGTTTTAAGGAGAAAGTAGAATTATGTGATTTATATCTTTAAAGGATTGCTCTGGCTGCCATTTTGAGACTAAGTTGAGGAATGGGGAAGGATGAAGGCCCAAGAGAAACCAGTCAGAAGGTTATTTTAGTATTCCAATGATAGTACTTGATTCATGGTGGTGCCTTTAATGTGTGTCAGGCATGCTCCCATAGCAGTTTACCTTTGCAGTCTCTCCTCTCTCATTTGGAGGTATTCTTCCCTTAGAGTGTTAGGACAGTCGGTTTAGTACTCAGATTCACCCAGAACCCTAGTCTTATGAATGGCTTCTCTACTCACTGTGCCTTGCAGTGAAAAGAATCACTTCTAGGGAAAACAGTATGGAGGTTCTCCAAAAAATTAAATATAGAATTACCTTATGATCCAGCAATCCCACTTCTAGGTATGTATCCAAAGGAAATGAAATCACTATCTCGAAAATATATCTTCATTCCCATGTTTGTTGCAGCATTACTCACAATTAGCCAAGACATGGAAACAATCTGTCCATCAAAATATGGATTAAAAAAATGTGGTGTGTGTGTGTGTATAATGGAGTATTGGACATTAGAAGAAAGAAAATCCTACCATTTGTGACAACATGGATGGCATTATACTAAGTGAAATAAGTTCAGACAGAGAAAGATAACACCTGTATGATGGAATCTTAAAAAACAAAATTCATAAAAACAGACTAGATTGGGGATTACAGGGCTGGGGTGGAGAAAATGAGAGTATGTTGGTCAAGGGATACAAACTTCCAGATGTAAGTTCTAGGGATCTAACGTACAGTATAGTGACTAGTTAACAATACTGTATTGTATACTTGAAAGTTGCTAAGAGGGGCACCTGGCTGGTTCAGTCGGTAGAGCAAGTGACTCTTGATCTCAGGGTTGTGAGTTCCAGCCCCATGCTGGGTGTGGAGATTACTTAGAAAGGGAAAGAAAGAAAGAAAGAAAGAAAGAAAGAAAGAAAGAAAGAAAGAAAGAAAGAAAGGAAGGAAGGAAGGAAGGAAGGAAGGAAGGAAGAAAGAAAGAAAGAAAGAAAGAAAGAAAGAAAGAAAGAAAGAAAGAAAGAAAGAAAGAAAGAAAGAAAGATTGATTTTAGGAGAATAAATCTTAAGTGTTCTTACACCACAACAAAAATAGTAATTATATGAGGTGATGGATATATTAACCAATCTTATTGTGGTAATCACTTCACAATATACACATGTAAGAAATAATCATGTTGTATACCTTCAACTTATGCAGTTAAATATGAACGATATCTCAATAAAGCTGGAAAAAAAGTATTGCTGTGTTAATATATTTCTATTTTCAGGTTGGAGAGGTTGGCACAACAATATTCTGTATTTTCAAAACTGTATATGCTCATAAATATTTCAATATGGGTTTTTAAAAAATAAGGACCCCTTTTTAACATAGCCATACTACTATTATCAAAATCAAGAATATTAATTCCTTAATACCATAAATATTCAGAGTTCAAACTTCCCTAATTGCCTCATAAAGCTGTTTTTTTTTAAACAATCTGTTTAAATCAGGATCCAAATAAATTGGGTTGATATGTCTTTTACTCTTTTATTCAGTAGCTTCCTTGTTCCTCTCTTTCTCTCCCTGGCATTAATTTATTAAAAAACAACAACAACAAAAACAGGTCATTTTCCTGTAGATTTCACACAGACTAGATTTTGCAAATTGATCCCTGTGGTGATATTCAAGTATTTTTCTATCCTCTGTATTTTCTGTAATTGGTAATTCAATCCAGAATCTTGATCAAATCAATAAGTGCCTGTCTTGTGTGTGTGTGTGTGTGTGTGTGTGTGTGTGTGTGTGTGTGTGTGCTATTTGCAACCACTAATGATTATCCTCTGAGCTTATTGGGTCATCAATTCATTAGGGCTTTGAAGGTATGTGGAGGGATGGCGGTGGCTCCCCACACCACCAAGCAATTCTCTGACACTAGCTGGGTGTCCTACAATTCAATTCAATTCTGATACTATCTACTCAGAGATAGCATCAGATTCCAAAGGTTAAGGGCTCAGTCCCATTGGACTGCCCTCCACTTCCAATGCCAATAACAAACTCAGGTTGTTACCTGTGCTTAAGACCCACTGGCTACAGATTGGAGGTTCCCACAAACCCCTCCCGTATTCAGTTAAAATCTTAGAGTGGCCTTCAGATGCCAGTCAAAAAATCTAGGATGTTACCTGTACTTCTGACATAACTGGGTGTAATATACCAGAAGTTCCCATGAGCCCCTTCATGGGTTCAACTAATTTGCTAGAAAAGCTCACAGAATTCAGGAAACTTATTTATTTACTAGATTATTAATTTATTACAGAGAATATTAAAGGATACAAATCAACAGCCAGATGAAGACATACACAGGGTGAAGTCCCAAAGGAGTTTCCATCCTCATGAAGTTCAGGACCCAGCATGGTGGCACATGGAAGTGTCCTTGTTCCCTAGTCTGGGGAAGAAAGATCTATTCTCTTAGTTTGCTTTCTTTTCTTTCTTTCTTTCTTTTTTCTTTCTTTCTTTCTTTCTTTCTTTCTTTCTTTCTTTCTTTCTTTCTTTTCCTGTCTTCCTTCCATCCTTCCTTCCTTCCTTCCTTCCTTCCTTCCTTCCTTCCTTCCTTCCTTTTGGGGTTTTATGAAGGCTTCATTACAAAGGCATGATTGTTTAAATAATTGACTATTGGCAATTGATTCAACCAGCTTCCCTTCCTTCCCAGAATTCAGGGAGGTGAGAAAGTTCCAACCCTCTGTTCACATAGTTGGTTCTCTTGGAAACCAGCCCCCATCCCTAGGCCCTAGGTGGGGTGAAAAAGTCACCTCATTACCAAAACAAATGACACCTTTAACAGTCTCATCACTTAGAAAATTCCAAGGGTTTTAGAAGTTCTATGCCAGAAATGGCATAGTTACAGTCACAATTTTACAGGATCACAAAGTGATGATGCTCTGATTTTATCATTCTTCATTTCTTTTGTTTTTTTAAAGATTTTATTTTTAAGTAATCTTTACATCCCACATGGGGCTTGAACTCATAACCCTGAGATCAAGAGACACATGCTCTACTGACTGAGCCAGCCAGGTGCCCCTATTGTTTTTCATTTATGAGTTGAAATACTTCTATACAGAGCAATTTTTCCTCATCAACTATTTGATTATTCTGAGGTATAGTTTACATTGCAAAGGCAGGACAGATGCTTGATTGTTTCAATTACCAGTTTTTAAAATAAGTTCGTTCCCTGGCACTTCCCAATGGTGGTTAATGAGTTGTTGTTTTTTGGGGCGCCTGGGTAGCTCAGTCGTTAAGTGTCTGCCTTCAGCTCAGGGCATGGTCACGGCGTTCTGGGATCGAGCCCCACATCAGGCTCCTCTGCTATGAGCCTACTTCTTCCTCTCCCACTCCCCCTGCTTGTGTTCCCTCTCTCACTGGCTGTCTCATCTCTGTCAAATAAATAAATAAATAAATAAATAAATAAATAAATAAATAAATAATCTTTTTAAAAAAATGAGTTGTTTTTAATATTATTATAAATTCATGGATTTAAGCATATTTGATTTGCTTCAGCCTATTGTACTTACTATTATTGATAGCCAAATCATCCCAACTTTGACCAGTGGGAACCTCACTGAATTCTGACTCAGCTCCAGTAGTCTTTGATAGCTTCCTTTATTTCTGATATGACAGGACGTTCCAGGTTCATTTTGAACATTTCCTGCTCCAAATGTGATATCAGCCATTTCTTCAAGGATTTCTGATCCTTTTATGTCTCTATTATTTATTATCTTAAAAATTTTTAATTGAGGTAAGACTGACATATATTATATTAGTTTATCTTAGGCTGCAAAACAAGTCTTAATAAATTTAAGAGGATATCAAGCAATGTTTCCAACCACAACATTCTGAAACTAAAAATCAAAAAAAGAAGAAAACTGGAAAACTCACAAGTGCGTGGAGATTAAACAACATGCTACTGAACAACCAGTGAGTCAAAGAAAGAAATCAAAGGAGGAAAAAAAATACCACGAGACAAGTGAAAATGGAAACACAACATACCAAAATTTATGGGCTGCTGCAAAGCAGTCATAAGAGGGAAGTTCATAGAAATAAATGCCTATTGCAAGAAACGAGGAAAATCTCAAATAAATAATGTAACCTCCTACCTCAAAGAACTAGGGAAAAAAAGGACAAAGCCCAAAGTTAGTAAAAGGAAGGCAATAACAAAGATCAGAAAATAAATAAATAAAATAGAGACTAAAAAGACAATAGAGAAGATCAATGAAACTAAGAGCTGGTTCTTTGAAAAGATAAACAAAGCTGACAAACCTTAAGGTGCCTGGCTGGCTCAGTAGGTGGAGTGTGCAACACTTGATCTTGGGGTTGTGAGTTCGAGCCTCATACTGAGTATAGAGATCACTTAAAAATAAAAACTTAGGGGCGCCGGGGTGGCTCAGTCGTTAAGTGTGCCTTTGGCTCAGGGCATGATCCCGGGGTCCTGGGATCAAGCCCCACATCAGGCTCTTCCACTGGGAGCCTGCTTCTTCCTCTCCCACTCCCCCTGCTTGTGTTCCCTCTCTCACTGGCTGTCTCTCTCTGTCAAATAAATAAATAAAACCTTTAAAAAAAATAAAATAAAAACTTTAAAAAAAATGAAAAACTAACAAACCTTTAGCCAGACTCACCAAGATGAAGAGAGGAGTCAAACAAAATCAGATATGAGAAAAGAGACATTACAACCAGTAACACAGAAATAGAAAGGATTGTAAGAGACTACTATGAACAGGGGTGCCTGGGTGATGCAGGTCATGATCTCAGGGTCCTGGGATCAAGCCCCACATCAGGCTTCCTGCTCAGTGGGGAGCCTGCTTCCCCCTCTACCCTTCACCAACCCTCGTGCTTGCTCTCTCTTGCACTCCCCATCCCCCACTCTTAAATAAATAAATAAAATCTTTAAAAAAGAGACTACTATGAACAATTACATGCCAACAAATTTGACAACCTTGAAGATAAGATAAATTCCTAGAAACATACAAACTACTAAGACTGAATCATGAAGAAATAGAAAATCTGAACAGAATAATTACTAGTAAGGAGATTAAATGTATAAATAAAAAACCTTCCAGGGGTGCCTGGCTGACTCAGTTGGAGGAGTATGTGACTCTTGATCTTGGGGTGGTGAGTTTGAGCCCCACATTGGATGTAGAGATTACCTAAATAAATAAAACTTAAAAACAAACCTTCCAATAAACAAAACCTTCCAACAAACAAAAGATCAGGACCCAACAGCTTCACTGGTAAATTCTACCAAACATTCAAAGAATTAATACCAATTCTTCTCAAACTCTTCCAAAAAATAGAAGAGGGAACAATCCCAAACTCATTTTACTAAGCTAGCATTATTCTAATACCAAAACCAGGCAAGGATGCCAAATTATAAGCCAATATCCCTGATGAATATACACTCAAAAACCCTCAACAAAATATTAGCAAACCAAATTTAACAATATTTTAAAAGGATCATACCCCATGATCAAATGGGATTTATTCTAGGGATGCAATGATGGTTCAACATCTGCAAATCAATCAATGATTAAAATCATATGACCATCTCAATTGATGTAGGAAAAGCATCTGATGAAATTCAACATTGATTTATGATAAAAACTCTCGACAAAGTGGGTATAGAAGGAATGTACCTCAACATAATAAAGAGCATAAATGACAAGCCCACAGGTAACATCATATTCAATAATAAAAAGCTAAAAACTTTTTCTCTAAGTTAGGGAAAAGGGAAAGGATGCCCACTGTTGTCACTTTCACTCAACATAGTTTTGGAAGTCTTAGCCATAGCAATTAGGCAAGAAAAAGAAATAAAAGGCATCCAAATTGGAAAGGAAGAAGTAAACCTGTCACTACTTGCAGATGACATATTATATATAGAAAACCATAAAGAGGGGTGCCTGGGTGGCTCAGTCAGTTAAGCATCTGCCTTCAGCTTAGGTCATGATCACGGGGTCCTGGGATTGAGCCCCATACCGGGATCCCTGCTCAGTGGGCAGCCTGCTTCTCCCTCTCCTGCTGCCTGTGCTTTCTCTTCTCTCACTTTCTGTCAAATAAAGGAATAAAATCAGAAAGAAAGAAAGAAAGAAAGAAAGAAAGAAAGAAAGAAAGAAAGAAAGAAAGAAAGAAAGAAAGAAAGAAAGGGAGAGAGAGAGAGAGAGAGAAAGAAAGAAAGAAAGAAAGAAAGAAAGAAAGAAAGAAAGAAAGAAAGAAAAGAAAACCCTAAAGATTCCACAAACGAAATTAGTAGAACTAATAAAAGAATTCAGTGATGTTGCAGGATATAAAATCAATTTGCAAAAATCTGTTGCATTTCTATACATTAATAATGAACTATCAGAGAAATTAAGAAAGCAATCCCATTTACAGTTACATCAAAAGGAATAAAATGCCTAGGAATAAATTTAACCAAGGAGGTGAAAGACTTGAAATTGAAAACTACAAGACATTAACAAAAGAGATTGAAGAAGACACAAATAAATGGAAAGATATTGTGTTCATGGATTGGAAGAATTAATATTGTCAAAATGTCCATACTGCCCAAAGCAATCTATAGATTCAATGCCATCCCTATCAAAATTCCAACGGTATTTTTCACAGATAAAGAAGAAACAATTCCAAAATGTGTATGGAACCACAAAAGGCACTGACTAGCCAAAGCAATCTTGATAAAGAAGAACAAAGCTGGAGGCATCACACTCCCTAGTTTCAAACTGTATTGGAAAGTTATAGTAATCAAAACAGTATGGTATTGGCATAAAAAGACACATGAGGATAAAGAGCCCAGAAATAAACCCATGCATATACAGTCTATTACTACATGGAACCAAGAATATATAATGAGGAAAGGCCAGTATCTTCAATAAATGGTGTTGGGAAAACTGGACAACCACATCCAAAAGAATGAGACTGAGTAAAAAGAATGAAATTTCAGGGAATCCAGAAAGGCCTCTTCAGCTAAGTTCCATATCCAATTCTTGCTTGTTTAATTCAGTGTCTGAAGGAATAAAAAGAATAGCCTGGAAAGGGAAATAGGAGTTACCAAAGCCATCTACTCTACTTTGGTTAAAACAAGTAACAGCAAGGACTTTCACTTATTATTATGTACTAGCAACTGTTTTTCATGTATTATCTTACTTAATCTTCCCAAGAATCCATGAAGTAGGCACTGTTATTTCCATTTAGAGAAAAGGAAATTGAGCCCCATATTTAAAAAGTTAGAAAGAACATACAGTCATAGACCAGAGGAAGGAGTAAAATAAGAAAAATGCTAGGAAAACCAGGCCGCATCTCAATTCCTCCAGAATATTCTTCACAGTGACTTTAAAAAAAATTTTTTTGAGAGGAGGTGGGGGGTAGGGGCAGAGGGAGTGGGAGAGAGAATCTTAAGCAGTCTCCATGCCCAGTGCAGAGCCCGATGTGGGGCTCAATCTCACAACCCTGAGATCATGACCTAAGCCGAAATCGAGTTGGATGCTTAACCAACTGAGCCACCCAGGTGCCCCAGAGTGGCATCATTATTATGCTGGAAATGAATTTACAAATCTCACATACCTCTTAGTGTTGGTTCACAAGCTCCTTGGGACTTTTCCAGGTTCAACCTAAAATTGGCCCCTGTATTTATTGGGCAGGATGAGACTGAAGAAGGAGGCTGGCTCCTCCATGTTGGTAGGTGGAAGATTTAATAAGCAAGGGAACTTATACTATGAGGGTTGTCTTGGGAGGCTACAAGATAAGTAGACCTCCAAATCCATGTAGCGAATCTTAGAAGTTTATATGTGGTGGCCTTAACTGGGTTCAGTCATGTACACTACCCAGATGGTCTCAGCACATCACTATCTCAAGGATATGTCCTTGGGGCAGCTTTGGGGAGTGGGGTGAGGAGCTTCTAACTGCTGGGGTCCAGCTCACAAATCAACTTGTGGTCGCATCTTGTTGATGACCTCCCCCACCTAGACATTCCAGAGCTTTTTTTAGTATCCACATCTAAAAGCTGAGTAATAAAAAAAAATTATCAGCACTTATTGACACTACCATAGTATTAAATTAGCTGTTCTCTTTGAAGACCTGTCTTTTTTTTTTTTTTAAGATTTATTTGAGAGGGGGGGTTGGGGGAGGGGCAGAGGGAGTGAGAGAAGCAGACTCCCCTCTGAACATGGAGCCCAATACAGGGCTCAATCCCATGACACTGAGATCATGACCCGAGATGAAATCAAGAGTCTGACGCTCAACTGACTGAGCCATCCCGCTGCCCTGGGGTAAACCTGTCTTAACTCAAGCTTTTGAGTCAGACAACCTATAGGCCTATGTGCCTATACTTTAACGGCAGACACTACATAGAGAATTTATCACATGGGATTCAGACAAGGGCCACAAAATTTTAGTTAGAAATTACAGGTTTATTTTTTTATTTTGAAAAAAACATACTAGACAAAAAACAACCAGGGATATCAATTTTTGTGACATGAGATAGATATATCTATATATATATAGATATATATAGATATCTGATGAAATACAACTAAAACTTTGTTTAAATGACTAGACAATAGTAGGTAATGTTCAAGATACTATGACCACTCTTCTATATCCAATTTACAAGTCAGCAGAGGAGGCTTCAAAACATGATCCCTGGTTGTCCTGGCGGTGTTTTGGTAATGTTCTTGCTTCTTTATGAACAACTACTTTACTCAGTCACTGTGTTGAGGTCTTCTTGTGTTAAGGAGTGTGATGAATAAAAGGATCAGTGAACCCTGGTGACGGAATGCAACAACATAAAAATACCGATGCTTCCATTTTTTTAAAGCAGAAGAAAACACCAAGTCTGACAATAACCCAGAGGTAGTTATAGTACTGATACAAATGGATACACCCTGAGGCTTAGAATTAGGAACTGTTATTATACCACTTTTTTTAAAAGAAAGATTTATTTATTTATTTGAGAGAGAGTGCGAGAGAGCACAGAGAGGGGAGGGGCAGAAGGAGAGGGAGAGAGAATCTCGAGCAGACTCCTCACTGAGCACGGAGCCCGACACAGGGCTCACTCCCAGGACCCTAAGATCATAAGCTTAACTGACTGAGTCACCCAGGCGCCCCAATGTACTGCTCTCTTTTATATATACAATAATCTCAGGTAAAATATCTGAGCATTTTGTAAAGTAAATGTCTAAGTTTTACTATAACGTGCCTTTTTCTGTTCTTTGTTTTACCTTTCTTCTTTGCCTATTTGTAAGGCTGCCAGTGAACACCCTCAGGAATTTCTTCATGTCTCAGGGTTTTGAAGACCCTGTCCCCCAGAGGTTTGATGTTTTGAGGACTCACAGGATTCAGCATATCACTGTATCCATGACCATGATTTATTACAACAAAAGCATACAAAGTAAAACAGCAAAGGGAAAAGGTAGAAGGGACAAAGTCCAGGGGAATCCAAGAGCTTCCAGAGTCTTCTGTTAGTGGAGTCACACAAGATATATTTAATTCCCGCAGCAACTGAGGTGTAACATGTGTGAAACGTCTTTCATGAAAGCTCATTAGAAATGCAGTGCCCAGGGTTATTATTTTGCATAGCATGTACCAAAATTCTTGACTCTCAGAAGGAAAGGTGTTCAGCGCAAACCACAGTGTACAAACACTTCAGTCATAGTGAGCAACTCTTATCGGTGATAGTGGAAGGAACGCTCGTGAAATCTAAATTGCCAGAAGCCAGGCAAGGACCAACTTTGTAAGCAAGCCTTTCAAAGGACAGCAGTCAGGCCTGTTATGTTTGCTTTTTTCTCTACACTTAGTAACTATCCCACAGGAAAAATCGACATACTTTCACTTGCAAGAAGACTCTTCTAATTCAGAAACAAGCATTTTAAAAAAAAGACATAATACAGTCTGCTGTCTAAGATATGGCTAATGCACTCATGTTAATAAACTGTCATAGTTATATTTGATTTTCAAGAGTTTTACTGAAAAGTAGAATGAAAATATATGAAAAACAAAGGAAACTCAATTTGGTCTTAATGAACTTGGAATCTTAGTACTTCAATATAGAGGGCTCTTCCAGTACTACTAGCAGCAGAGCCCTATAAATGCCCATATTACAACTGGCTAGAAAAAGACTTCACATAATTACATAGAATTAGGCAAAAATAAACAGTTGACAATCACTTGGCATTAACAGTTTGGACATGAACTTTAGAAGTAAAAGGTAGAGACATGGTAACATCATGTTTATGAAGATAATCTTCTGCTAGTATTGTAGGGATACAAGAGGAAACTTCCTTTTGTTGTTCTCGCCACTTGAGTATATTCTCTGCCAGTTCTTCTGTCTTAGTCACCAACATATCCATTTTTGCTAAAGCCAAGCTCTGTAGTGTTTGAAAGAAGGGGAAAACAGGAGAAATTAATCTGTCATCAATAATCATTATTATATCATAAATGGTTATGAAACCAAAAATTCACACCTGACCTTTTCTAGCCCCTCTTTTTTCTAGCCCCTTAATACAAAAGGCTTCTTAAAATTGTATTCTCCCCATTTATTACAGAACATCCTTTTTCTTTGAGTTCACCTCTCCTTTGTCTTCAATTATCACCTCAAAGCAGATGACCCAAAATCTATATTGTAAAACCTACCACCTTCTTAAAATTCAGTCCCATATTTGTCCATTGAATATCTCCACCTGAATGTATATTCAATATCTCAGACTCGATTTAACTGCAATTCAACAATGATTGAAGATTTACTCTCTGTGGAAGGCATGTCAGAAAACAAAGTCATTAGCTTTTTTGATTTCTTGATCCTACACACCCTCAAGTCAGCAAGGCTAGCTACTTCATTACTATGGATGTGCCCCTTGTCTAAAGAGTAGATGCATTCTAGAAATTTGACATCCCAAATCTCAAAGTCTACATAATCTTTTGTTTTCCTATGCTTTAAAGCTTCTATCTGAATACCTGTATTTATATTCTCCAAGTTTCTCTGCCTTTGGTTCATTTGCCTAGTCCTCTAACCTATAGTTTATCAAACTTCAATGGGTATAGGAATCACATGAGGAACTTACTAAATTATAGATTCAGATTCTGAAGGTCTAAGGTGAATAAGTCTGCAATTCTGCATTTCTAACAAGTTCCAGATGATGCTGAGCTCTCTGCCCATACTTTGAGTGACTCAGTCTACTCTATCCAATATTTTCTCCTTTAAAGTGTAATTCTCATCAAGTCACTCCTCTGTGCCCTTCTCTAAAAAAACAAAATAAACCAAAAAACCATTTAAACTGTTGAATGTTCCCCAGTATTCTGTAATAAAGTCTAAACTTCTTAGTCTGGTTTTCAAGGCATTCCATAAACTAACCCTGATTTAATCTTCCTTTCAATACCTTTAAGTATCAGCCAAAGTGGAGTACCACTCTTCTCCCAAAACTGCCAATGCTAATTTTCATGTCTTCCCTCACACTATTGCTTTGGGCCAAACTATTCTTTCTGATGCAAACTTCAATGAAGTATTCTTACCCTCATTCTACTCCCAATCTCCCTAAAGTAGAAGCAATCCGTCCCTTTTCTTTTGCTTAATAGACAGCATCTTCTTTACAATTCTCTGCTATATCCATTGCACAAAAATAATATTATAAAATAGAGAATCTTAGAGCTCACTAAACCTTGAGAATGTGAGGGCAGGGACTGGTCATATCTGTTTCTCTTTCCTGATACCTATAGCATAAACCCTTGAACAATAAAGAGACACATATTTATTAAATACTAGAATAAAACAATGTAAAATGACTTCTAAAAAAAACTATAAAAAAGCCATCTTAATTTTTAAAAATAATTCACTTAGAATATTAGCCATCAAAAAGTTAAACAAAGGCGCGCCTGGGTGGCTCAGCTGGTTAAGTGTCCAACTCTTGATTTTGGCTCAGGTCGTGATTTCAGGGTTATAAGATCAAACCCTGCCATCAGACTCTGCACTGGGCATGGAGCGTGCTTAAGATTCTCTCTCCCTCTTTCCACCCCTCCCCGCCTTCTCCATCTCTTTAAAAGAAAAAAAAAAAAAGTTCAACAACAAGATCACATATTTGAGATTCTAGTATAAAAGAACTAAAGACAGCCAAATGTAATGTGAAGTAGTTGAGATACTTAAATGCTACTGTTAATACTCACCATTTTCTTTAGATTTTCATCTAAATGAGGGATACTTTTAATTGTTTCAAGATGGTTTTCTAATCTTTCAATGAAAGTTACTGCCAATTCCAGCAAATGTACCATGTAGCTAAAAGAGGGAGAAAAAAGTCAACTTTTTTTTTTTTTTAGTTATTTTGTGTTCTCTTTTTTCTTTTCAATTAGGACTTTCAATATAAGATAAAAGAATTACAATCAACCCAGTGAGCCAATAATAACCTTTCTGCATTCATGGAAATACCAGTGATAAAAATGTAATTTTCTTTCACGTTAAGCAGAAATTAACTCTTCATCCAAACAGAAAAACAGAGACAACATTAATGATATCTGGTACCCAACCTAATATTAGACAAAACTTAATTTTCTCATATAAGTAAAGAAATTTCCCTACATTAAATCTCATTCCATTTCAATCTACTCATTCTCCATGAAGGGTGAAGATCATAAGGATAAATGTACTTGACTGAAACTGCTTACACCTAAAACCACTTTGAATCTTCACATTTGCAAAATGCTTTAAAATCATTACTCAGTTCTTCTGACATATATAATGTATAATATATACATTAATGGTATTTTACTATACTGAATAGATAACTGAATATATCCACAAGAATGGGATTTTTACATTGATTCTTTTACTACAAAATAACAAATCTGACACTTAAGAGAGGTACTGATTTGCTAAGGGTCACCTAGTGAGGCACCGGTGGAGAAAGTTAGCTATCAGATCCCCAGATGTTTGCTTCTTTACTGTTGTTTATTTTTATACGTGCAATACTCGTATGAGGAAAATAGCAACAGAAAGCATGCCCATTCTATGGACTGGGAAACTGAGGCTAAAACAAACCATTTGCCCAAGGTTTTGAGGCATACAAACAGAAGAAATGAGAGCAGAACTTGTTTTTTTTTCTTTCAGCTTTCATCTCTCCCTGCTTACACTCCCTAAGAGAATTTTTACATATAGGCAACATTAACACGATAAGTTCACTTCATAGAAAAAAATGGTCTATACATAATAAAAAGAATTTTTACCCATCTTACTATATGTTATTGATCTAATTTCTTTTACTGAAGTCATTATATCAGTCCCAAAACACAGTGGGCAAAAGGAATGCCTTTCTCTTCACCACAGCTTAACTCTTAAAAAGCAAAAGATCCTCCTTCTGGTTGTATGTATCAGCATTAAAAATAATGTTAACAGATACAATCACTAATACATTGTTTAATGAATTATGCTATGAAATAACTACTAGTCTAAACAAAAAATACCCTCAGGAAATATGTGTAACCATTAATTTCTACTGTTTAGTTTAACCTGTGATAAACAGCTTCAATAGGCAAGTTTTCCTGGCATGTGGGTTTCAACAGTCTTTGCCTGAGGGACCTCTTCTCTTTTAGCACTGCTTCCAAATGATTATTCATGCTTTGCAGGGTATGACACTTCTGAGCTACACAAACCAGAAACAGTAATTATAGTTAGCAGTTAGCAATATGACAAGTTTTAAAATCACTAATAATTTATTTTTTGCTTTGACACTACCAATGTCAAAAATTAATCCATTTCCCTCCTAAATATCTCCACTTTGCTATCTTTAATATCAAAACCAGTCTACCATCAATGATTTTCTCTTACTTTGCTTGCTGACAACCAAATCCAGTGCTAAATTCTTTGTCTACATTATTCAGTTCTACTCCTAGTTCAGTTTTTATAGCCAGAGCTGTATTCTTCACATAAAATCTCTTTTCTAATCGCTGCCTCTAACATCTACATGAAATTAAAAAATAAACATGTCTTATAAGCTATTTCTAATTATTTCAGTATTTTGCCCAGAATTCACTTAATGGCTACCAACTGACTCTTCTTTTAAATTTTTATTTTGAAAAATTTCAAACTTACAGAAAAGTTTCATTGAACTCCCACATACATTTCACCTAGACTCACTGTTAACATTTACCTACATTTTTATTTCTTTCTCCACACACTCAATACATGTATTTTTGCTGACCCATTTGAGAATAAGTTGGAGATACCATGAACTTTTACCCCTAGAACTTCAGCGTGTATTTCCCCAAATAGGAACATACTCTTATGTAACTACAAGTATCAAATTCAGAAAATTTATTTATTTCAATTTTTAAAAAAAATATTTTATTTATTTGACAAAGAGAGCACAAGCAGGGGAAGTGGCAGGCAGAGGAAAAGGGAGAAACAGGCTTCCCGCTGAGCAAGAAGCCCGATGTGGGACTGGATCCCAGGATGCTGGGATTATGACCCGAGCCAAAGGCAGACGTTTAACCAACCAAGCTACCCAGGCACCCAAAATTTGGAAAATTTAACATTGGTACAATACTACCAGTATTTAATACAGTCCATATTGATATATCACCAAGTAACTCAAAATGTCCCTTATAGCAAAAAAGATTTGTAATCAAGTATTCAATCCATGACCACACTGTGCTTTGGCTGTTGAGTCCCTCTAGTCTCCTTTAATCTGGAAAGTTCCCCAGCCTTTCTCTGTCTTTCAAGCTTTCCCGAATTCGAGGAGCTCCCACCTGGGTCACTATTTATGCTATTTGCACTAGTCAAACCAACAAGACTTCTATTTAAGCACAGGATAGAAGACTTTATCAGCTTTGGGGCAAACGTGAAAAAATTATGGTGTATCATAATATTATTGCCTGGTGCTTATTTAAGGTAATCCAAGAAAAAGCCGAAATTCCAATGATTACCCATTTCATTAAACTACTTACCCAAAAAGGAAGGATGAACAACATCTGCTGTATCTTTTTCTAGTTTTAAAAGTTCAATTTCCAGGTTTTTCTACATTAAGAAGAAAAATAACATTTAGCTTACTTAGAATGCTTCCTGAAGGCTTAAACTTTAGTAAGTCTTTAACCCATGAATATCTGGGGGGAGAGAGGAGGGTTTGTTATGAGAGCCCAGGGGATTTACTGAAGATTTTCATTTTGGTGTTCAAGCCCTATTGCTGCTACTGTTACTACTACTAACTACTACTATGACTATTACTACAAAAAGTAAACGCTTACCCAGCTATGTGCTAGACAATGTTCTAAGTGCAAGAGAACTGCTGCTGGAAGCAATTAAGATTTTTTTTTTCCCTGTACTAGAAACAGAAAGTAAAAAGTCCAACAAAATTTACCTGGTAGATTTCAGCTTGAATATTTGTGATTTGCTGTAGTCTGGAGAAGTTCGCAAAGTAAGAAGCTGATTTCTTGGATATATTTAACATCTCCTATTGGTAAATGAACAGAGAAAGCAGCCGTGTGTCACAAAAACTTTCTGTGTGCATTGGAATAGCATACCCACAGGCTTAAAAATGAGGATTTATTATGTCCGACACTGCCCTTGAAAAATGAAGTACAGAGTGTAACAGTAGCAACGTATATTTCCTGTTTTTAAAATATTCACTATCTGGGCTCCTGAGTAGCTCACTAGGTTAAGTGCTGGACTCTTGGTTTTGCCTCAGGTCACGATCTTGGGGTCCTGAGACTGAGCCCCATGTTATGCTCAGTGCTCAGCGTGGAGTCTGCCTGGGATTCTTTTCCTCTTCCTCTCCCTCCCCCTATGCCCCTAAGCCTGTGTGTGCTCTCTCATTCTCAAATAAATAAATAAATAAATAAATCTTTTTTTTCTTAAGATTTTATTTATTTATTTGAGAGAGAGTGAGAGCAGGGAGCCCAACAGGGGGCTCAATCCCAGGACTCTAGGATCATGACCCCAGCTGAAGACAGACACTTAGCTGACTGAGCCGCCCAGGCACCCTTAAATAAATCTTAAAAAAAAAAAAAAAGTTCCTTAAAAAAAAAAAAAGCACTGAATATTCACTATCACAAATCCTTTGGCCAAATATTTAAAAAATAAGAAAAACAAACAAGACTTAATCACTTTGTCCTATTTCCGAAAGTACTATGCACAGTACATCTGTGCTTATCGGAGAAGGCTGATAAGGTTAAGAAGGATGAGCTTGAGGTTGTTGAATTACCTCTTTACAAATCAACAAAACCTAGTCTCTGACCTTCCTGGGGCTAAAATCAAATACTTTCCCACCATAGAATCATTTATCATTCATTAAATGATAGTTTAAGGTTATAGCTCTATTGGCTATAACTCATTCATACTGTCTCTTTTCACATACTCACTCTCTTAAAAGAATGTCTTGTCCAGGTGGAATTATTCTTCTAAAAAGCTTATCCCCTCTTTTTTACCCTTTAATTCCATGCAAAATATTGTTTGCATATATTGCCACCTTAAATTTCAGGTTACTTCAGAATAAGAATATTTTACATCCCCTGGCTTCATCCATAATTTTCTGTATCCTCTTCTTTTCAAGAATATTAGTACATTTAGAGATCTTTAGAGATCATATAGGCAAAGGGTTGGGAAATGATAGTCCATGAACTAAATGCAGCCCACTGCCTGTTTTTGTACAGCCCATAAGCTAAGAATGGTTTCTATATTTTTTAATGCTGGGGGAGAAAATAAAAAGAAAAATGGTATTTTGTGACACATGAAAACAACATGAAGTTCAAATTTCAGGGTCCAGAATAAACTCAACTGAACCCATTCATTTCATTTATTATCTCTGGCTTCTTTCAACTACAATAGACTAGATGCAACCATACTGACCTAAAAGCCTCAGATACTTACCCTCTGGTCCTTAATAGCAAAAATTTGCTGACCAGTGATAACCAGTTTTTTTTTAAAGATGTATTTATTTATTTATTTATTTATTTGACAGAGAGTGAGAGACAGCCAGTGAGAGAGGCAGGGGGAGCAGGAGAGGAAGAAGCAGGCTCCCAGTGGATGAGCCTGATGTGGGGCTCAATCCCGGGACTCTGGGATCACGCCCTGAGCCAAAGGCAGACGCTTAACGACTGAGCCACCCAGGTGCCCCCAGTGATAACCAATTTTATAAGCATTTATTGAGTTAGGCAATCAAAGATTCAAGGATAGATGGGAAGGAAAAGCTATTCTAGTACTAACATTGATGTGAAAAGAAGGGGAAGATGAATCCGAAAACATAGTTTCCTGCGTAATCGTGGAAGATCTTGATAACTGAGGTTTGGGAGAGCAAAGTATTAGTTTAACTTCATTCTATAAATATATATCATGACTCTTAGGTGTTTATTTCTTCTACTGATACGCTCTAGAGGGATAAGTCCCAAATGTCTTACAGCATGAGTTTACCAAGTTACTTTGTTACAGAACTAAACAATGCAAGTGAGACTACCAGGCTATTTGGTAGGAAGAAAACAGAGATAAGAAAAGAAGGCAAGAACTGGGGGAGTGCTGTAGTTATGTTCTGCCTATTTTCCAATGCATTCATTTGTATCCCTCCCCCCACCAAATCCTTAAGGTCTGGTTACTAGAACCTCAGTTAGTCTACAAGAATTCCTCAGAAGTTTAAACTCTGATAGTGTCATAGTATCATTTATCACAGTTCATCTTAGAGATGATACAATGTGTCAGAAAAGGGATCTATTTCACTGGTTGAGTGACCCTGGGTAAATTTCTTGGTCTCCTTACGCCTTAGTTTCTTCATTTAAAAAAAAAAAAAAAGGATTTATTTATTTATTTGAGAGAGAGAGAGAGAGAGAGAGAGCGCGAGAGCGCGCGCATAAGCGAGCAGGAGGGGCAGAGGGTGAGGAGAAGCGTCAAGTAGACTCCCTGCTGAGCGCAGAGCCCCAAGTGGGGCTCTAACCCAGGGCCCTACCCAGAGATAAAGTCAAGATTCGGAGGCTTAACCAACGGAGCCACCCAGGCGCCCCTTTACTTTATCTTAAAAATAGTGTGCAGAAGGGGCGCCTGGGTGGCTCCCTGGGTTAAGCCTCCCACTTCTGATTTCGGCTCAGGTCCTAATCTCAAGGCCTTGGTATGGAGCCCCACCTCCTGCTCAGTTGAGCAAGGAGTTGGCTTGAGATTCTTTCCCTCTGCCCCTCCCCAACCTCTTTCTCTCTTTAATAAAATAAATAAATCTTAAAAAAATAGTGTAAGGTACAATTCTCTAATGACTCTTCTAAGTATACGAAGTTATGTACTTTCCATAAATTTTCCATCATGTTCATACAGCTAATCTCTGCGGATGATTTTACCTTTCTACTTCTCCGTTTCCTTTTTAGCGAAAATCCTCAACTTGCTCGTTATCTCAAAATTTCTTTCCCTCAAGCTCACTTTTCCCATTCCCTCGTCACTTCTGTCACTTGGATTCCATTATTCCCTCATATCTTTAATTTCTCCCTCTATTGTCTCGTTTCACTTTGGCATATGAACCTGTTCTTCTTGCGGAACCTAGAACTACAAACGCTGGGACTCATTTGCCTCTTCTCTGATAATTACTCCCCTCCTGCATTCACGTTCCAAGGTCTTTCAAGTCTTTCTCGCCATTTAAAAAAATTTCTTTATTTTATTTTATTATTATTTTTTGCCTTTAAAGTTGCATGCTTTCCCGGACGTTCTCCTGTACCCAGCGTCTCCCGCCCCAAATATGCTTCAATACCTCACACAAACAAGCGTTGTTTGGGGACATTTGTGTTTTCACACTACCCGTATTTCCCAACCCCAGCACCCATTACAATATAGAGGCGGTATCACTGGGTGAGAAAAAGCGGGGGAAGGCTGATCTTTATTATCTCTCACGAACTGACCGAGGATAACTCGCCGGCAGACACTTGAAACATCCTCTACTCGGAGCCCCACTTTCGCACAACCACTGCAGAGCCGTCACTACTGTTGCCTGGAAGGGCCTCCATCCGCCTCTACTCCAGCACCACCCCCACCCAGCATCCTCACACACACGCCCGCTGCCCAGCACCACCACCTCACAGCCATCTTCTGTCGCCACCGCGAGCACCCCCTTAATGACGCCATCGCCGCCCACGCACCTGAGTGACCATCCCCGAAGCTACGAAATGGCCCAGCAGTAGCCCGGCAGCACTTGGCTCGGACGCGGGGTCCCAGGGGTTCGCAGCAGCCATGGCTGGGACCCACCTCCCGGGCTGGCGCGACGAGTGAGTGGAAGGCACGGCGAACGCGCGGCGCGGATCGATGACATCACAGGGCGTTTCAGCCCGGGGCGAGCGCGGGCCGCCGTCTTCCTTTGCTGAGCCTGCTGTGAGCTGAGGGGTAGGAGATGAGTCCGGCGCTCCCTGATCGTTAGTAGGCTCCAAGCGGCGTCAGGCCTCGGAACAGCTGTAAAAGCTGTTGGCCGTGGTTGTCGGGCTGTTCTTGCCTTTCTTCCTTGCCACTTTCAGTTGGTCCCCAAGATCTAGGAGTCGGCAGGAGGTGACAGCTTGGGCACGAGACCCAGCCGAGAGGGGATGGGGTGGCTGGATGCCTGGATGCCTGGATGCCTGGACTGAGTGGTGACAGCTGCGCTTCCTTCCCGCAGGGACCTGAGCCGCGGCCCTAGGATGGGAAACAGTGCTCTCCGCGCTCATGTGGAAACCGCGCAGAAAACTGGTGTCTTTCAGCTTAAGGACCGGGGGCTGACCGAGGTGAGACTGGGAGGGGACCGACCAGGGAAATTAAAGGGAGAGGGACGGCGGGGTGGTGAAGTTAATCGGTGAGGAATTCTCCGCGCTGTGAACCCCTTTCTCCAGTTCCCCTCAGAGTTGCAGAAGCTGACCAGCAATCTAAGGACCATCGACTTGTCCAACAACAAGATCGAGAGCCTACCGCCTATGATCATAGGGAAGTTCACTCTGCTGAAGAGCCTCTCCTTGAACAACAACAAACTGAGTATGGCTTTTGCGCCGGGGAAGCTTTGCTAGTGATCAGCTGTTAAGAAGGGTGGTTTTCTCTTACAAGCTGATTTTTTTGTTGTTGTTGTTATGAAACCGTTCTGAGAGCTCAAGACGCAGGAGGATGTCAGAGTCCTTGAAGCTCTCTTGTATTACATCTACATGCCTCCTCTGGTGGTGTAATGATTGGTACTGGCTTAATTTGGACTTGAAAGGGAAGACCATCTTTGGGATATAATGTAAAACAGAGCTAATTTTGCTGCTAATTTAGAAAGGGGGATGGAATGGGAAGGGGAAGGCCTAACAAATCCCACAAAATTGCTGTCAGATTCTGCAGAGGTCCTTTAAACAAAAGGAGCCCAATATACACATAAATGCTTTCCTGTATTTTGACGGCACCCTCACTTTCTGAAGACTATGTTGGTAAAATGCAATACTTTAAAATGGCACAACATGTGGGAATTTTATGTGTATTGATAGGAGGCATATAAGACGGCCATATAGTTTTTCTAAACTTTGTCTAAGGTGTGTCTCAGCTGTGTCAGATTCAGGTTTTTAATTTTTTTCTTTGCCAGCTGTTCTTCCTGAGGAGTTATGCAATCTGAAAAAACTAGAGATGCTAAGCCTAAACAACAATCACTTGAGAGAGCTACCATCTACCTTTGGGCAACTGGCAGCCCTCAAGACCCTGAGCCTCTCTGGGAACCAGCTACGAGCACTACCACCGCAACTCTGTAGCCTCCGGCACTTGGATGTGGTAGATCTGTCCAAGAACCAGATTCGGAGCATACCTGACATAGTGGGGGAGCTGCAGGTCATCGAACTCAATCTCAACCAGAACCAGGTCCAGAGCTTAAGGGTTTTTTCCTACATCATGTGGGTTTACAGTCTCCTGTATAATCCATTCTTCTCTAAACTGTAGTCATGGAGCTGGGTATCAGAGGCTAGAAGAGTGGTATAGTCTATGGGCTGGACTAATTTCAAAGCTCAAAGTGCTATGGAATGTGTGTGTGTGTGCGTGTGTGTGTGTGTGTGAGTAGGTGTTTTTAGGAGAGTGGGATGGGTGATAGGGTGAGATAATTTCAAAAGTTAAACTTGTCTCGCAAATCTTGAAGAGTGTGTGTGTGTGTGTGAGTAGGTGTTTTTAGGAGAGTGGGATGGGTGATAGGGTGAGATAATTTCAAAAGTTAAACTTGTCTCGCAAATCTTGAAGAATTCAGACCCTCCTCAAATATGCTTCTAATCATCTAGCAAGGAGCTATGTCAGGTAGAGTGGAAAAGAGGCTTTAACTCATAGGTTCTTGGAGTTGGACAAAAGAGATAATTCATTGTCCCCTTTTCGACATCTTTGTCGAGTGTGCCCTTTTATTGAAAATTCAGAACTGACAGGCTTTCTGGCCCATTTTGGTTTTGGACAGCTTTAATTAGAATATTTGAAATTTGTTTCCATTACTCTGGAAGCTCTTCGGTTAATATGTATCTGACCAGAGAAATAATCCTTGGTCTAGCATAAGGCTTAAATGATGAAACATTAAACATAGTGAGACTAGGTGGCCTTTAATTTTTTAGTGCCTACAGTTCTAGATTTGCACAGTCCAATACAACAGCCACATATGGCTGTTAAAATTCATTTAAATTAGATTTAAAAATTAAATTCCTCCGTTGCCACTAGCTGTATTTCAAAAATACAGCCATATGTGGCAACCATGTCGAACCACAAAGATACAGATTTCAATCACTGCAAAGTTTTATTGTACGAAACTGTTCTAGATTGTAGTAATCTTACATTATGATAAAATTCAGTCTTTCTTTGAGGAGATTGGCTCACCTTTTCCATGAAAGTGGATATTCTTGTATGTTGAGCTTTTTGGAAAGAAAGTTGTGAATATCTGAAAAAAAACTTCTGGGAAAACATTATTCAAGAACTAGTTGTGCACTTACCCCATTCACCTGGGCTCCTGTCCTATAATCACTGGTTCTGATTTTAGTGTGCACCACATTAACCAGAAGAGCTTGTGAAGAGATCACTGGGTCCCCACCCTCCGTGTTTGTAATTGAGTAGGTCTGGAGTGGGGGTATGAGAATTTACATTTTTTCAAAAAGATTAGTATTTACTTTAGAGAGAGCACGCACACGTGCACACAGAAGCAGGGGGAGGGGTAGAGGGAGAGGGAGAGAATCTCAAGAAGACTCCCAGATGAACGTTAGTCCAACGTGGGGCTCCGTATCACAACCCTAAGATCATGACCTGAGCCGAAATCAAAAGTTGGACGCTGAACCAATTGAGCCACCCAGGCGCCTGAGAATTTGTATTTCTAACAAGTTCCCAGGTGATGAAATGATACTAGGCAGAGTATAATTTGGTGGCTTGGAGCATTTAAAGGGAAAAAGAGGTTAATGAATTAAAGATAATTGTTCAAGGGCCTAAAAGAAGAGTGGTGCTACTGAGTGGACACACTGAGTTGATTATGATGGCGACTCATCCCAACAGAAATGTTTTACTAAAAATTGGAGACACAGGAGTGGAATAGACATGAGCAGATATGTAGATACAGATTTTCAGGTCTTAACAGAAATGATAGCTTTAAGAAAGGATGAGCTTTTTAGGAGGAAGTTTAGAAAGAATATCCAATATTAAGTATTAGAGACTGCTGCTTGAAAAACATCCATAGGAATAAGGGGTGGGAGAGCCAAAAATCAGGAATAATTTAAAGGAAGAAAAGTCCAGTACTTAGGTACGAGGAGTTTCAAAGAAGTGGTAGATGACAATCAAATCCAATAGGGAATGAGGACAGTGAATCCTTGATGTTGGCAGCGTAGCGGTCGGCGTCTATGTACACATAAAAGATTGGCAGTAAATGTAAATGCGCCAAAATGTTTATGGTGGCAGATTAGAGGTAACTTTCTTCTTTAAACTTATGACTCTCAAATTTTCTGTAATCAACCGTGCTTTCATTAGAACATTTTTGTTTCTAAAAAGCCACTGGTAACCTTCAAACAGCATCTTTTTCCAAAAAGTGGAGGAGTAACAGAAGCTAGATAGCACAGGCTTTGGGAGTGAGTAGGTGGTGAGAAAATGGAGGCAGTAAAAGAAAGAACTAGGACAAATGGTCAAGTTTTTGTTTTAATTTAGTTAAAAAAAATTATAGTAGTGCTTTTGCTTTTTCCTGATTCTTTTTTGTTGTTGTTCAATAGATATCTCAGATCTCAGTAAAGATATCTTGCTGTCCTCGCCTTAAAGTTCTTCGCCTGGAAGAGAACTGTCTTGAGCTCAGTATGCTACCACAGAGCATTCTCAGTGATTCCCAGATCTGTCTGCTTGCTGTGGAAGGCAACCTTTTTGAAATAAAGAAACTTCGAGAACTGGAAGGGTATGATAAGGTACGTATTCGTGTACTTCATCGCTATTCCAGAGATGACAATGGTGAAGTAACCCACAGGAACGTTTATAGCCACAGGATGTATGCATAATCCTGTTTATGTCAACAGGATTTGTTCCCCATTTTGGAGGTGGATTCTAAAAATTAGCCAAATGGTATTGTGCCAAGATAACTTTTCCTCCAGATAGCTTATTGTAAAGCTTTTTTTGTCTTTTGATGGGTGTCCTATTAAAATATAGGGAAAACCCCCAAAGCTATGTGCTTTAACTTTGCACTTAGGTCAATTTTGTAGGAAATGAGAAAGACCATATCCAATAAAAAGCTAAATGAAAAAACCCACAAAATCCTAATCAAAAAATAGGCTAGTATTTGCTTGTGCCAAAATACCACATATTCTTCTTTTCTGATTTATAGTACATGGAGAGGTTCACAGCCACTAAGAAGAAGTTTGCATGATGTTCTCCAGGAGCACGGGAACCTTACAAGACACTGACATGGAATCTCTTGCAATCGGCCTGAATCAGAGGTTCCTGTTGTTATCAAGGATTATCTGCAGTAAGGAAATGATACTCCCGCAGATAATATTTCAGTCATCTTTTTCTTTTCCAGGGCTCGTCTTAAGCAAGCTAAAAAATCAAGGGACGGTAAGAGTCCTCCATTTTGAGTCATGGATAGGATAAAGGACACAGTTGATCATCAAAACCATCATTAGTCTGGTTTTAAGAAAAACAGTAGCTCATTGCTATTTATACAATGAGGGGATGCTGCTTCGTAACAGAATCACTCCGTATCACAGCCTGCAATTCCATGTTTAGTTTCAGTGTCTGAGCTTTCATAAAGTCAGCTTTCATTCCACCTGTGTTAACATTTCATATTTTTACGAAATTTAAATAATGAGGCTACTATGGCTAATCTAAGGGTTTATGATTTTATTTCAGTCCATCAGTTCGATTGCAGTGTTTATACTTGGAATTTAGAATGTACATAAATATGTGACTGTCTTGATTGAAAGTGTATTTGGTCAGAGAAGCACCAACATAACACTACGAGATGTTCCCCAAGGCTGCAGTAGCAAATTTTTTACTATTGCATGTGCCTTATTGGTAGAGGGCTCTGAAGAGCTAAAATCATATATGCAAAACTTGTAAGATACAAAGGGTTTTAATAATCAAGATCTTCCTGAAGCTTTGTTAGAAATAATGTCTTATTTCTGGTAATCCTTTTCTCTTTTTGTATTTATAATTCTACTAATCAAATTACCTACCAAAAGACTACTGCTACAATATTTTAAAATAATCTATGTTTATAAAATTTATTCTCTGGATAAGAGAATATAATAAAGAATTTTTAATGAACTTTGGCTGGAAAAAGGGTTAATCCTTCAAAGGAAGAAGACAGAACTTTAACTGTATGTGGCCCTTTGTTTCAAAGTAAACTGATTAGAAAGAAATGTTTCACGTTCTTGTTAAGGTGCAGGAGTACTGCAATGCCTTCATGTGACTGGTAAACATTTTGCAGTACTGGAACCACGCTTATCAAGAGAAACTAAAAGTACAAAGGTAGATGACCCCAGGTTGTTAACTGACATGAACATTTCGGAAACTACCACTCCAATGTTCTGAGGTTTTGTCTTTGCCAGGGCAATTTAGCATGTATTGTCAGTTCTTGTTTTATAAACCTAGTTTAACCATTAAATCAATAGATCACAGAAGCTTAGTGTTTATATGAGGAAGTCTCTTGGACTTTAAATCTGATCCGGGTATTCTCTATTTCCCATGTTATTTTCTGTTTCTCAATATGGGGAGGGATAGGCTGCCAGTTTATTATTAGCAACTGTATTTTGGTTTTTGTAAACTTCAATGCTTAATCTTCTTGGTCTACTAAACAGTGTTTCTTCTAGATTTTTTTTTTATCAGTGCTTAACATCTAATAAATCAGAAATTCTAAAGTGAACAACTTAAATGTCCCCAGACATTTAATTATTATTTTTTAAGACTTTATTTATTTAAGAGCACGAGAGAGAGCACGAGCAGGGTGCAGGGCAGAGGGAGAAGCAGACTTCCTGCTGAACCGGGAGCCTGATGTGGGACTCGATCCTGGGACTCTGGAATCATGACCTGAGCCGAAGGCAGATGCTTAACCGACTGAGCCAGCCAGGTGCCCCAGACAAGTAATTATTAATTGGAGTTAAAAATACCCCCCATCTCTGAGAATCAGTGTCTGCTAGCTTTCACAACTTGGACCCAGGCTTATTTCTAGATACCCTTTCTTCACTCTCATTTAACCAGTCATTCCAGTCATCCCAGATTATTCTGCTCCTTAAACCCACAGTGCAGTGTCTCCCCTGTAACTGCCTTTACATTGTTTGCTCAGTCAGGAATGCCCTCTCTCACTAACGTGCTCCTTCTATCTAAAACCCATTTTAAGTCTAAGCGAAATTAACTGCTCCCCCATCTGTTATGATAGCACTTCTCACATTCTATATTCATCTGTCTCCTGCTAGAATGAGCTACTTGTGGGCAGGAACTATGTAAAGTAACATGCCAGATTTATAATGTACGAGTATTTAGACTTACCTATGAGCTAACATAACGAAGTAGGTTAACCTGTGCGTGGTTTGGAGATCCATATTCTAGTTTGGTCATCAGCCCTAAGTCACCCACATTCTTTTAGAGCTTGGTTGGAAGTCAGTGTGTAGTATATTAAGATCATGGGCCTTGGAGTCAGAAAGATCCTGGTTTGAATATACAGTCTGTCATTTACTAGCTTTGTGAATTTGAGCAATTTATGCTCATCTGTAATACGGCGAATATCTCCAACATTTCAGGTTTGTTATGAGGATATGGGAAGAAGATACATAAAGGCATTTTAGCCGAATGCCCACAATAGAGTAAGCAATCAATAAATGGTGCCATTTATTTCATCTGTAAGGCATTAAAATAGAAGTTAGCAAGTCGTATAGAAACGGAAGGCTTGGAGCAAATACTACATTAAAAAGGATGAAAACAAATGACTAGAGAATAAGGAACCTGAATATCAATCTGAGAAATACAAATCTGATTACGAATATAACTGGGATAACCTGGAATTTTGATAAGACAGTGATCTAAAGAAAATAACATTTAAAACTAATTCTAAGTGCAATTGAGTATAGAATGTCTGGGTTCTGAGATTCATGATTCACACATGACATGAAAAGGTCTAGAGTTGAAGTGTGGTAACAAGGATGAAGGAAGAGATGCCTGGGTGGCTCAGTTCGTTAAGCACCTGCCTTCGCCTCAGGTCACGATCCCAGGGTCCTGGAATCGAGTCCTGCATCGGGCTCCCCGCTCAGCGGGGAGTCTGCTTCTCCCTTTGCCCGCTGCTCCCACGCTTGTGCTCTCTCTCTGACGAATAAATAAAAAACCCCACGAGGATGAAGGAAGTGTGAAGGAAGAAAGAACAGGCATAACTATTGGGGATAAATACCATGTCATTATAAGACTGGAAACTTGAAGAAGGAGCGTACTGTTAAAAAATTAAATTCGGGGTGATTATTTTTGAACTCCTTAGTTATACGTTAGTGTTATGCTCAAGATCACACAGCACTGGGTGTTATACCCAAGTAATGAATCATGGAACTTTACATCAAAAACTTGGGATGTACTGTATGGTGACTAATAAAAAATGATGATTAAAAAATAAAAGAAAATGAACAAACAAATAAACATTATATGTGAGGGGGAAAAAAAGATCACACAACAAGTAAGTGACTAAAGCAAAATTTGAAACCAGGTGGTCAAACTCTAGAGCTTGTGTTAACCACTTTCAGTAACTACCTTTCAAAAGTAATGGAAACAAGTTTCTAGACAATGTTATAGGAGAAAACGAGAAAAGACTTTAAGTCAACAGCTTGTATTAATAGTGCTTCATGGACCTAACCTCTATGGCTTCATCCCTCTTCTTTCTCAGTAGGAGAAGCTTTGGAAGAGTTTGTAACCTGGGATCCATAGATTGGCTTTCAAGACCCACCGATGTGTGATTCTTACGTGTGATTCTTATTTATGCGTGATTCATGTTTGTGTTTATCCATTTCTCTGGGGAGATAGGCTATGTTGTCTTTCATCAAATTCACAAATGGATTCTTGACCCCAAAGACCTCCACCCAACAGAGAATAGCAACTATAATTTATTTAAGCTCTTACATTTGTTGGGTGCCGCTCTCAGTTCTTTACACGGCATCACCACATTGACTTTCTGTGACAACTCTATGGAGGAGGAATTATTAATCCCCACTTATAGACAAGGACATTGAGGCACAGAAATGGGCTTACAGCCTCAGTTAGCAAGTGGCAGAGTGCAAATTCAGACAGTTGAGTGTCTTAGCTTACACTTCTAACCAATTATATTGTGGGGGCAGCATTTTGGTATCCTCAGAACGATCGCCTTTAGTCATAACATAAAAATGTTTGATGTTCTAAGTAAGGGCATGTAGGTATAGCACAATCCCCAATGTTTTATACTTCCTCTCTTTATACATTTACCACCACCTGCCACACTACTCCTTTTGGCATGGAGCATTTCTGTTCCAGAGGGCCTGATTGAATCTCACACTAAATATTTTCCTCTTCAGCCTATGAGAGTCCTCATGTTTACAGTATCTTTAGTAAGTGGGTTGTAGTTCTAGCACATAAACATCCTTTCAATCATTAGTGTATTAAAGCTCAAGTGAGTAAGAGACTAATAATAATTAAAATGAACCTCATGACAAATCGTAGTAAGAAAAGTCCTGTCAGTATTTCCAATAAAAAATGAGAAAGGTGCTAAAGGCAGCTTTACATCAGAGTGCTTCTTGATTTATGGACCTTTGCTTTATTCAATTTGTTAAGAGCTGATGAAATTATTGCCCCTGAGCCCCCGCCAAATAGTCACAGAAACAGATTACCTATTTGAAAGAACAATCCCACTAGTTAGTTATAAAATTTAATTGTAAAGCTCAAGCAGTGGTTATTGGTCAAACGAATCCACATTAATACCTTGAAGCGTGCAGACAACAGTTCTTAAATAAAGGTGACAAATACCAATCAGATTCTTATAATACTGTTCAGGATCTAAATAAACGTGATTCTGGACATAATTCAATCCATAAGGCTAACTGAATGATAGTGCAATCATCAATAATTAAACCAAAGGCATAATTTTCCAAATCACTTTTAGTTAAACAGAATAAATTCTAGCTTTTTTAAAGTCTGAAGCTACAAAAAATTCAAAGCAATCTAACTATTTTTCTACCTGAGATCAAAACAAGTTTCTTTTTTTCCTATCTAAACATAATTCTTGACATTGAGGTAAATCTGAATTCACGTAATATACTTTGTCAAACTTTTCCAAAAAATTTTAAGCCCTGCTTTAGAGAGAAATTCTCATGTTACACATACCTATTTACATATCTTTTCTTCAAAGACTAATGACAGATTTACGAGGTTAAAGGCACGTAATGGGACCATGATACTACTACTAAGTGAAAATAAAAAGTCATTCATTTATACAAAGTGTTCCTGTACGGTGCAATATGAAGTGCGATCACTGTCTATGTACATACACAAATCACCAAACGTTCAGAAACTAAGCCCACTTTGAGAAAAGTCATTCTGTTATTTTGGAGCAGAGGTTGCCAAGTTGTGATGTGTAACAAAAATAGTGTGTCTAAAAGCTCCAATGCCAAGCATTAGCCTAAACCGGCAACTTAAATTAACTGCAACTTAAATTAAAAATTAGACCCAACTAGATCTTTACTGTGGCTATGCAACTTTTGCTTTGAGGCCTGCAGGTTTTACTGAGGTAAGAACCTCTTATCTCTTGCCTCTCCTCCTTGCGCTCCCCCTGCCTCTAGCTTCCTCTTCATGGCTGTCTTTGGCAATGCTTCCAAATCTTGAAAGCAAAAGAACCTGCTAAAGTAAATGAGGAAGATGAAAAATAACACTATATATGATGTACGAAAACCAATCTAAGACTATCAACCGAGAAAAAACGATACTAGAAGGAAGGCTGAACGGTAGTGTACCCTCGAGGGAAAGAGAACATAAAACAAAAGGGGGTCTGTACTCCCGGCCCTTCTTGCACACTATCTCCTGATTTAGAAGAGCATGGAACCAAAACGTCAAACTCTGAAAAGGTAATGACTTTGAAGGACGAGCTAGAGAAGTGAATACATGATAAAGAAGTACAGCAGCAGCTTTAGCTGTCAATGAGTTTCTTTGCTCTGGCATTGGCAACGTCAATACGATCTTTGTTGGTGTCCGCCTGAAAAAAAGAAAAAGGTATCAGCATTGTGTTACAAGGTAAGTTGCTCTAATCAAAGGTCAATCTCATATACCTGGAGTAAATGACACACTGAGAAAATTCAGGAAACGAAGTCACATTACAAAACTCATTTTGGGCAAGAAGAGAGAGAACATGAAATTCGTTTGGGAAAACCAGGAATATAAACATGACGAAGGTATAACAGAAGAAACAGAAGAACTTGCCAGTATCTCATGAACTCTGTAACATGTTTTCATAGTTTAACTGGGATGCATCTTACAATCAATGGCATTTTTGATACAGTGAAATTAAGAATGCTCTCTGCTGTAGATCTGGGCATTGTGGGAGTCCCTTGAACTGAATCATACAATCTTATCTGAGACTACTCTAGGTCTAACCCAGAGAGACTGAAAGAACCTTCCCCAAGATTTTTGTACACGTGTTACCATCCACATCAATATCTGAATTAAAAAGATGGGTAATATGTAACCCACAGGACAGCTTTGAAAGCATCTTACAAACCACTGTTTGCCTCCATGAAATCCACCATTAAGGGATTCAACAGAGCTAAGCTTAAAAACTCACCCCATCCTTTAAGGGACACTGAGATTTTTAACAAAATAACAATAACAAGAATGGCTTTTAGACATGGCACATCCAAACACTGAACACAATTTCACTTTCAGTATCTTTTATATCATGTGAAGTAAAATAAAAAAAAACAGCAACTCCATTTTTTCTTTACTTCACAGGACACTGTTTTGTGCATCCACTCCACAAGAACCATTCTGCAGAATTGATTTTCACTTACTGACTCATGAGATGAGGATTGAGGAATTTACTAATTTGTTAGTCACAAAATAAAACTCCAAGAGCTAACTCATTCATTCAGGGGAAAAAAAATGTAGCCCTCCCAAAGGTTAGAGTAGACACTAAACTTCATGTGTGAAATTTTAAATAAAACCACGTCATTCTAAGGTCTTGGTTTCAAAATGAACCAACCGCCATGAGCAACAGATAGGAGGACCTGGCCATATTTTTCAATGTGTTATTAACTGCCAACTCATCAAAACTGTAAGACCTGTGAGGACAGGATCTTCTCTTACTGTTCTCCCCCAAAGTATCAAGCACAGATGTCCAGTACTAAAACACTGTGGGTGTCTCAAATTCTGTGGCATGAAGGAGCATCTACCTTTTCTGTGATCCGGTCTATTTGTCGATTTTGAGCTTCGATCTCATTGCCCATGTCCAGGGCCATGTTTTTTAGGTTTCCTAGGATACTGCCCACTTGAGTCAGGTTCTCTTCCATCTCATCTTCTCTGGCATCATTAGTTATACTATCACAAAAAGACAGTTAATTCAGTACTTTTTGGTGAATTATAAAAACAGACTAAATCTGGATTTAGTTTTCATAAAAATAAGTAGACAAAATGACCTCAGCAAGTGTTAGACCCATGGAAATGTAGGTTACCATTCTTGGAAAACATTCTATAGTAAAAACTGAAAGACTGACCAGAGAGAACACAATGTCGTAAAGTCATGTAGAAGAAAAAACAACTCTAGAATAATGGTTCTCAAAGAGTGATCACAGCATCACCGGGTAACTTATTAGACATGAAAACATGCTAATTCTCACACTCCACTACAGATCTACTGAATCAAGCTGGAAGTGGACCCCAGCATTTTATGTCTTAATAACCCCCCACGTGACTCATGCACACTAAGTCTAAAGAACCACTGCTGTAAAACAGGTTGCAAAACTCTGGCCCAAAGGCCAAAACTGGCCTGCGACCTTATGGAGTTATTCTTAGAAAATATATTATAAACCCTTAAGGAGTGATTGTGGAAGCAGCTGAAACAGCAGCAGCGTTCCTGTTCTCGGGCTGTTGAACGAAATGGCCTGGTAGGAGCAGGATCCCATGATCCCCAGGGGCAGGGCATAATAAGTTAGGAGCTATGAAAGAATGTAACTCTCAGTCTCGCCTTTCTGCACCCGGCGATTGCCCGCCCAAACATCCCGCTCCTCCCTTATCCCATGACTGGCTCCCCGCGTGCCTAAGCACAGGGGAAAATGCAAGCCTGCTTCAAGATATTTGCCATTCCTTTGTACTCCTTTCAGCTTGGAGGCGTATGTCCTTGCTTTTCTGATAAAAAATAAAATAAAAGCTATGTGCAGGAATCAGCAGCTGCTGCTCTCCCTTGTAGAGGCAGCCCTGCACGGCCACTCAAACTGATGTCTGAAAACTTTATTTCAGTGTGCGACGACACCACCTGATTCTGTAAATAAGGTTTTATTCAAAAACAGCCACGCTCATTTGCTTACGTATTGTTTATGGCTGCTTTCACCCTACAACAACTGAGTTGAGTAGCTGCAACAGACACTAGCCTGCAAAGTCTGGAATATTTACTGACTCTTTACCATTATCTTTATAGGGATCTGGCCAACCCCTAACTCCAGATGACAAATTTTTCTTAAGTAGGCTCCACGCCCACCATGGAGTCCAACACTGGGCTTGAACTCACGACCCTAAGATCAAAACCCAAGCTGAGATCAAGAGTCGGACACCTAACTGACTGAGCAACCCAGGCACCCCTGCATGATACATTTTAAAACACATTCTCCTATTTATAGAAGTAAAACATGCTTACTTGGGTAATTTTGAAAGTACTTTTTTGAAAAACATAAAGAAAAGTTAATCCATCAATGAAAAGTCAATAACACAGTCAACATTTTGTCAGAAGGCAGATTTTAAAATGCATTTTTCAAATGGAATAAACACTATTTCTCATTGATGAGTTAGCGTTCCTGTGTAATAACACCCATCCTCCTGAGTGAGGCATTCATTTAGGAAAGGGGTAAAATCCCAGGAGGAGCGGGCGTACCGTTTAATGTATCCACCGCTAGCTGCTCCGGTGGCTGGCTGTTGAGGCTGACCGTTTGTCACCCGGCCTGGCTGCTTAGCTACTACATTGCTAGGAGAGTTGTCTCCACCGTCTCCCCATGTTGCCTTGTAGGCCTTACCAGACTCAAAGTTCTTTGTCCTATATAAGAGTCAGGAGTGTAGAGAGATACAGAAAAACAGGAAGGGAAGAATTGTAATTATTAGTGCTTTTTACCGTCAGGATGATTCTAATGTCCTCAGCATAAAAGCTACGTACAGCGAGATCTAGATTAGCTATGTTCCGTAACAATATGGTATATGAAAAACATGCATTGTGTAAGCCCACTGACTTTAAACATTTTTTTAAAGGTTAAACTATTTCCCCAAAATGTTCACCAAGCAGTTAGCAAATAGCAAATTATTTGACTTTTTGGGTTCCCCTAGCCTTTGACAGTCTTCAGAAAATAGTGGATACTAGGAAAAACATTCCTTAGGAGAAGTGTTCTTGGGATGCCTTATGAGGTTCCTTGGAGGGATCTCACAAGTTGACGAGGATGGAAGGGAAAGAGGGCTGAGTGGGCAATACTCAGACCCCAGGTGCCCACTTATTTGAACCAGAGCAGATTCAGCTGATTCAGTGTTTTAAAGTTAGAATTTTGCATTACATTTAAAAAAAATCATGAAAGAAAGGCATGAATTATTTCCAAATTGAACAGCCAATGATAACTATGTTGGTCACATTGGCCAGTTACAAATCCCTTGATTTAGGCCTTTTTCACTTAAGATTTTACTTTTCTTCCTTAAAAAAAAAAATGATCCTAAATCCAGGCCTCTTAAAAATAAAAGTATTGGGGCGCCTGGGTGGCACAGCGGTTAAGCGTCTGCCTTCGGCTCAGGGCGTGATCGCGGCGTTATGGGATCGAGCCCCACATCAGACTCCTCTGCTATGAGCCTGCTTCTTCCTCTCCCACTCCCCCTGCTTGTGTTCCCTCTCTCGCTGGCTGTCTCTCTGTCAAATAAATAAATAAAAATCTTTTAAAAAAATAAATAAATAAAAGTATAAACTTTAGATGTAACTGATATAGTCAAAGCCAGAATTTTATCCAGGGATTTACTACTCAAACTGGTAATAATGGCAAGAAAAAAAAAGCCTTGTAAAGTGACTTTTAAGTGACTGTTACAAAAAAACACACAAAACTTTTTTTTACTGATTATTTGGCTAGGACGCTTTTCCCTCACATAATTTTAATTTTTATTTTTCTATAAACAAATAGTAGTATATAGCTATAATATTGGTCTCTGATTTATTCCACATAATGTTAACAAGGAAGCTTTAAAACTGCAAAAGCAGAGGAGATATCTTATGATAACAGTAGCTCCTTCCCTAATAGACGTAAGGATTCCTCATAGCAAACCTAGAATCAGATCTTAACCTTAATCATTAATGCTACAGAAAGGGTACTACTACCTTTTTTATAAGAGGTACTGAAAAAGTAAATATATCTATGAACACTGAAGAGCTACTCAAAGTGCCTTCCTTGGTTCCACTTTATGTTCTCACAATTTCCTACTTGTGCTACTATGTTTAATTAATTGATCAATTTATTAAGAAGCTGTGTTAAATCTGTCCTGGAACAAGGTGGGATATACCTTTCTTAAATGAATATTTATATATAATTATCTGTTAGTCTGATGAAATCCATTTACATGTATTCTTTGTTAATAAGGTAAGTTCTCAAATTCCTAAAGCAGAGGAATACCTAGTAAACAAAATAAATAGCATGTAAGTTTATCAGAAAGTTAATAACCAGAAGTATTAATAGAAGTAATCTAAGTGCAGCTTTTATCAGTATGTCAGATTGTAGAGCAGGTCAAAGAGTGAGGGCTGGGATTCAGAAGTCACTATGCGAACAACATGACATTTCTGAGAGTCCTAGTCCATAAAGAGTAGACCGGGACAGGGTCTGCCAGCTCCTGGGCTATCCAGGAGTATAGACATGCTCCAATCTCCTCCTCACCCTTAAGAGATAAGATCTGAAATTCCTTTAGGTTTTGGGAATTCTTCCTTCCATAACTAGATAAAGGGGCTTAGGATGCAAATGAATTGTTTTAACATATTATGAATGAGTTTCAAATTAAATCATGGTCTGTATTATAAACAAGGAATCAGAATGGTTATCAAATCCTTCTCTCTTATTTAAGAGGACTGGATCCTAGAAGATGTTCTCTTAATAGTTAGGGGACAAGGTATAAAAAGCTGACTTTGACTTTTTCTTTTTACAGCTTTGTATTGGGTTGTCATGTTTACTTTCAAATGAGCTGGGGAAAAAAAACCCCTGCATTTTTCTTGTGCAGTTATGACATGTTCTGCGTGTGTATGAAGAGTTGATTTTTAAATGGTGCTCATTTTGTATCTTTATCCACATGACTGCTCCATGCCTCTTTTAGCACGTGCACGCTAGGTAATGCCTTCCAGTTTACCCTGCCTCTTGCCATCACCCTAGAGTTTGTCCCACCAAGGTGGAATACCCTTAAAAGTCGCCTGTTTTTTAAGGAATTGTCAAGTAGCTGCCCATCTAGTAATAATGATGATTTTAATCTTGTCTTCCTTCAAAGGGCCTTAAATGCTTTTTTTTTTTTTAACGATTTTATTTATTTGTGAGAGAGAGAGAGAGCATAAGCAGGGAGAGCAGCAGGCAGAGGGAGAAGCAGGCTCCCTGCCAAGCAGGGAGCCCAATGTGGGACCTTGGGATCATGACCTGAGCTGAAGGCATGCTTAACCTACTGAGCCACCCAAGCATCCCAAAAGGGTCTTGAATGCTTTAAAGGTAATATTTCCCAAACCTGACTGAGCACAAGGCAACCTGGAGGCTTTTGAACACACAGATGCCTAAGTTACACTCTGAAAATTTTGCTCTAGTATGTATGGGGTAGAGCCCAGGAATCTTTTATTGTTATTATTGTTTTATTTAAATTCAAAAGCTCACTTAGCTTCCCAGCCAGGGAAAAGAAACACTGTCTAAGGGCCTTCCAATCTCTTGTAGAAGGAGTATTTTAGTTACTCCAGTAGTCTACCTTAGTATTTGTATATACTGGGACGCTGAGAAATTAATCTGGATGAAGCAAAAGTACACACCAAGATTTTTCTTTTTTTAAAAGACCACAAGATTTGTAGTACATTGACTTGAATCCCAATCCTAGACCTGTCATTCCACAGCTGTAGAACCTTAAGCAAACTTCCATTATTTGGCTCAGTCAGATCTACAGACAGCTGAATACAGTTGGAATAGGGTCACAACAAAAGACATCTAGGCCCAAGTTGTTTTGGCCTACAGTAAGAAAAGAAACGATTCTGATCTGCAACTGAACTCTTTTGCTTAATGAAATTTATAGCCCTTCTGAGAAGAAATTAGACTTCATGATAAAATGCTTAAGCAAATTTGTGATAGAACTGCTATTAAGAATGCCATCTGGGGCGCCAGGGTGGCACAGCGGTTAAGCGTCTGCCTTCGGCTCAGGGCGTGATCCCAGCGTTGTGGGATCGAGCCCCACATCAGGCTCTTCCGCTATGAGCCTGCTTCTTCCTCTCCTACTCCCCCTGCTTGTGTTCCCTCTCTCGCTGGCTGTCTCTATCTCTGTCAAATAAATAAATAAAATCTTTAAAAAAAAAAAAAAGAATACCATCTGGAAAGTTAGATTTACTCTGTCAGTTTTGAGGAGTCTAATAATCATTACGATTTTTTTCCATATAAATATCTCATTCAAAAATGGTAAGTTTGAGGGCACCTGGGTGGCTCAGTCGGTTAAGCGCCTGTTTTCAGCTCAGGTCATGATCCCAAGGTCCTGGGATAGAGCCCCACATCTGGCTCCCTGCTCAGTGAGGAGTCTGGTTTTCCCTCTGCCCCTTCCCCTGCCCATGTTCTCAATCTCTCTCTCAAATAAATACAATCTTAAAAAAAAAACACACAACAAAAATGGCAAGTTTGAAATAATAACTTGAAATATCCCTTAATCAATTCAAGAAGCTGCTGTAAAAGCAGAAAACAAGCATCAAGATATGATCACAGTGAGCCTGGGGGGCTCAGTTGGTTAAGCATCTGACTCTTGATCTCAGCTCAGGTCTGGATCTCAGGGTCTTGAATTCAAGCTCTGTGTTAAGCTCCATGCCCAGCTCACTTAAAAAATAAACAAAATTCAAAAAGTTAAAAAAGATATGATCACAGCAATTTTAACTATTTAGTTTTGGTTGTCAATATTAATACTAACTGAATAAAAGTAGCAAAAAGAAAGCCCAATATTAGCTATAATTCTTTCATATCAGGAAGAAAAGGGACAAAATAATGAGCATGAGTGTGCGTGTGTGTTGGGTCATCAGACTACAGGAGGGAAGAAAAAGGAGGGCAAGAAACAAAGGGTAAAAAATCAAATGCTTAGGGGCGCCTGGGTGGCACAGTGGTTGAGCGTCTGCCTTCGGCTCAGGGCGTGATCCTGGCGTTCTGGGATCAAGCCCCACATCAGGCTCCTCTGCTATGAGCCTGCTTCTTCCTCTCCCACTCCCCCTGCTTGTGTTCCCTCTCTCACTGGCTGTCTCTATCTCTGTCTCTGTCAAATAAATAAATAAAATCTTTAAAAAAAAAAAAATCAAATGCTTAATTTTCTAACATTTAACCATGTCTTCACAGTTCCTATAAATATCCAAAATTAAAGGAGTCAAACATTATACTAAACAGTAGGCAGACTACAGGGTTAACGTTCATAAAAAATTAAGATTAGTTAGCTCTGTATTAATTCAACGTGAAGCCAGAGCAAGCTAACATGGGACATAATAGGAATTACAGAGCAGATTAAGAGGGAAAATCCTTATTTAAAGGAAAGAAAATACTAGATAAGGTAACATTTTAAGTTTATATCCCACCTTGTTCTAAATGGTATTCAAGATGACTAGATTGGCAATTCCAATTTGGTAGTGGCCTAAGTTATGGAGAATCCAAATCATGAGAAGCAACTCTTTAATAGGAAAAATCTTGATTCTGGAACCGGAAAGGCACAGGGAAGTAACAGAAGACAGGATGCTGAAATCGAAGTCCTATGGAGAGAGGTGGATTTAGCCTGAATTCCCTTACCTTTGATCAGAACTAGGATGAAGCAAGTCCCTACAAATATCAACTTAATTAAAAAATCTTTAGAAACTTCAGGGGTGTTTTTATTTTTATAATCTCAAATGTTATTCAGCAAAAATTTAGTTATCAGAACCATTAGTCAAAGAGTGGCTTATAAATTAAGAACATTGTGTCAAGTCCATCTTTTGGCATACAGCACCCAGAACAAACTCACTTTACATTACACACCACAGCACAATTTTAAAGACAGTCTTCACCATTCACAACATCCATGCACATGCACAGAAAAACCATTTGAAGCATCACCTTTAGATAGCAGATTAACAGCCCAAACTGCGCCACAAGACTGCATCTTAAAGTTCCCTTTGATCAGTTACTGAGCTCGGCTCCTGATGTTAAATCTTCATTTTTAGTAAGCAGATTAGAAAGGAAGAGATTAATTAAGTGAGAGAATGAAATGCAGAAAAGAGTGAATGCCAAACAGAACAGAAGCAAGTTTAGAATTCTAAAAACATAATGCATTTAAATTCCTGCCTGGTTTCATAGAAACAACGAACATCTGAGAATCTAGATAAAAAGAAAAACAGGAAAATGATTTAAACCAGAGCACACTTCATTTTTCTTAAGAATGTCTGGGTGACGATATTCTTTCCTAAAATTATGAAAAACAGTATGAAGAGAAGGTAAAAACTAATGGAGAGGTTCTAAAATTTCTTCGTTCTTTCTTGGTGGTTACAGATTTCTTCTAGTTATTTCTGTTATATACTTCATTTGTATTTCACTTAAAAAAAGTATTTTTACATGTTTAACTCTCCCATCAGCCAACAAGTTTCTGAAGGACATTCAATCAACAAGTATTTATTGAACACGTACTAATATCAGGTACCATGTCAAGCAGAAAAAAAAATAAAGAGTAATGACAAATGAAACAGCGCCAGAGCAATGCCCTACTCATCTCTGTATCTCCAGTGAGTAGGATAGAGGGGGAACTCAAATGTTGACTAAAATATAATTCAACATTTATTTTAACAATCAGGGCTGAATTTTTACATCTCAGTATGACATAATACTTGAATAGTAGAAAATCTGTAGTACCAATTTTGAACTTCTCTTAAAAGTGGTCCAGAATTACCAATTTGTCTTCAAACTGTATTTGACATTATAAGGACATACTGAAGAGAGGCAAGTTCAGACAGAATATCTTGCGTGAGAATAAACTGGGACACCAGAGAGTTTACTATTTTGAGACTTCCCATTTTAAGTCTGCTTCCTTTTAAACTCCTGTTAATTAGTTTAACAATTAGAATGATGACTTATCAAAGTTAACGTCAAAGATAATGACACCTGTTCACAATTTTAAAGTTTAAATTGGGTGTTATACGCAACTAATGAATCGTTGAACACTGTATCAAAAACTAATGTTGTACTATACAGTGACTAACGGAACATAATAAAAAATTAATTAATTAAAAGAAAAGTTTAATCCTGGTAGTCTGTTTAAATTCTGGTAGTCCTTTAAAAAGAATCAGCTAGAGTTAAAATTCTCTTCTAATAGAGGGTTCTGTTAAGTAAAGCTATTTCCACATCTGTTTCATTTACTGACCTGGCTTCAATGAATACTACCAAACAAAAAAAATCTCAAAGAACAAATCTATTCAAGACATTTTCTATATAGCAATACATCTAACGACAGCAACAACAAAAAGGTTCATTCTTTTCCTGCCAAAGTCAAGCAATGTAGCTATATAGTTAGAAGCTGAGACTCTGCCTGGTTTTGAATCTCAGCTCTCCCATTTCTGGTGTAACATCTTTGTGCCTCTATTTCCCCATGTGTAAAATGGTGATAAGAAGAAGTCTATCTCATATTAAGATTACTGTTAGGATTAAATTTAAAGCGCTCAGAATAATAAGAGCCTAAATTAACATACAGGCCCACGAATCTCATCCAAACCCTTGGATGTGAGACATTTTGAGCAGTACCACATAATCAATAAATACATGAATATTCTGTAGTGAAACTAACATTTACACTACGTGGGATAAAGATTATAAAGTTTCAGCTCATGTTATGTTTTATGGCCTAATTAATGAGCTGTGGCATATTTTGGGGGAAAAAAACCCAAACCTAAATCCTTGGTTTTCAGAGTTTTTCAGATTTCTAAGTGGCAGATAAGAGACTGTGGACCTGGGTTTTTATCAGTACGAGAATTAATACTAGCCTTATATGAGCCTGCATCTGCCTTTGAGAAGCTCATGTTATGGCTATTTATACAATAAGCCTAACTAAAACCCGGATTAGCAGATAAAATTAGAAAGATTAAGACACTGGCAGGAATAATAGTAGACAGAGCTGAAGACAAGGTTACCACAGAGGCCAAAAAGTCAATGTTATAAAGAAGACATAGACGCAAGGAAGGCAATTAAAATCTGACATCTTTAAACTGGAGTATCACTCTCTTCTCTTCAGGGAACAACTGTTCTCTTACAGGAGCCCCTTGATTCCGTCTACTAAGTACTGCATTCTCCGGACCTACTGAGAAAGGGTTCTGCTGAGGTGAGAGGCTGCAAATTGCCTCAGGACCATACTCTACCTTCTCTCTCACCAGTGTCCCAGAAAATCCTGTCTACGCTTGGCTGGGATATACAAAGTGAAATAGTAATACTTACTAATAATTAATACTTCTGTAGTTCCATTTCCCACTTTCTAAGATATTAGACCATCTTAGGATTCACTGCTTTTCCTGTTTATCAACCCCCGACTCAGCTGATTTTGCTCTATGTTCTAGGGAGGATGACTTCTGCCTTGCTCTTCTCCTAATATGTGATCTCAGGGAAATTAATTTGATTTTTCTCTTCTGCACTTTCAAAAGGGTACATAGAACACAGGAAAAAAGCACAAGTTTGCAAAATATAGTTAAGAGTTTAGATAAAAAATCTGTGCATTTCTAACTTGTTTGCTTAAGGTAATCTGTTAAGCCCTGATTGACAAGTCATATTTAAATATGCACTTTTAGAGAGTTAACCAAGGTCTAAACAGGCCAACAGATTTGTTTTAGAATAGAAAGCCAGTGGACAACACTAGGAAGAATACTGTCAAGTTTTAACTTGTTATGCTCAAAACAAACACTAAAGTTGACCAATAAGCAACTTAATTCTATTTTCTCTTGTAGAGATGGCACAGAGAACGCTGTCACCTGAAAACACCTATCTAAAAGTATGACAATATAACAAAAGTTACCCCATGCCTAACTCCTTGAGAAGTAAAATTGCTGAGAGTATGTAAACCTTTGTAACCCACTCTTGGTTTATCATACCAGCTGAGACAACTAGATGAAGTACTAATTTATGAAGCTCTTCTCAAATGAATGCTCTCAGCAGTAAGGATGGTCATTTGATCTCCAGACGTTGTCACTTCAACTACGGGGAAAGTTCAAAGTTGTTGTTTTGTTAATAACAGACAGAAGGGAAGATAATGGTTAACTGCCTCAGCTCAAACCTCCTCTTCGTTGAAATAAAATATTTGTTAACAGCATGGAGTTTGGTTTACCGAAGAGTAAGGGAATTAAAATATTCATAACGGAGTCACCAAAAAGAATGAATCTCTTTCTGTCAGTCATAATCTTATACACTATACACACAAAGTTTGAGGACTTTTCATCTCCTAGCTTATCAGAAACTTCAAATTTTCAGAGACTTCTTTGATTCTCCCTTCTTTGTGTCTGACTTACGGTCAATTGCTTTAAAATAAATTCCTTTGACTTATACTTTTTTCCTCTAATCTCAATAATAAGGCCTCACCTCACAGGCCTAGATTACAAAAGGTTCCTAACTAGTGTAATTACATACTCCATTCCAATCCATCTACCCCTTAGTCTGCCTACTTATGTCTTGTTTTTCACTTCTCATCTCTATGAATCATGCAGCTCAGTTAAGTCAAGCTCCTTTATAACTTGTTTACATTAGGAAATGCCCCCTAGTTCTTCCACATCTATTCAAATCCTTCTAATCACTGAGTTCAATGCAAGTCCTCTTTCTCCTGTAATATTCTTCCAAACCAAATTTTATCAATTCTGTTCCCTTACCCTCAGCTGACATATGCTCTAGCACTAGACTTATATATTTTCTACTTGTTTGCTATTCTTCCTCATACATCCAACCACATGGTAGGTCTTTTGAAGATAGGATCCAAGTCCTTTACTCCCTTGGACAGTCCTCATGTGCCTGCCGCAGAATATGTATTTTGTTAATATTCTGTGTTTGAAAGGAAAAGACACTAATTCTATCCTGCTCTGTATTATCCAGATGTATATTTCTTATATTTCATATACTATTAAAAAATGAAATTGGAACTTGATCCAAGGATGGACTAAATTTAAGCCATGGTTTTGGTGAACATGCCCATTTACATGAAAAGCTTGATCTGCTGAAGGAAAAACAGCTTAAATTTATCTAACACAGTTCCTTATTCAGGCCCAGTCACACTTCTGACCTTCCTGGAGGGTGGGAGGAGGGGATGTTCTCACCTTAATTTTAAAAAGGTCTTGATTTCTCAACTCACCTATTACATGGGCAGACGCAAAGGCCACAGCACTTGTTGAGTTCCGTTAAAGTCTTCTCTGCCTCTCTCATGTCTTTATTTATTTGGTCCATGCCTTCTTCTATGCGGTTTAGTTGTTCTAAGAATAAGTTGTGGAAGTGACATCTTGTGTTACAGTCACAGTGCCAACGAGAAGACACTATTCTTATGGAACAGCAAACTTCGACTCTGAACCCACCAGTAACCCATCCCAGTGACTGTATCAGTGCCAGAAGGTACTACATACTGTCCAACTGAAAACAGTCTTTCACAACCTGATCCTGAGGGACCTGGCTTCTTATTGTGGGAAGATTCATTCTAAAAAAAGTTATATAATAGGAGCATGTGAGAGTTTATTTAGAGATCACCCTTGAGCCCAAATTAAGTGTACTTTGACCACACTGGATCCCCAGCATTTCTCTGTCTGAATAAGTTCAAAACTTGAAGGCTATCTATAAGTCTAATAAAATCTAGGCCAGATTGCTCAGGGCCAACTCAAATGGAGCTCACCTGAATCTAAACCTGTTTAACGACTTAACTTGATTTCTGAAAATAATGCTAGAGTATCATAGTATCTAATGTACATACGACAAATACACGCAGTAAGTCCTGTTACCTGACAAACACTTGGCATATAATTGGCCATTGTTGCTCCCACCTCAAGTAGGCAATGAACATGATATAATTCAAATCAGAAAAAAGAAGTAAATGTATACTCTTATCCTACATAGGGAAGGTACTCCCAAGGCTTAATTTTAGACATGGCTGATTTGGAAGGGCTTTCTGGCATCCTAAATCAAATCAAGAGTTTCTGCCAATGACTGCGACTCACCCCCTTGTTCATCCAGCATAGTGATAGTCTTGATTCCTGCATCCTGAGACTAAAAGAAGAGAAAAAAGTTGCTAACACTACAAAACAAACAAAAGCAACAGAAACAAAGGCTATAAGGCCTAATAGCAAGAGAGAATCATTTAGAAACATTAAGTTCTCAGAGGATTAGAGTTACCGAGAAAACTAATATTCCAAAGCAACAAAGTTTAACATATTAACCCCGCCATATAATTAAGTCACAAATTCATGGTGAATTGATCTTCCCTGTCATATTCTAATAGTGTCAATGGGAAAAACACAAAAGGCCCATCAGTGATGGTTTGGCAAGTTCAGCAACTCCTAGTTTCAAATAATAAAGCTTACTGATATCATCTACTTCTGACTCTTGACACAAATTCCAGCTTGTGCTATCAAGATCCCTCTTATACAATTTTTGTACTTAATGATTAAACACTGTCTTACCTCAAGGGCTAAACCGAGGATTCTCCTTGTACTCTCCAGAGACTAGGGAAAAACACAGGCTTTTAGTATTCTAAAATATGTAGCAAAAAAAAAAAAAAAATCTGATCACATAGTCATGATGCTACTCTATTTTCAAATATTGCCAGCCCAGTCATCTCTCCCCCTTTTAAAACAAAAACAAACAAAAAAAGAAAGTTGATCACTGTAATTTTAGCTATTTTCTTCCTACCGGTTACTCCTTAAGAGAAAATTTGGAGGGTAAAGTTAATGGCATGTATAAAAGTTTAATGTAAGCAGAAATCTAGGTATATTACACAGATGTTTCCAATTCCTCAAATCTAGAGTATCTTTGTTGTAAGTAACTGTTAAACAATGACAAAAAAAAAAATCATACAAGCTGCTTTCACTTATTTAGTTTTTGGTGAGCTGAAAAACTAAGGGGCCAGCAATGGCACTCTGAGGCAAATGCATTCTTGGACATAAAGGGACAGGGAGGAGGCCAAAATGGACTTCTAAGAAGGTCCTCTCATCCTTCCACTGTGAAAACTGAAAGAGAATTACTTATTCCAAGTAAAATGTTTACCTCATCAGTAACCTGGTGGGCTCTCAGCTGAATTTCTTCTGATGACAGATTATCCATGATGAATTACAACTTTTGGTAAGCACAGAAAGTGAAATGTGGATATTCTGTAAGAATAAAGATACAAAAGGGTTTGTTTGAACAAAAAGTGTGGATTTATGGAATTCAGGATACTTATCCGGAAAACAGGATAAAAAAGTCTATCTAGGGGCGCCTGGGTGGCACAGCGGTTAAGCGTCTGCCTTCGGCTCAGGGCGTGATCCCAGCGTTCTGGGATCGAGCCCCACATCAGGCTCCTCCGCTATGAGCCTGCTTCTTCCTCTCCCACTCCCCCTGCTTGTGTTCCCTCTCTCGCTGGCTGTCTCTATCTCTGTCGAATAAATAAATAAAATCTTAAAAAAAAAAAAAAAGCCCATCTATATCTTTAGCTAGCTAACTAGCTAGCTATCACAGGTGAAGGAATTAAGGCCAAGAAAGGATAATGCAAGGGTTAAATGCTAGTTAGTACTAGAGGTGAACCTGAAGCTCAGGTTTCATGACTTCTAGTTAAGTGGTTGTTTCAAAGAGAAAGCGGTCTACTTTGAGAAGCACAAACTAGAAGACAAGCTTTAAGAGATTATTTAAATTAATTCTTGATTGTACAATGCTATTCATACATTATTTGAACACAGAAAAGGAATAAGGTGAAGAGGTCTAAGTTAGGTAGTATCCCATTAATAAAGTAAAAAAATTCCAAGTCGTGTGCCTGAAGAACACAGGGAACATTCCAGACACATGCCAGTTGTCCAGGCTACTCATTGGAGAAAATGAAGTATTTCCATTCTTAACGAGAAAAGGGTAATGTTGACACTGAACTCAGAAAAAACCTGATATTCTTCATAGCGGATTTTCCCTTTCCAATTACCATAGTGTTTGCTGTTTTAGTGAAGTCCCTAAGAAACTATATAATTCTCCTATACATAGTAAGTCAGTAACTCATAGCTCAGAGAAGATTCACAGACATTCGGACTAAAACACAACACGTTTAGAAGGTGTTATTCAGTACTACCATTGTGTATTCCTCTTTGAAAAGTCATTTGGAGTAATAAGTACTGTGTAACATTTTAGGTTGCTTTCTTTTCATAACATTTGCTAGCTTTGTATTACTTTTTTTTGGTATTACATTTTTAAAAACCAATTTTACCAAAGTTCTTTGTCAATGACACAGATAAAGCCTGGTTTACATTCCGAATTTACCCTCAGGGAACATTTGGCAATGACTGTCACGAGTTTGAGGGGGATGGGTAGTGTTACTGGCATCTACTAGGTAAGGGTAAGGGATGCTGCTAAAAGTACTAGAATTATCCTCAGGACAGCCCTTCACAACAAAGGACTATCTGGCCCCAAATGTCAAAGTGCTGAGGTTGAGAAATTCCGCCATGGAATAAACCCACTGACCAGCAGGGAACCTAGTTAACCAGGAATGTACTAGACTAAACCCTTGGAAGGCAGAGATTTTGTTATATCTTTTTATCTCTAACACCTAATACGATCTGACAGTTGGTACACCAGCAAATGTGTGCTGAATTAACATTAAGTAGAAAAATAAGGTGTACTGTCAAAATATGTAAGTGGTCTTAGAAACAAAGCTACATGTACCAGTAGCAAAAAGCCTGCAAATATCCACCAAAAACACAAAGCAAAAATTGCCATTACATATATATAACCTGGAATGGCCTGCTGGTCACACACAAATCTTTTTAGTCGCATCCATAGCTAACCATCACTTTAATAGAGTCATCATTGATAAAGCAAAAAGCAACAATATTAGATTCTCAGTACAAAAAGGCATTGCATTTGGAGGTCTGTTTATTAACTTTACTGTCACGGGTAACTGTTTTAGGTTTAATTACGATTTTGAACATTGATTAAAGTTATTAATGCTCATGAAGAAAATTATTATTAATTACCATTACTAATAATAAAAAGTATTACTACAAAAAGTTGCAAATTTAATTTCATATCTTGCTTGCCATTGTAGGACTCTGGCTCTGGCAAAAGGTTCATATACTAAGATATAAAATCAAGATATAAAGGTCTTTCTTGAATTAAGAACTGATCATTCATTAGATAGAAGCATAAATAGAACCACATGCTTTATCACTTGGCCAATCCTTTGAGCCATTAGATTTGTCATAGATCTGTTCATGCTACAGTTTTTCTTGTTAATCTTTCATAGTTACTTGTTTTTGGAACCTCTCACCTCTCACCTCTCACCTCCAGATTTCTTTCCGTAATACTCCAGATAACGTTATGCTTCTCCATTACTTTCAGAGCCCCAACAAGATACTTTTCAAAGCCTGCCCTTCCCAGCATGCTCTAGTTGTCTATACCTCCTCAATGCCCAACAGAGCAGAAAGTGGTGAGAAGAGTTAATACATGCTAATCAAGTAATGTCTGGAAGTGGCACCCTTAGTCAGGTTTTCCAATATGGTATCCTCTGCATAGGAAGACATTTTGAGCATAAGGATGCCCAGATCTCTCAAATTGTATAATTGTATCATTCTACTCCTGGACCTGATTCCTGCCAAGTACAAGTCAGTATTTGCTATCTTTCCATCCTAGTGGAAATGAGCAAAAACTCCTCATAAGTTCAAACAGAAGCTTGAATATAAAACTGACCCCAAGAAGATTCCAAGAGTCCTACCTTCTAACGATAAGATAGAAAGATAAGAAAGATAAGAAAGATAAGAAAGAAAGAAAGAAAGAAAGAAAGAAAGAAAGAAAGAAAGAAAGAAAGAAAGAATGAGTTGGGAGGTGGATATGAAGAATCAGCCCTGGCATGGCCATGGGCTCATTTTGAGGGATATACCCATTGGTGAACTCGAAGTGCTGCCTAGTACTTCCTTTTTTCTCTCCTGAGTAGATGGCACACAAGACAAGAAACAGACTTAACGTTCTCACATGTCTGACAAGCTGACATCAGGACACAGCTGCCTAAGACCTGTACTTTGGATTCTTGAGGGTGTTGAACACATGGTTACAATAAATGGGAGTAAGAGAGACAAAGCAGAATTGTAAGGGGGAAGGACAAAGCAACAATACTCCCGAGGCTCTTATTAGCCTTTACAAAACTGCTCAGAAGTGTCAGGCAGGGTGCAACCCAGAATTAACTATATAGCTTTACTCATATTTATTACTATCTCCAGAAGCTTTCCATCCAGAATGTTGTAGTAAAGAGAATTAGAGGTGGGAGAGGGGAAGGGAAACAAAACATCATTTGACACAAATATCCCATTAAACTTACTGTTCTTAGATATAACCTAATAGATTAAATATCTGTGTCATTTCTTCAATGCTCGCAGAACCTAATATACCATGCTAATTGTGAGAATAGTATATGCTCCCTTTGAGAGGTAACTGCAAGATTTTCCCCAATGCTTTTATAACATATCTCCCTTACTAAGGTTCATTTGGGCTTTCTAGAAGACTCCTAGTTTACCTTAATTTCTTTTTATAAACTTTGGGGGGAGTGGGGAAGAAGAAATATTCACTGAGTACCTACTAAGTGTCAGATACCCTACTAAGTACTTATATATATCATTATCTTTATTATACCAATTTATAGATGGGGAAACTAAGGCTCAAGTAAGTAATTTGCCCAAGGTGACTGAGTCAGTAAAGGGCAGATTTATTACTCAAGTCTGGATACTCTGAAACCAAAGATAGCTCATGGTCTACTCTTACTGTTGGATGTATCTTCCCTTAACAAATATCAGATGATATGAGAACTGTTGAATATCGGAAAATAGACTAAGCACCCTACCTGACAAGCTCATTTCCAAAGTTTAAGATGCCTTTTTTTTTTTAAGATTTATTTATTTATTTGTGGGAGAGGGGCAGAGGGGGAGAGAGAGAGAGAATCTCAAGCAGACTCCCTGATGAGCTTGCAGCCGGATGTGGGGCTCAATCTCACAACCCTGAGTTCATGACCAGAGCTGAAATCAAGAGTCATATGCTTAACCAACTGAGCCACCCAGGTGCCCTGAAGATGCCTTCTATAATAAAACCATAAAAACTCTTTAAAAGATTCAAAGACATCTAAATTAAAGGAAGAACTGGGGCACCTGGCTGGCTCAGTTAGTAGAGCAATGGATTCTAGATCTCAGGGTTGTGAGTTCAAGCCCCACATTGGGTGTAGAGAGTACTTAAAAATAAAATCTTAAAAAATAATTAAAGGAAGAACAACAAAGACAAGAGTAATCATGGTTTTCAGCTGTTTTACTTTTTTCTCAGCTGTTTTAAAGTAATTTAGAATCTGAAATTATTTAGGGGCACCTGGCTGGCTCAGTCCATAGAGCATGGGACTCTTGATCTTGGGGTTGTGAGTTCAAGCCCCACGCTGGGTGTAGAGATTACTTAAATAAATTCTTAAAAAATATAAAAAGAAATTGCTTTCCTAAGCAACTAAGCAAAAAAAAAAAAAGTATCTTGTAGAATCTCAAATTATCTAAATTTAGAAAATGAAACTAATACTACTGGGAAGAAGGAATACAAAGAAAAAGGTCTTAGAACTGAATTAACAGGAGACCCGTGTCCTCACTGATAAAAATGGAGAGATACGTTAGAAGTTATAAAAGAAACAGCACTTTAAATCACCATAAATACCAGTCTCCTGCCTAGACCAATATAGGAGTGATTTTATTAAATAATTCATTTTATACTGGAAAGCAAAGATTTTACATTAAAATATTCTACTAAGTTAGCTTCATGACTTAATTCTTTCTCTTAAAATTAATCCTAATGTAAGTTGCTCTACAAGTTACACCCAAACAGCGTATTACTGTAGGATAAAAATTTGTGATTCACTTTGGTATATTTTGATTAGACTCTCATGGTAATCAGTGTATTGACAGCAAGTGCAAATTTCTGTTCACAGCAGGCTAGCATGGTGGTGAATAGCAAGAACTCCAGCATTCAAATTCTGACCGCAAAATATATTGGTTGTATGACCTCAGGCAAATTAGCTAAGCCCACTAAGACTCAGTTTCTACATTTGTAAAATAGAGATAACAGGCCCTTTTGGTGAGGATTAAAAAAAGATGATCCATCAAAGTGCTTATTATTAGTGCCTAATACATGGCCAATATTCAAGTGTCAGCCATTATTTTAATATTATTAGGGAAGCAGAAGTATTACTTTAATATTATTAGGCAAAAGAAAAGCAAAACAACAAAGTATAAGTGACATTAAAGTAAATGCTACCAAATACTAATTGTTCCATTGGTAAGGCTAAATTTGTATTTATTTATTTTTAAGATTTTATTTATTTATTTGACAGAGATAGAGACAGCCAGCGAGAGAGGGAACACAAGCAGGGGGAGTGGGAGAGGAAGAAGCAGGCTCATAGCAGAGGAGCCTGATGTGGGGCTCGATCCCAGAATGCCGGGATCACGCCCTGAGCCGAAGGCAGACGCTCAACGACTGAGCCACCCAGGCGCCCCTAAATTTAAATATTAAAGTTGATAATACTGTACGAGCTATACATCTGAACTATTTTCATGCCAGCCATGAGTCTGCACATGTCAAGACAGATATTAAACAGGTTTAAATTAAACTAAGTTTCCGGTTGATAGGTACTTATCTAGACAAATATGTATATAGCTTTGCACGTCTAAAAAACTAAAGACTGCCTAAAATGGTTTTTTTTTTTTTTCCTGGCTAAGTAAGATTAGCAAACACAAAACCACACAAAATGGCAAAGGTCAGTATATGAAGTGAACAAAGTAAGACTTAAAAATAATCAAATACTTGCTATAAAAAATATGGGTAGAAAAAGTCTAGAATGGAATCATTAAAATATAACCAATAGCTATGTTGATAGAATTAAGGGTGATTCTTCTTTTCCCAATTTATCAAACAGTTTGCAATGTAGTTATACTATTTTTAAAATTCATATTTATTTTCATCATAAAATATTGATAGCGTAGGGGCGCCTGGGTGGCTCAGTCAGTTAAGTGTCTGCCTTTGGCTCTGGTCATGATCCCAGGCTCCTGGGATTGAGCCCTGGGTAGGACTCCCTGCTCAGCAGGGAGTCAGCTTCTCTCTCTCTCCCTGCCCACCCCTCATTTTTGCTCCCCCCCAACTCGTGCTCCCTCTTGCTTCCTCGCTCTCACTCCCTCTTAAATAAATAAATAAATAAGTAAGTAAATAAATAAAATCTTTAAAAAATATGATAGCTTACAACAACCAAGAAAGCAGATTTTTTAAGACTGGAGGAAAAAAACAAGGAATTAATTTTAGACCCCATTTCACAAGCATAATTATGAATTCTTAGCCTCTCTTGAGACATCTTCTGTTAGCACATATTCATGGTAAATATAGGTTTGTAGAAACATTTTCATTCATTAACAGATGATCACCATTCCAAATCACAAAGGTATGGAAATAGTACAGAACAATTTGTCCTAGACGTTCTGCTAATAGATGGTTAGAGCAAAGGCCCTTGCGAAAGTTGGCTGGAACCATATTTCATTCACATTAGGTGGCAGAAATGGGTTCTAATGAGTTCTGAGTAAGTTCTTAGTACTTTCATGGCAAAATATTAAGAGGCGGATAAAAGAGGGTGCCACAAAGAAGCAGAGAACTTAGCCGGAATAGAGAATTTACAACTCCCTGGAATACAACCAATCTCCTGTCACGGCCCCCCATCTTCAGCGTATTCTCTTTCTCTAACCTTCCTACCAATAATCAACCTCCTCAGAGATTCAAAGAAAAGGTATAAAATTAGAAGCCATTTAAAAGGTAACCTGCAGGATATGCTTTAAAATAATTCAGAGGTGGGTAAATGGGTAGGAGTACAGAGGAAACAAGACTGGCCACGACTGTTGAAGCTGGTGCATAACACAGGAAAGTGTCATCATGCTACTTTCTCAACTTTTTATTATGAAAGTATTCAACACATACAAAAGTTCTTTAAAATGGCAACTAACTTTTTATAGTTGTTTACTCACCATTTTGTAAGTCTAGATTGTGAGTAAGGGATTGAGAAGAATCACAGTAACAACTACAAGTTAATACTTAAAAAGCACTATACGTGCAAGGCATTGTTTTTAAAAGATTTTTTTTATTTGAGAGAGTGTGTGTATGGGGCAGGGTGGGGCGGGGGCAGAGGGAGATGGAGAGAGAGAATCTTAAGCAGGCTCCACACCCAGCAGAGTCCAAAGCAAGGCTCAATCTCACAACCCCAGTATCATGACCTGACCCAAAATCAAGATTCGGACGCTTAAGCAACTGAGCCACCCGGGTGCCCCCATACAAGACACTATTCTAAGAAACTGAAAAAAGAAATACACACACACACACATTCATTTAATCCTTAAAACACTCTCTTCATCCATCCAGCAGCTATAACAAAAAACACAGACTTGGTAGTTTATTAACAACAGAAATTTATTTGTCACAGTTCTGGAGGCAAAAGTCTGAGCTCAAGGTACTAGCACTGTCACTTTCTCATCAGGGCCCTCTTTCTGGTGCAAAACTGATGCCTTATGTGGTGGAAGGGGCTAAGGAGTCTTCTGGAGCCTCTGTTATAAGGCACTAATCCCATCCATGAGGACTCCACCTCCATGGCTTAAGCCCCTCCCAAAGGTCCCACCTAATAATACCATCACACCAAGAATTAGGATTTCAACATAGGAATTTTGGTAGGAAGACACAAACATCCAGACCATTGCAAGCACTATTTAATTCCACATTTTACAGATGTAGAAACTAAGGAAGAGTGAGGTTAAGCAACTTTTGCAAGGTTATACAGTAGAGCCAGGTTCAAATCTAGGTAGACTGATTGAGTATGTGCTTTCAATCACTATTACGTACATTAAAAAGAGAATAGAGAGACACTTTATCAAGTCATTCAAATGTGTAGCAGCTTTGCCAAGAAAAGTATATATATGACGTCCCCGCCCCCCCTTTTCAAGTAGCAAGTCTAACTTCAGTCAGGGTTAGAACAGTGGTTCCCGGTCTTGGCTACACATAATCACCTGGAGGCCCACGCTGCACCCGAGACTAATTAAATCAGAACCTCTGGGGGGTGAGAGCCAGTTTATTTTAAACCTTCCCAGATGACTCCAATGAGCAGCCAAAGTTGAAAACCACTGTTTTAGATGAAAGTTGTTTTGTTTTTTAATGTATAGCCAAGTACTAATTGATGATATCCTACACCCTGTATAATTCTGGTAACCAATGGAGGAAAAACACACCATTTAACAATACAGGACAAGAACAACTTAGGCTTCAATAGGTTAAGCATTGCATTATATGTAACCCAGCAATTCTATTCCTACGTACGTTAGAGAGAAATGAAAACATATGTCCACGTAAAAACTTCTACACAAATGTTTAAAGCAGCATTATTGCTAACAGCCAAACAGCAGAGAACACCCAAATGCCCAAATGTCCATACAACAGAGTATCATTCAGCCATAAAAAGGAATGCTACATGCTACATCATGCATGAGACCTGGAAGCATTATTCTAATTGAACAAAACCATATACAAAAGACCCCATATTGTATGATGTCATTTATGTGAAATGTCCAGAATAGGTAAACCCATAGAGACAAAAAGTAGATTAGTGATTGCCAGAGGATGGGGGAAAGGGCGGAAGGGACTGACTACCAATAGATAAAGGGTTTGTTTTGGGGGTGATGGAAATGTTCTAGAATGAGTAGTGAAAAGCCACTAAATTGTATACTTTAAATGGCAAGCTTTACATTATGTGAATTATGTCTCAAAATTGAAAAAAAATGACTTAAGGATGGAGAAAGAACATTTGAAGGAAGAAAAGTTAAGGAAAACAGTATGAGTAGAATAAAAAGGAAGATGAGAAGGAAAACATTAACTTTGTAGCTTTTCCTATGCCAAACAACTTTCTGCCACAGTATAAAATATGTTAGAGATTTAGTTAAAATAAATAATAGTAGCTATAGAGTAGGCACCACTGAAATATAAAACTTGTACTTTATAATCAATGGATCTCCTCCTTTTCTCTCCAAAAAGAAAAATGGTGGTTGGAAAACAGGAGAGAACAACCATATTAAGAAATACACTTGATGTACTTCTTTATTAAGATCCAAGTACAGTCTCTGTTTGAAATTCTGAAAACATGCCATTCCATATCTTTAAAATGGAAGAGTCTCAATTTTCTTTCTCGCAATGAGAGAAAAAAAATTTTTAATTGGCACTTCTGGCTATTATTAATAACTAGTGTAAGAGAAAGTGAAACGTAAATAAGGCAACATCAAGGTCATAACTTATATGTTAGTATATCTGGAAATGCTGAACTGTTTCTATAGACTTAAAATGGCCATTTTACAGGTTATACACTACTATTTTCTATCAATAAATCTTAATGCCACATTAAAAAATATGTATAGTTTAAAAACTAAAGGCCAAAAATGTAAATGTCCACCCAGCTTAAATGAGATTGAATGAAAAATGTTTTAAAAATTCTACATATGAATTTTATTTGTCTCACACAATAATGTATTTTCTAAATTTTCTTTAAAAGGACTTAAAGTTTTTATTTTAATTCCAGTTAGCTAACATACCATGTTAAATTAGTTCCAGGTGTACAATATAATGATTCAATACTTCCACAAATCACCACCATAAATCACCAGGTGCTCATCACAACAAATGTACTCCTTAATCCCCACAACCTATTTAACCCAACTCCTCACCCCACTCCTAAAAAGTTATAAACATACACTGGCTGGGGCGCCAGGGTGACGCAGTCGGTTAAGCATCCAGCTCTTGATTTCAGCTCAGGTCATGATCTCATGGGTGGTGAGATCCAGCTCTGCCTGCGGCTGCAGGCTCACTGGGGAATCTGCTTGAAGATTCTCTCCTTCTGCCCCTCCACCCAATCGCACGCTGGCCCTCTCTCTCAAATAAGGAAGTAACTTTGGCGGGCTGGGAAGAACTCAAAGACCAGGACTTTAAAATTTTTAAATAAATAAATCTTAAAAAAAAAAAAAGGAAACAAACCCATACACTGGTTTTGTAGATAGGTTTCAGAATACTCAATTACTGTAGCCTTTGATAATGAAAAACTCTAAATGATAAAAAATGTTGCAAGCGCCAAATGACACAAGAAATAGTGATATAAACAGTATTTTCTTTAGCATCCAGGATGTCTGTGGGTATTTCAATTCCCACTCCTATAAAATTAAAGTTTTCTTAACCACTTTTTAGGAAAGTAAAATGATGATTTTTAAAAACCAAAACTCTCAAGAGATGATGTAATATATACAAGAAAATTTTAAATTATTCCTACTCTTTGGCTTTTTTCTTTCCGGAATCTAGAAGAAAATCAGATACAGACAAAAATACATCGGTCCCAGTATTATCTCTAATGTTAAAAAAAAAAATTAAAACAATCTAAATAACCAATGACGGGATTTGAAGGAATAATTATGGTACAACTACATAATGGAATGTTATTCAGCCATTTAAAATTATTTTGAAGATTTTATATTCTACCATATTTCATTTTAATCAAATACACACACACACACAGTTTGAGATGTCAAATAGTTCTGTAACACAATAAATAGCAATTCCCCTGCCCTCGAGCCCCAAACCAATTCCTGCTTCCAGGAGCCCAGAGGCACAATTTTCAACAGTATTAGTTGTTCCAGTGTTTAACCTCAAATTCCTAAATCATACGCTTATAGTGTTGTTTCTTGATATTTTCCAATTTTGGATATCATTCGTGAACTTTCTACAATGTAGATATTTAGCTCTTACATCTCCCCATCTCCTATTTTTTTTATTTGTCCTTATATTATAGACTGGCTGGCTAATTAAATTCTTGGCTGGAAAGCAGAAGCCCTGAAGCAGTGATGAAGTCTGTTTAACTTAGCCAAAGTTTTTGGCTATCCCAGTCAAATACAAATGACCATAAAATCTTTCCTTCAAAGAACACTTTTATTAATCCCAAGGAACCAAGGTTCCATGGAACATGACTTGGAAACTATTAGCTTACAGAAATTTCTGCTTAATCAATTATCTGGGAACAAAGTTTCCCCTCAATTCTTTTTTTTTTTTTTTTAAGATTTTATTTATTTGACAGAGAGAGAGAGAGACACAGCAAGAGAGGGAACACAAGCAGGGGGAGTGGGAGAGGGAGAAGCAGGCTTCCTGCTAAGCAGGGAGCCCGATGCGGGGCTCGATCCCAGGACCCTGGGATCATGACCTGAGCCGAAGGCAGACGCTTAATGACTGACTGAGCCACCCAAGCACCCCTCTGCTCAATTCTTATCTCAGAGAACAGTCTCTGAAAATAAACCTCAGAGATCATCTAGTCCAACTTCTTTATGCTAAGAGAATAAAAAGCATCACTTCTGGCTCTTAGGCTCTTTCCATAATACATAGTCTTTTCTGGGGGAAGGGGGTGCTTCTTCTTGGATGGTAACTGAGGAGAGGCAGTTGTTTACAGAGGCCTGTGGTCTTAGAAGGTTATGCCAGACCAGAACCCAATTGAAGAGAAAAACTAGACAAAGGTTGTCAGAAGAGAATGGGGTAACATCTAGCTCTGGTGACTGCCCTGAAAGAGCTGAGGGTTCCCTTTTGCTGATGGAAGTCAGCAGTCTGCCTAGCCTGAAAGCTTAGCAGAAAGAGATCCTATCCCCAGAGTACATTCCTCTTAATTCATTCCACAAACATTTTTCAAGCATCTGCTATCAAGTAAGGGAACATATTCTGATGTCAAGAAAACTACCCTCCTTTCTTTTTAAATGTGTATTTTATGATACATTGTAGTTAGGATATGAAAAATAAAGCACTCTTCTCCGCTGCCTCTAAATACATAGTTTCCAGTTTTTCAGTTTTCTAGTTGTTTTGTGTACATAAATCCTGCCTTTCTACAAGACCAAAATCTTAGCTTAAGGCTAAAATCAACTTGGAGCACCTGGGTGGCTCAGTCGGTTAGGCATCTGGCTCCTTGGTAGTGGGGAGCCTGCTTCTCCCTCTCCCTGCTGCTCCCCCTGCTGTGTTCTCTCTCTCTGATAAATAAATAAAATCTTAAAAAAAAAAAAAGGCTAAGACCATCTCAACTAATGTCAAAGCCAAGTTGGGCTGAAAATGATTTCAGTTATTATTAATTCTCCTGTGATTAAGCTTGCTACTCCTAGATTAAGTGAAATAATTTAATAAATTGTGTTGAATGAACATAACGTAGTGGTTAATAACACAGACCCTGAGGTCAGACAGACCCTGAATTCATCCTAGCTCTGATGCTCAGGCAATTTACTTAACCTATTCAAGTCTCAGTTTCCTTGTTCATTAGGATAACTGTTCTACCTCCCAACGTTGTTTCAACAGTGAATTAATGTATATGAAGTGTTGGCACGGTGCTCATGTTATTTATGTTCTCCATCTGTGGTATCTGACTGTTTGAGAGGCTAATCAAAAAGTTACTAGGTGAACTTAGAATCAGAGCCAAAGTACTTTAGACGGTTGGGGTGAATATTTTATATAAGCAGGGTGAACGTTGCCAGTCATCCTCACCTCACGCTGGTGTATCACGTCATTCTACACCTACGTAGCTCTTTCTTGAAGACTCTAAAGATGAATAATGGAGAATAAACAGAAAGAACAGAAGAAAGGATTACAGGGAACAAAGGAGAAATTCAGACATGGACCATCTTATGGGGTAAAAGAACTTAGTTTTTCTTTAGGAATATATTTTTTGCTCTTAGATCCCATTTTTAATATGAAACATTAAAAATGTTCACACATAGGGGTGCCTAGGCGGCTCAGTCAGTTAAGTGTCTGACTCTTGATCTCAGCTTGGGTCTTGATATCAGGGTGGTAGCTCAAGCCCCGAGCTGGGCTCCGTGCTGGGCGTGGAGCCTACTTTAAAAAAAAAAAAAAAAAGATGTTCACACATAAAGAAGGAAGGAAAGGAAGGAAAGGAAGGAAGGGCGCCTGGATGGCTCAGTCAGTTAAGCATCTGCCTTAACCTCAGGTCAAGATCCTGGGGTTCTGGGCGCGCTCCCTGCTGGCGGGGAGCCTGCTTCTCCCTCTCCTGCTCCCCTTGCCTGTGGGCTCTCTCGCTGTCTCACTCTCTTTAATAAATAAAATCTTAAAAAAAAAAAAAAGGAAGGAAGGAAGGATGTTCACACACAAAAAGTATAGTTGCACAGTATTCTAAAATACTCAAAATACTCTAGGTTATGCCAAAAAGAGCCCCTGCTCTGGTTAGGAAATTTAATTCTTTCTAAAGGCATTCAGATGGGAGCTTTATTTATGTTAAGGTTAGTTCCCTCCTTTTACTTCCTCTCGTTTCCTTTCTACTTCCTTCTACGAGAACAATTTTAACCATTCTCATAAAGCTTAAAAACTATGCAAATACCAGAAGTATACCATTGAACCATATCTATTACACATCTTGGTTTCAAAAAGCACTGAAGCACATGATTTAAGACAGAAACCATACTGCTAAGAAAATACCACTAAAAATCAGGAACCAAAAAGACCAAAATTACACTTCAGCTTTACAGAAGTACTGTTTATGACTTAATTGAGGAAACCCCACACCTAGTTTTCAATTCCTGCTCAACCCTGGAACTTCCACAATTCTACACTAAGTGACCAGAATATAATCCTAGGAAGCTAGATCTGTAAGTGATTATAATCAATTATACCTACATTGTCTAAAAGAAAGGCTAGGGAAACAGAAAAGGGATGCTCTGGAAGAGTTAAGAACAAGGCTCAAGAGTGCAGCATTCATTCTCCAAGCAGGAGAGACACAGGATCTGGCAGACTTAAGTATGGTATCTGCCCAAGGAAGACACCAAGTGGGAGGTACAGTCAATTAGCAAGGCTTCACCTTGCCTGAATGAAATATTTACCCAAGTCATCAAAGTATCTTGGCTCTGATTCCAAGTTCACCTAAAAGCTTTCTGGTTAGCTTCTCAAATATTCTGATATGAGGAATCAGATGCCAGGGATAGAGAACATAAGCACTCAGGTCCCTGGAAAAGAATATCCTCCACAGGTTAAAAGAGTGGCATTCTTGGGGCACCTGGATGGCTCAGTAGGTTAAGCATCTGACTTCAGCTCAGATCATGATTTCGGGGTCCTGGGATCAAGCCCCCCATTAGCCTCTGTCCTCAGGGAGTTTGCTTGTCCCTCCACCCTGCCCCTCGCCCTGCTCATGTTCTTGCTCTCTCAAATAAATAAATAAATAAATAAACAAATAAATAAATAAATAAATAAAATCTGAAAGAAGAGTGGCATTCTTGTTTATACAAAGAGGAATAAAGAGTAGTGGTTAAGTGCCCAATACTTGGAGGCATGTTTTTAAATCCTGACTGTTGCTTAATTCACTTCTCTGTGCTTCAGTTTTTTTTTTCATTAAATGAGAAAATAATGTTTATTTTGAGCATTATAAGGATTGAGTTAATTCATATTAAGCATTTAAACCCTGGCTGGTATGTACTGCTCAATAAAGCTATCATAATTTTTCATAATTATTAAACATCTCTTGTGATTTTGATTTGAGAATTGAAATCCAAGCATGATCAACCCTAAAAAAATTGTGATTTTAGACTATCGAAGAAGTATCACAATGTAAGGCCTCAGCAGTCATGCTGGAATATACCGTATTTGTACACAGAATGGGTAGGGTGGCTTTAAAACGAAGACACAGGAGACAGGTTTTGAAGGACTTTCTATATTCTACCAATAAGTTTGGATTTTATTTTAGAAGTCTCAAAAAGCTATCTAAAGGTAATTTCAATTGTCAAAGCATCGTTCAAATAAATTTAAATCCAAGTTATAGATCTCACAAAAATCAAGATGGATGGGGGGATTCCTGAAAAACATACTTATCAGTAATTTAAATATTTTAGTAGCCATACAACCTAAACTGAAATCAAAACCAAAATGTCAGTGAATTTAAATGAGTGCAAATGGAACACCACCTCTACCACCAATACTACAAAAGGAACAGTACATGCTGTTTCCTGGCTCTACAATCCACTTCCTCCAGTTGTTGGAGGCACTGGATCCATCTGTTTCAAGTCTCTATCCACCACAACAAAGAAAAAGACCAGTCCTTGTCATCTAGTTCTCTCTCAATCTATGGACCTGGAAACAAAATACAGCAATAGAATCAAAAAGTTCAGCACTCTTGAATGCAAGCAACATATATTATAAATGTTAGAATATACATAACACTGAGTACAAACACAACTAAAAAAGACTTCCAGAATGTTTTAAGACATAGCACCTTAATTCAGAAGAAAAAAAAAGGCAGCTGATTTCACAAAAACGTCAAAGAGCAAACATCCTCTTTTTCCCTTCTGCTATTCTAATCTACTTCCATCTGGTGAAGCCAGGTAAGTAAGTGTGCTAGAGCCGTGTCACAGTAGTGAATGCCATCACTGAGTACACAGAATTTTGAAGTCCACTGGCCTAGTCCAATCTTCACTTTATTTTAAAAATGAGTAGTTAGTTCCAAAGCAGTATTTTCCAGAGTGCAGAGCAAAAAGACGAGACGATTTCAGCCGTTAGGTAAGCTATAGTTACGTATTTAAGTTACATATTTATTATAATGTGTACTAGAAAAAGGTATTCATAAAAAACCATGATTTCACAGATTATTACTTTGGAAGAGGGTAGTGTTTAAAACAAGTCTATTAAAAACATGAAATAAAATAACACAGATGATTTTCTAAAAGGCAAAATTTATGATGGTGGTATGGTTCATGAGGAGTGAAATAGTGACAGCTGTCCCATGAACAACAGGGCCTGTTTTTCTCTTTTTTGTTTATTTGCTTCCTTCTTGGTTCAAGATTGTGTTCTGAATGATTAGAAATGATGTGACCTTTAGTTAAGTGATACTGTTAACTATGCTTAAGCTCATTTTGAGTAAAAGAAGCGAACACGGTGATGCATACTGAAATACTACTGTTTATAGGAAAGAGTGCCATACTGTTAAGAAAATAATGGCACAGTAAGACTTTGCTATCCTGGAACTAGAATAACAGGAATTTTCTAGTACATATCCACATACCACAAGCACCTTAAAAAAAAATCCTGGAAATACGATAAATATCTGAGCTGTAGGCTGTTACATCATTCTATTTACTTTCACATTTACTGTCAAAGGAGCATGGTAATGTGAGCAGGGATGTTTCTCCTAATATTTGCTAATATTTATATGAATGTGTTCTTTCTCATTACCTCTTGCCAAAGGAACGAATGACAACTGACCATTAAAATGCCTTAGGCATCTACTGTGATGGTGGAAAAAACATTACTTTTTAAAAAATCTTACTATGAGATAGTTTAAGTTTAGATCTCAACGTATTCTAGCTAATGATGTGCCATGAATTTCAAGTGTGGTTTTCCAGGCTAGGTAAGAACGCTCGAGAATCATTTCTACTTGGTCTTATCTGCAGTATTTTTTATTGGCACATCTGAAAGCCAGTCTTAAAGGCATAAGGGCAGAAGGAGTAATATTCCTCTCAGTTCTTGAAATATCTGCTACTGTGAAGCTACGTTACTTTCACATGACTGAGGGAACGCTGTCAGAAGCTGCCAGTATCCAAACACCCCTCTCCAGTCGTCCCCCTACTTCCTAAAGGAGATGACTAGCAAAAGGCAAAATGATATTCCCTTTTCATCTCCTTTTCCCAACTTTGATGTCTTTCGGTTTCCTCCACCCTTATCACCTTTCCTAACATTGTGGTGACTAATGATGAAAAAAAGGATGAGATGAAACAGCACCTTCCAGTACTTCCCACCCCGCAACCAACAACTCCAGCCTGAAACTGTAAAATTCGGTGTTCTACGGATCCTTCGTGCGTCTACAGTAAAGCCGCGACGTAAGGATGGACTTTCCTTGAGAGTCATGGACTCTCCAAAGCCACGAACCTCAGACACCTTCAAACAACTAGTTCAGAGTTATCTGATCATTGTGGTCACCATACAGTCAATTAATTCCGATCACAGAAACAATGCAGAGGCAGGGGAGTGGGAACTTGCCTCCGGTTGGTTTTGAGGAGGGGTCCAACGAACCACCATCCCGCCACCCTTCCTCCGCCGGCCCCACGGTAATTTCCCGGCGGCTGGCGTCCTTGCTCCGGGCCCGGCCTGCCCAGTCCAGGCCAGACCACCCCACCCCTCCCCTAAAGCCCAACCCCACCAAGTTTTAAACCGTCACGATAATACTCTTTCTTCTTGGGACCCGATCCCAATCTTCCACCCTAGCTCCCTCAACCCCACTCCTAAAGGCTCACCAAGCAGTTCCGGTCACTCCTCTCGCGCCGCAGCGGCTCGGACACCCCCAGACCGGACCTGGAGCTGCGTCCTCCTGGCGCCTGCGCGCGCCGGACTCGCGCGCCTGCGCACTTCCCCAGCCGCGCGGGCGCGGACACACCCCTGGAGCTGGAGCCAATCACGGTCTGAGGGGTTTAAATCTCCCTGCCACGCAGGCGGAGAGTCTGGGGACTCACCCGTTAACCGAATAATTCGAATCCCTCCCAAAGGTGGGAAGTATTTATGCAACAAACATTTGTCAAGGGTAAACTGTTTGCTGGATGATCGCTGAAGAAAAGAAGAAAAGAATGCCCTCCCTGCCTTCCAGGGTCTTACCATCTGTCTAGATTGGAGATCGATATGTAAACAAATTATAGTTGATAGAATATACTGCGTGACGTCGGAAAGTCAGAGGCGGAGTTGGCGCACAATGAAAGCAGCGCCTTATTCTTAGGGATGCGTGGAAGGGCTCCCAAAGGAAGTGACTTTTCAATCAGGAAGGCTAAGTAGGAGCTCTGCCCGAAGCCTGGGATGGAGGGAAATAGTTTTCCAGCCCGTGGGAACAGCGTATGCCATTAAGAATATGGCACTTTCTGTAAATTCCTTGTAGTTCATCCTGGTTAGAGGCTTACAGCTCATCGTACATCTCCGGGTGAAGTGGGGAGTAAGCTTTAAATAGTCGGCAGTGGGCCAGATCTTGGAAGGTTTTGCACTCTTGGACTAATGAGCCTGCACTTTGCCCTATGACCACAGAGAGCCATTGAAAGGTATTAAACAGCTACAGGAACTCTTCCAGGCACCTCTAAGAATACAGCATAACGCTGGAAATTAAAAAAAAAAAATTAAACGTATTTCAAAGGAGAAGGAGGAATGGTTTTGGAAGAGAGAGTAGATACCTCAATTATAAGAGGAAGTATGTCTTTAAGTTTTATGTTTGGTAACAGGAAGTTAAAGACGTTCTCATTTGATGACCTTTGTTTTCTCTGTGAAGTAGGAGATGAGGTCATCTGCTAATAGAAAAGGAGTTGGGAGTTTTAAGGAAAGTGGAGAAGTTTTAGAATATCGTTACAGAAAGTGAAAGAACAAGTTGACCCCAGATATGTAGTAGGACTGTTAGGCAGTGTCAAGGGCCTGTATAAGATTGGTAAAAATGAACTCCCCAGCTTCTACCCTCCTGTGTGACTTTCTCAAGCAGCAGTCACTTCTTGTGGGCAGAAATGGACAAAATGTATGGTTGAGTTTATTTATGGTTGGGATAATGCCATGGTATATTGCCATAGTTCTCAACCAGGGACATTTTTGCCTTTGAAGGAACATTTGGAAATGTCTGGAGTCATTTTTGATTGTCAAGATGATGGTGATTGGGGTGGGGGATGTAAAGCAATGTAGGTATAATGTAAAGGATGTAAAGGTGGGGGATACTATAGGCATCTAGTGTCCAGGGATGCTGCTAAGCATCCTACAATGCACAGCACAAGAATTATCTCCAAAGTAGGGGCACCTGGGTGGCTCAGTCCATTAAGTGTCCAACTCTTGATTTCAGCTTAGGTCATGATCTCAGGGTTGTGAGATGGAGCCCCACATTGGGCTCTGTGTTGGACATGGAGCCTGCTTCAAATTCTCTCTCTCCCTCTGCCCCTCCCCATCTCTAAAAAAATTATGTCCAAAGTATCGATAATACCAAGGTTAAGAAATCCTGACCTAGGGGTGCCTAGGTGGCTCAGTCCTACTCTTGGTTTCCGCTCAGGTCATGATCTCGGGGTGGTGGTGTCAAGCATCGAGTTGGGCTCTGCACCCAGGTGGGAGTCTGCTTCTCTCCCTCTCGCTCTGCTGCTCCCCGTCTCTCCCACTCTCTGTCTCTCTCAAATGAATAAATAAATTTTACAAAAAAAAAAAAAGAAAGAAAGAAACCTTGATCTAGGATTACCTTGATCCTCATCAATGGCTGACCTTCATCTTCTACAATCTTTTCCTTGGACTATGGCCCTGAGCCTATAAGGCAAAGTAGTTCTTCCATTGCATACCTTTGAAGGAGAGTAGAATGAGCAGTGTACCTCAGACCTTGAGTGTTTCAAGAAATTGTGATGTCACAAATACAGAATTGGATAGTTCCTCAGTCCTCTAGTTGCAAATCTGGACTTATACATAGATAAAGGGAAGCGCTTACTCTGATTTTAGGTATTGAAGATCTTGTTAAACAAAGATATTATTAGAACTTCAATAATATAGGAGTAACACTTCACATCATTATTATTCTTAATGTAACTTGGTTTATCTGATTAATCGTAGTCACTAAAAATAGGATCCTGAGGGACTGAGTATGGACTACATTTAATAAAGGAAATAAATACATTAAGTATTAAAATATAATCATTGGTATTCATGGGTTTTTTGCCCTATGACAGGCACCCATTCATGGATTGGCAACTGACCCGTGTTATGTCATTTAATCCTAACAACCCACTGAGAAATATCATTATCTTAATTTCAACTGTGCAGGAACTGAGGTTCCAAGAAAACTTGTAGTTTGCCCAAAGTCGTAAATTACTAGTAGCAGGGTCAAGATTTGAACTCAGATCTGTCTGTCCTCAAGTTCTTGAACCTTCCATTAAACTTCAGTAAGTTTTACAAGGCAGGAATTTCTGGAAATTCAGCTTTGACAATTGCCACTGCATAAAGGGAATGCTGGGGATTTAGGAAGAGAGTAGAAGCAACAGGGAGGCTCAGAATGAGCAAAAAGAATGAAAAAGGAACTAGGGAGGCTGGTCACAGGTGCGTTCAGTGCAGCTGAGTAACTTCTGCAAGCCGGCCTGCGTTTGACCTTTATTTCTTTTCCAGTAAAGCCTCTTTCCCCTGTGTCCGTTGTTCACTCTCGTGTGTTCAAATAAAGCTAGATTATTGAGAAAGGCGGGCAGCAAAGGGGAAAAAAAAAAAAAAGGAGCGTGACGGTGGCGGTGTGCGCCTGCGCGCTGGCGGCGGCGGCGGTGCCCGGCGGGGAGGGGGTCCGGAGTGGGCCGCCGGACCCAAAACTGAGGGGGACTTCGGGGAGCCCCCTCGCTGGGACCTTGGCGGCCTGATGGAGTAAGAGGGGTCGGCTGTGAGTGTGAGTATCGAGGGGCCGGGCTGCGTTGAGGCATCCCGGAACGGCGGGGTCCTGGTGGTCTGCCCCTAAGGTTTCTGGCTGCAGGACGCGGCCGGGTTACTGCTCCTACAGGCTGAGGCTCAGCGGCAACCCGGTCCTCCCCTCTTCCGCGCGGTTTTCAGGCAGGCGGTGCTTCTGGCTTCGGGGTACAGATTCTCGCGGGGGCGTTCCAGCTCTGCTTCTAGCCCCAGCAGGAAACGCGCCTGCAAGAACCTTGACCTTTAGGGGAGGCCGCTGACCTCTTTCGGCCCCCGGTTCCACAGGGACCTCGTAGACCCAGGTGCTTAAAGGCCTACGGGTCACAGGCCAGGGGACACCTTTCGACCTCTTGTGACTGACAGCCTCCGTTCTTTTGCCTCCTTCCGTCTTCTCTCCCGGTGGGATGCGTCTTAATAATAGCTACTAATTATGGAGCGTTTACTACGTGTCAGTTTAATATTTAGTCCAAATCTCGGTGCATAATTATGGGGGAGGAAATGCTTTGCACCCCACTCCCCCTTAAGTCTGCTCAATTTAATCATCCTTGAGAGTCAGAGTAAGCCATTTTATTGGGAAGTTTGAGATTTCCATGGCTTTTAGAAACTTGGGACTGCCATCCTAGTTAAAGGAAGTTTTCTTGCAGATAGGTGGTTTATCCACCATAATGAATTATATCGAATTTACTCAAGCCAAAAGAACCTTTTTAACGCTTTTTTTTTTTTTTTTTTTTTTTTTTTTTTTTACTATTCTAAACCTCGTGGAAAATCTTAAAATTTGTTTAAATCCCTGTTCTCCAGTTTGGTTGTGAATGAAACAATGGAAGATAATATTTAGATTCAGTTAGGATATATTGAGCACCTGCTGCCTATGTGCCAGATACACTCCGGTTTGTCACAAAAATTGATGAGATACTGTAATGGAAAGTGGTTTTTTGAAGCATTTTCAGATTAGGTCACTAAAAGTTTGATGGTAACTTGCACAAGCTAACCTAGCTAGGGTAAGTGGTGAAATTCACATGTGCCAAGACTCCTCTCTTTCCTGTGAACACCAAATTAAATATCCTAAGCATTTTTGAGAAGTAACTACATTACAGTTTTAGTTTCTAGAGTTAACTCTTAAGTCTAGAAAATGGTAGGCGCCTTTAAAGGTACTAGATAGTTTTTGATGAGAACTTCAAAGTGGCTTGGAAGGTGTTAAGAGGGTGTGAAGGAATCTGATCAAGTTAGTTCAGAACCACTTGCTTTGATTAAAAAGAAGATATTTAAAAAGGAAAAACTGCAAGTGGTAATTTTTTAACCTAGGTTAGAGCACAGCACATGTAGTCTGTGGAAGAGGCTCCTGCACAAGGAAAGCAGGGAATAATGGTAGATACTAGACTAGCTCTGTCAGAAATGGCTCTGTGAGAAATATACATACTGTGTATTTCATATTTGGAATATTTTAGTGGGAAGTTTAAGATTAATTTGTGTATCCAGTGAATAAGAACATGTAGGCAGACAAGTTACATAGGAATACTCCAATTGCACATTCAGCATGCTAAATCTCTAATTGAAACCTTACAGTGAATTGGGATTTTTTCCTCCTAGAATCTAAACTGAAAGAGACTATGAAGAAATGAGAGTTCCTAAGTGTTCGTCAGTAGGGGCCTGGTTAAATAAATTATGCATTTGTTAGAATGAGCCAGCCCTCTGTGTGCTAATACTGAGTAACAACCAAGATATATTAAGTGGAAAAAAAGTGCAAAAGAGGTTTTGTATTTTGCAGCCATTTGTGGTTTCTTAAAAAAAAGTTTATGTATTGGCATATGTATGTATAGAAATATCTGGAGGAATATATAAGAAACTGTTAACAGTGACTGGAGGTGCACGTGGCTGGGAAACAGAAATGGGAAGGGAATAATTTTCTGTATGTTTTTAAGATTTGTGTGTGTGTGTAGGTGCGTGCACGCAAAAGGTGGTTTTATTAAAGCACGGGGATAAGACCTGTGGGTAGAAAGAGTTGCCCTAGGGTCATGAGGAGTGGCCAATTATATACTTTCAAGTTGGGAGGGGGTTAGGGATAGTGTAAGCCTCCCAGCTATTTTGGAAACAAGGTTTCCTGGATCCCGAGGGGGCTAGCTATTGTTCAGAAAGGTCTTATATTACAGTTGAATAAAAACTCAGTCATGAAACCCTTCAGATGTATTTTGATGGGTCATATGCTTGGGGGATGATTGCCAACCTGTATCTGGGGAGGGGGGTAGATAAAGGAAGTTTCCAAAGGAATTTTTATATGTTAAAGTAGACTTACGGGGTGGGCTAAAATTGCCTTTTGCCCTTAGCAAACTTATTAACATTGAGGCAGCTGAGTTCCTAGAGGAAGGTCACTCTGCCTGTTTCAAGGACTTGTCCATGGGCTGTAGATAGTAAGGAAATTTAATAATTTTTTCTTCTGCCTTTGTTTCCCACGTCATGTTTTTAAGAATTTTTTATGAAACTTAAAAACATCCAGAAAAGTAGAGAAAGTACTGTATTGAATCCGTGCAAATTGATCATTTTAAAATCTGTTGTTACATTGTTGTATTTGCTTTTATTCCTGACATCTCTAAACACTTTAATACAGGTCTCTAATCAAAAGAACATTTTCCTGCATAACCCAGTAACACAATCACACTGAACAACTAATATTTCCTTATTATGTAATACCCAGTCTTTATTAAAATTTCCCCAATTTGGGGGCACCTGGTTGGCTCAGTGAGAGGAACATGTGACTCTTGATCTCGGGGGTTGTTAGTTTGAGCCCCATGTTGGGTGTAGAGATTACAAAAAAACCCAAAACTTAAATTTCCCCAAATTGCCCTCCCCCCCTTGTTTTTAATCCTATTTCCAGTCAAAGTCTATGCGTTGCATTTGGCTGTTATATCTCTTGAAATCTTTTTAAACCTAGAACAGTTACCTTTTTTCTCCCATTCTCTTTTTTGTCATGACTTGTTGAAGAGACCTGGTCAATTATCTGGATTTATCTGATTGATTCCTAGTGGTTTACTTAGCTGGTTACTGCAAACTGGAAGGTACAGGTAAATGCTTGATTGGGCTCAGGTTAAACACTTTCGGGATGATATCATAGGCTATGTTGTGTACTCTAGTTTTTCTAGTAATGATGCTGAGATTGATTAGTGGGTTCAGATGGTGAATCTGAGTTCTCCATTGTAAAATTGTATTTCTCCCCTTGAAACCAGCCCTTTTGGATACTTAAAATTTAAAACTGGTGTTACTTATTCAAAATATAAATAATTACCTTTAAAAAATCAAAGCTTGGGGTGCCTGGGTGTCTCAGATGGTTAAGCATCTGCCTTTGGCTCAGGTCATGATCTCCAGGTCCTGGGATTGAGCCCCAAAAGCCCCAAGTCGGGCTCCCGGCTCAGCAGGGAGTCTGCTTCTCTATCTCCCTCTGCCTCTCCCCCTGCTTGTGCTCTCTGTCTGTCTCTCTCTCTCATAAATAAAATCTTAAAAAAAAAAAGGGTAAAGCTTACTGGAAGAAATTGCTGCTGCTTATTTTTTTTATTTTTATTTTTAAAGATTTTATGACAGTTAACTAAGGTCATGATCCCAGGGTCTTGGGATCAAGTCCCACATTGGGCTCCTTGCTTAGCAGGGAGCCTGTTTCTCCCTCTGCCTGCTGCTCCCCCTGCTTGTGGTCTCTTGCTCTCCTCTCAGGCAAATAAATAAAATCTTAAAAAAGTAAAGATTTTATTTATTTATTTACTTAGAGAGCGAGCATGAGCGGGGGGGGGGGGGCAGAGGGAGAGAATCTCCAGCCCATTCCGTGCTGAGTGTGAGGTAGAGCTCCATCCCACAATCCTGAAATCATGACCTTAGCTTGAAATCAAGATTCGGGGTTGCTTAGCCAACTGAGCCATGCAGGCACTCCATGCTGTTGCCTTTTTTTTTTTTTTTTTTTAAGAGCATGGGGTGGGGGTGGGGTGGGGGAGATAGGGGCAGAGGAAGGAGAGAGAGGACCTTAAGCAGGCTCTCTGCTCAGCCAGACCCCTACATGGGGCTCAATCTCAGAACCCTGAATTCGTGACCTGAACCAGAATCAAGAGTCCCAGTGCTTAACCTATGGGCCACTCAGATGCCCCACGCTGCTGCTTTTTTTTTTTTTTTTTTAGTGTTCTCCTTGTGTCTTGAGTGTTTTGTTTTTTTAAAGATTTTATTTATTTATTTATTTATTTGAGAGAGAGTGAGCAAGAGAGCCCAAGCACGGGGGAGCGGCAGAGGGCGAGGGAGAGGGAGAAGCAGGCTCCCCACTGAGCAGGGAGCCCACCACGGGGTTGGATCCCAAGACCTGAGCCGAAGGCAGACCCTTAACCGACTGAGCCACCCAGGTGCTCCATGCTGCTGCTTTTTTAAACTGAATCCCTGATAACTAGGTGGTAGTATCTCATTTCATACAAGTATCTCATCTTTATACAAGAAATTTGAAGTTCAGAGTTCAAAATTTACTCAAGGTAGTAGACCTGTTATTTTTATCTACTTCCAAGGTCATGCTTTTCCACCATATTTTGTAAACTATAAACTGGTATATAAATGTAAAATTGTTATTACTCCAAGTAATTATGTTACTTGTCCCTTATATCTTTTTGGACAGGTAATCAGTATCTAATGATATTAGACATTTCGGAGTATCAGTAAATGGCGATAGATCTCTGTAATGTGATAGTCTATAATGAGCCATTTTGAAAGTTCAAAATATGTGTGCAAGTCAAAACTCTTGATGATTTCTGGAGTTCCAAAAAAGTTCTATACATGGAAGCATTATGCAGTCTTGGTTCTTGTGCCTAAAGTCTTCGAGGTTTAAAAAAATATTATGAGTTAAAACTAAAAAAAATCAAAACTATAATATATGTATATTATTGTTTAATTTTTTTTGAAAAGTACAAAAGGGTCTGTGATGAAAACCTGCACACCCTCACTTTTTTCCCCAGAGGCAGTAACTGTTACCATTTCCTTGGGTAACCCACTATAGATACTCTGCATATTTACATTTATGCCACTAGGATAAATTTTGACGTTCTCATATAGAAGTATCTTAGTAGCATAACCTAAAATAATACTGTTGAAGGTTATACTCCAGTTTTTATTGTTTATATTCCAGATGTCTTTGCTAACTTGTATTCATTCATTCAGCAATATTGAGTACTTACTCTATACTAGATGGTGTGGCAAGTCACAGGAATAAAACGATGAACAAGACAGGCCTCCCTGCTAGCTGTCAAGGAGCTTACCCTCTATTGGGAGAGGTAGTCATCAAGCAAATAATTATACTAATGACTATAGAAGAGATTCAGTACCCACTTTGTGCCAAACACTTTATGTGGATTTTTAAATTTATTTCTCATAACAACCCTATGACACTGATACTAATAATATTTTTATTTCATGAATGCACAAAAAAATTAAATTACATGGTCAGGATCACACACAACTAGTAAGTGATAGCGCCAGGTTTCAAACACAAGCAGTCTGGCTATAGAGATCTTGCTGTCTTCCTTTATCCTAATGCAGTGGTTTTTAGTGAGTTTGAGATCATCCCCTAAGGAGGTTTGGAAATTTGTGGGGGGTGTTTCTTTGATTCAGAATCATTGAGAGGATGATACTGACTTTAGTGGATGGAGGTCAGGGATGTTGGACATCTTGCAAGGTAAAGGACATTCCTAACCTATATGGTAAAAATTGTTACACGTTTTGCATCACTTTCAGATGTTACAGAAGATGTCATGTAGGTGAAAAATCTGTTTATGATCGTATGGCCCAGAACCAATTTGTTTTACACATAAACTTACTTACTTACTTACTTACTTACTTACTTACTTACTTTATTTATTTATTTATTTATTTATTTATTTATTTATTTATTTATGCATAGAGCATAGTTACTGTGTAAATCAGGTGATTGTGCTTTCTTTATTTTAGAAAGTTTACAAAGAGTTGGCCCCTGTTTTGGAAAATCATATCACAGACAGCAGTGCTATTCCTGGTATTTTTATCAACAATTTATAATGTGTCTACATCAGTCTGTTTTTGTAGTTGTCACATATAGTCTTACATCGTCTAATCCAGTCATGTCCAAGCATTTACATATTGAAATACATATTATTTTATGATAAATTACTTTTTTGTTATAGTTAGCACATTATATTGTATTTTAAATTTTACTTGTAAGTTACAGTAGCTCTGAATTTCATTTTTTTTTTTTTTAAAGATTTTTATTTGAGAGAGAGAGTGTGTGCATGCGTACTCACAAGAGAGTGCAGACCTCAGTGGAGGGGCAGAGGGAGAAGCAGATTTCCCCCTGGACAGGGAGCCCAATGTGGGACTCAGTTCCAAGACCCTGGGATCATGACCTGAGCCAAAGGCACTTAACCGACTGAGCCATCCAGGTGCCCTGAATTTCATTTCATTAAGGATAGGATATATTACAAAATATTTATGATTAAAAAAAGTATAAATATCTTGAAAGAAAAATTGTGTGGTGACAATTGGGGAAGCTCGTTAATAAGCACTCATTAATAATGTAACACTGGGGAGAGTTACATTAGTCCCTCATATTTATGTAAGAATGAAAATTCCCATAATGTTTTAGGAAAAAAAGGGTATTGGGTCTGATATGGTTGAGAATTGCTGCTCTACTCCCTGCCTCGGAAATAATCACAGTTGTGATAAATGGTATCAAGAAAGTACAGGATTTTAGGAGAGAAGTGTATATGAGGGAATATGGCCTAATCTGAGAGATCAGGGAGCACTTCCCTAGGCAACTGACATTTGGACTGAGATTTGAAGGGATGAGTAGTTAACAAGATGGAAAGGAATGAAAGCATTTCAGGAACAGGGACCAGCATATGAAAAAGGGAGGGAACATGGTAGATGGGAAGAACTGGAAATACCATTTTGTCTGGTGTATAGAGACCTAGGGGAAAAGTAGCTCAAACCTAGTACTTACTAGCAAGGGTCATATCAAGTGGGCTTTTAAAAATATTTTGGGGGGCGCCTGGGTGGCTCAGTCATTAGGCGTCGGCTCAGGGCATGATCCTGGCGTTCTGGGATCGAGCCCCGCATCAGGCTTCTCCTCTGGGAGCCTGCTTCTTCCTCTCCCACTCCCCCTGCTTGTGTTCCCTCTCTTGCTGGCTGTCTCTCTCTCTGTCAAATAAATAAAATCTTTAAAAAAATATTTTCGTTTTTATCTTTAATTGGATGTAATGAAGGGCTTTTAAAAGTCAGGGACTGAGGGGCGCCTGGGGGGGCTCAGTCATTAGGCATCTGCCTTCGGCTCAGGGCGTGATCCCAGCGTTTTGGGATCGAGCCCCACATCAGGCTCCTGCGCTAGGAGACTGCTTCTTCCTCTCCCACTCCCCCTGCTTGTGTTCCCTCTCTCGCTGGCTGTCTCTCTCTCTGTCAAATAAGTAAATAAAATCTTAAAAAAAAAAAAAGAAAAAGTCAGGGACTGAGGCATAAAACATGAGTGTATGGGCTTGGCTTTTTCAGTGTATGGTTGAGGGAATCATTGAAGTGTATGTTTAGGTGGAGGTGAAATTGAAGTAGCCTAGAATGCTGAGTCATTTCATGAAAGACAACTGCCATTTAAGAGTCACCCTAGACCCTAGCAAACTTTGTCACTAAACCTAGGGCCTCCTACTCCATCACAGAATGGAGAGGTAAGTCTTTTTTGATCAGCCCCACCTGCTTGAACATTGCCTGGAGCCATTTAGTCAGGCTGAAGGCTTTCAAAAGTACAAGCATGGGAGTCCAGTTCTGATCATGGCTTATAAGCTCCTACTGGTAGATCCTCCTGCGGATAACAACTATTAGATCAGAAGTACATAATACAACTAAGATGTCTGGGGAGTTACCCAAAGCAAGCAGATTCTGGAAGGGAATTAACACTTGAGGAACAGAACTACATGGGCATGATTTCCCATTCTCATGGCCCCAGTCTGTGCCAGGTAGGATGGCTAAAATTCTGAAATAAACTTGCAGTGTTTTTTTGCCTGAAGAAACAAATGTTAAGGCTCAAGGCAGGCACAGCTGTTGGGAAGTGACAGGAGACTCTTGGAACATAGAGAAGCATCAAACTCAGGGAATGAACTCTACCCAAATCTTGGCAGACTGTTGAACTATGCATGTGTAGAGCAGACTCCAAGAAGATCAGGTAGGGATAAAAGAACTAAATTGAGATTTCATGTACCTAAGACACGGACTTTGCAGTTTGAGTCAACCAATTTAGATACCTACTAAAACAAAAATAAAGTAAAAACTCTTCAGAGGAATATAGAGGAATCCAGAGCCTCCACAAAAAAACATTTACAACATGCAGCATATATTCCAATATTACTTATAAACAGAGGCTCAGGAAAATGTAACCTCAAGTTAAAAGACAATCTACAGAGACTAACCTTAAAATACTCAAATGTTAGAATTAGCAGGAAAGGATTTGAAACTTTTGTAACTATTATTAGTAAAGAAAAGGAAAGCGATGCATAGGAAAATATGCTAACAAGAATGAGTATTAAATCACCAAATAGATATCCTAAAGCTGAAAAATATGATACTGGAAATAAAGCGGATGGGCTAAAAGCAGAATAGAGATGACTGAGGAAGGAAGCCATGAAATGAAAGATCAGTAGAAATTATTCCATATGAAGAGCAGAAGAAGAGTAAAAGAGGAAAAGGAGCAGCATATCCTCAAGGACCTGCGGGCAATATAAAAAGATCCAATGTATGTAATTAAAGTCCCAGAAAGAGAGGCGAAAGAATGGGAAAGAAAAAATATTTGTAAATTTAATGGCTGAAAATCTCCCAAATTGAGTGAAAGGCATAAATTGACAGATTCAGTAAGCTCAGCAAATCCCAGTAAGGATAACCATGCAAACCACAGGTTTAAAAGTGAAGAAAACCATGACTGGGTACTTCATCATCAAACTGTTGAAAGCCAAAAATCAAAGGAAAAATCCAGAAAGCAGCAAAAGAAGCCATGTTGCACACAGAAGGGTAATCATAAAGGCCAGAGAGAACAGAAAATCATTAAAATGCCGAAAGAAAAATTTGACAATCCGGAATTCCAGATTCAGTAGTATAGCCTTTAAGAATGAAACTGAAATAAAAATATTGTCAGATAAAAAAAACAAAACAAAACCGAAGAGAATTCATAACTAGCAGGTTTGCACTACAAGAAATGCTGAAGTTCTTCAGTCTGAAGGGAAATGATACCTGGTAGAAACTTGAATCTTCATAAGGAAATGAAGAACGTCAGAAATGGTAAATAATGTGGATAGATAAAGATCTTTCTCTTTTTTTCTTAAAACAACATATAACTGTTCAAATAATTTTTTAAAAAGCATCTTGTGGAGACCGTCACATAATGTAGATATAAAACATACAATAAAGCATGGAATGGGAGGTGGGGGTAAATTGACCTATATGGTAGCAAGGTTTGTATATATTATGTGAAGTGGCAAATTATTAACATTGAGTAAAGTGTAAAATGAGAAGGATGTTATTTTGTAATTCTTAGAGCACTCACTATGGAAAAAACGTGAAGAAGTGTTGCTAAAAAGCTAGTAGAAAAATTAAAGTGAATAATCCAAAAGAGGATAGAGGTACAGCTGAACAGAAATAATAGTAGACCTAACCCAACCATATCAGTAATTTCATTTCGTTTAATGGAATAGATATTCTGATTCAGTGCATACAGACAGATTGGCTAAAAGTGAATGCATGGAAAAAGATATACCTTCTAATTAGTAAGCATGAGAAGGCTGGAGTGGCTATATTCATATCAGATAAAGTAGAGTTCAAGATAAAATGTGTTGCTAGAATTAAGGGGGTAATTTCATAATGATAAAAAGGTCAATTCATGACATAATCATAAACATGTATGTGCCTAATACAGAGGTTCAAAATACATCAAGCAAAAATGGATAAATTAAAAAAAAATAGATAACAATCATAGAGATTTTAACACTCTTCTGAACAACTGATAGACAACTAAAAACGCATCAAGCAAAAATGGATAAATTTTAAAAACTAGACAACAATCATAGAATTTTAACACTTCTCAACAACGATAGCTAAACAAACCAAAGGTCAGTAGAGATCTCTACCCAGCCAGAATAGACTTCTTTTCCCAAGTGTACTTACAGACCAGATGCTGGGCTGTGAATCAAGTCTTAATAGATTTGAAAGGATTGAAATAATATAGGATATGTTCTTTGACCATGATGGATTAAAGTAGAAATCAAGATGTCCAAAATAACCCACACATATTTGGAAATTCAGTGAAGCTTCTAAAACTATGTGTGAATGAAGAAATCACAAGAAAGTAATTTGAACTGGATGATGAAAATAGAGCATCAAAATTTGTGGGATAGGTATCTATCCTGAGAAACAAATATAGTAAATCGTTAATGGTAGATTCTAGGAGGTAGATATAGGGATATATGGGAAACTGGTTGTGGGATATTCACTATGAGATTCTTTCAGCATTTTTGTGCTTGAAATTTTCTAAAATACAATATAAGGAGAAAAGGGAATATTAGGAAGAGATTTGTATTTTAAGGAGATTTCTCCTGCTGCAGTGTAAGGATTAGGGAAGTACGGGATTACCTGAGAATAGTTTGAGAGAGGATGCTGAGACCGTTTAGGAGGATATTATATGACTTTTTTTAGGCTGGCAATTTCAAGGTAAATTTGAGCCCTGGGAAAATTTCTAAGCTGTTGGGGTGCTGAACTTTTGAACAGTACCAAATTTTGTCTAAGCGTATGTTTTTTACTACCTGCTTGCTGAGATGTTTGGATATATCACTGCCACGTGCACAGCAAGTATGCATGGGAGCTTTAATTTTTTGATTTTTGAAAAATTTTTTAAAGATTTATTTATTTGAGGGGCATCTGGGTGGCTCTGTCATTTAAGCATCTGTCTTCAGCTCAGGTCATGATGTCGGTGGTCCCGGGATCAAGCCCTGCATGGGGCTCCCTGCTCGGTGGGGAGTCTGCTTCTCCCTCTGCCTCTGCTGCTCCCCCTGCTCGTGCTCTCTCTCTGTCAAATAAATGAATAAAATATTTTTTTTTTTAAAAAGAGGAGAGCATGCGCTCAATGGCTTGATGGCTCGATGGCTCGATGGCTCTATGGCTCAGTCCCACAACCCATGAGATCAGGACTTAGGCTGAAACTGAGTCAGACGCTTAACCACCTGAGCCACCCCAGCGCCCCCATGTGAGATTTTAGTGAACATTAGGCTTCGACATTTACAGAGTGATGAGCATTTCTGCAAATTCCAAAATTTGTAACACCGCTACTGTAGCGGCACATAAATTCCTCCCTAAAATCTGATAAAATATATGGTGACCTTTTCAGCAACTTTTTTTTTTTCTTTTTGTGGGTGAGCACCAAAGCAAGATATATTGAGCAATAGCAAAGGGATAGTACGAAGCTCCCAAGAAGGGAGGGGACCCGAAGGGATTGTTTTTATGGGCTTGTTGGCAGGCTTTTTTAATCTGATTAACCCTCCCTGTGCCTGTTGTCCAGTCAGGTTTTTGTCATCTGTCTGTTATATGGGAAAGGGTGGAGGGTCCTTCCAGGGTGGTGTAAGATCCTTTTAAGGGTAGTTTCCTTTTAGGGCAGGGGTCCCTCTTGTCCCTGCCTGCCTTCCAATTATCCTTCATCATTCTTCCCTCTGAAGAGGTAACCCCAACTGCTGTTAGGGAAGACCACCAATTGTAGCTACTTCCTGCTGGTCACAGGGGCATTAGATGGGGTGGCATTCAGGGTTCGTCTTGTCCAGATCTATCAGGGGGTCCCCTGTAGATGTCTGGTTTGACTTCCACGTGAGGCTGTATCTGAACCACCACCATTTGGAGTTTGATGACATTTATGGGTTAGTTGTCCCTAATGATGGTGGATATCCTGGACGAGCGCCCATAAATGTTGCAAGATTTTTTCTCTGTTGGTGCCCACGGTTCTTTGTCATGCAGCTTTGAAGAACGAAGAGGTAGACCGGACAGGGTGGTGGGCAGCAAAGCAAGATTTATTGAGTGATAGCAAAGTGATAGTACAAAGCTCCAAAGGAGGGAGGGGACCCAAAAGGGTTGCCATCAGAGACTTAACTATACTTTTTAAAGTATAGGACAGAGACATTTAGAAAGCTATTAACATCAAACTGCTAAAGTAGATGCTTTACTCTGTTATACCGGGACTGTAGTCAAGGGTGAACTTAAAAGATTTTATAAAAGGAAGAAATAATGAAGATGATTGCTATTATAGTCCTACTTTATATAAAGTGGTTGAAGATTATTGAATGTATTGTTAGCAACAAGATGCATGGAGAACAGCCAGGCTTTTTGAGGAGATGTTGCACAGTTAGCTAGACTCACTCATTAGCTTGCAGTGATTGTAATTTATTTCACAGAATTTTTATTTTTATTTTTTAAAGTTTTTTTTATTTTAGAGAGCGAGCGTGTGAGCAAGCCTGGGGGAGGAGGGGCAGAGGGAGAGGGAGAGAGAGCATTCCAAGCAGACTCCTTGCTGAGCATGGAGCCCTACATGGGGCTCGATCCCACAACCCTAAAATCATGACCTGAGCTGAAACCAAGAGCCGGACACCCAACTGAGCCACCCAGATGCCCCAGAATTTCTTTTTTAAAGACACATTTATTCAGGATCATGATTAGACTATTACACTTAGCAATCAACCACATGGGTACAAAAAAAATGTATATTAAAACCTTTTGTTGGAATGCTTTACACTTTCCACAGAACAGAAACTAAACTAACCTGTTATACAGTTAGTCACAAATATAGTCCTCAGTTTTTTGCCCATACACATGAGTGTTATCTAAAACATGTCTTCTTTGCAGCAGGTAGGTAGGCCCTGCCACCACTGTGCTTGGCTGAGTTCACAAGTCTTTTGTAACCTGTAGCTTCCCTCTTGCTTCTCTGGCTCTCCTCTCCTGCTAAGCTTTGTTTCCTGGCAGTGATTAAAACCTCCTGCCACTCTCATAGCTACTGCTGCTGCTGAAACCACCATAGCCACCTTGGTTTTGTGGTTTGGCAAAGTATTGACCTCCACCACCATGGGGGCCAGAACTTCTGCCTCCAAAATTTCCTCCTTTCATGGGTCCAGAATTTGAGAATTGATTGTTGTGATTACCAGAATCATCATAACTTCTGCTACCTCCAGAGTTGCTTCTTTCATTACCAAATCGGTAAGAGCCATCCCCACTGCCACCATATCCACTACCACCTCAACCGCCACCAAAGCCTCCTTTGCCCACTGAAGTGTCCTCCACGACGAAAGTTGTCATTCCCACCAAAACCACCTCCACAGTTTACAGAACCACTCCGACCTCTTTGGATGAAGCACTAACCATCGCTTGCTGAGATACGGCTCTCCTTAGTTCACAGTTGTGGCCGTTCACAGTATGGGATTTTTGAATGACAGTCTCGTCTACAGAGTCATGGTCATCAAATGTTACAAAAGCAAAACCTCTGTTTTTGCCACTGCCTCGGTCGGTCATGATTTCAGTCACTTCAGTTCTCTGGTACTGTTCAAAGTACTCCCTTAGATGATGTTCTTCAGTGTTTTCTTTAATGCCACCAACAAAAATCTTTCTTACAGTTAAGTGGGCACCATGTCTTTGAGAATCTTCTCTTGGGACAGCCTTCTTTAGTTCCACAACTCTTCCATCTACCTGGTGTGGCCTTGCATTTGTGGCTGCATCCATCTCCTCCATAGTGGCATACGTGACAAACTCAAAGCTTGCAGAGTCCTTGGTGTTTGGATCTCTCATCACACAGTCTGTAAGCATTCCCCAGTGCTCAGAATGGCTCCTCAGACTCTCATCAGTTGTTTCAAAGCTCAAACCTCTGATGAAGAGCTTCTGCAGCTCTTCAGGCTTTTTGGGAGACTCTGACTTAGACATGACGGCGGTGGGGGGCCGGGGGGAGACTCAGTGGGGTCCACAGGCAGAAAGGAGTAATGAACGTATCTCCGTGCCACAATTTTTAAAATTTCATGTCACAGAATTTAAAATTTTAATATCTATGAAAGATATATTGAGTACAGGAATACAAACTTTTAAAATTGTTAAATAAATGCAACAAGCTACCAAGTTATACTTTAAGAAAAATGTACAAGCTATCTTTGGGCTTAAAACTTTGTTATATTATGACAATGTTTGTGAATATTTTATTGTCTTGTTAGGGTTGGTGTTATCCCAGTTTCTTTCTCAGTCACTTTTCCCTATAAGATATAAGGCTTGCCAAGTTCCAGAATTGAGTAAAGAATTGGAACCTGGCGGTAGTTCTAATTCTGAGTTAAGGGATCAGTGGGCCACCCTGTCCATTTCCTTGCCTGGTGATGGACAATGTGAACAGCTTCATTTTGAGGGGCACAAATTTTAATGCCTTTTTCTGGTCACAGCCTTAACTTTACTTTGTATTAGCCCTGTGCTTATTTGAAAAGAGTGGTCGGTACATGAACTCTTCGGTAAGTGTTGTGTTAGGGCAGATAATATAAAAAGTAGGAATGCTAGTGAGTAAAATGCTGGTAAGCTTATGCTCAGTCAACGATACTGGATGCCGGAAACCACCAGTCACTTGCCTTGGGAAACAGGAGCCAGCCAGAACTTAGAACTAGCCAATACGACAGCTACCCAGAATAAGCCTTTGAAAGTTGTGGTTATAGGTTGATGTGATGAAAAATGCTTTCTGACCTCTGTTAGCAGCTTACTGCTACCTTCCTTAGCTAGGAGCCTTGAAACTTTCTAGGGAGGCCCACCGAGCAAAGTGAGGACCTCCAATAAGTGCTGGTTGTATCTTTGCTCCATAACCTTGTGGGCAACCTAGGGGTAGTGGAAAAAATGTGTTCTGTCACTGAGTTCTGTCTCTCTGTTGCCCTGTCTTGCTCATCAGAAATCAATTCGTTTTTTGTCAGGGTTGAGATGGAGGCACAGCAAGTTACCTGTGGGATTCAGAGAAGGGATTCTAATCTGAGTACCACTCCTCCCACCTCAACCCACTAATTAAGCTTTTTTTCCCTTTAAAATTTGTATTTATTTAAGTAATCTCTACACCCACCATGGGGCTCGAACCCATGACTCAAAGATCAAGCGTCGCATGCTCCTCTGACTAAGCCAGCCAGGCACCTCTAAGCTTTTTTTGTTCACAGTTTTACAGTATATCATTGTCCTGCAGAGTCTGAGTTGACTTGAATTAAGTCAGAGTTCAAATAATCTTAAGTATTACTGGATTTACTGTAATGAATCTTAGGAGATTTATGAAAAGACAGATCCCTTCCTTATGGTAAGGTTGGGGAGATCAGACATAACCTACCATCAGATAGCCTGCACTTACTTACATATAGTGCTGGTTGTTTGAACAGTAAAATGAGATGTGACATTGTTTCAGATAAAGTTATTTGACACTAAACAGTGTTTTCCAGCCTTGAGTTACATAATAAATATTTGGAGAAATATTATAATATTGATATTTGAGATGGACTACAGTATTTTGGTTACTTGGAAGCGTGTCTTTCTGACCTATTTAAGTCACTTTTGAAAAGTGACTGCCCTTGCATAGGAATGGGGAGAGCATAGTGAAGTACAAAATGGAGTCTCTGGAGATTACAGTGCAATAATTCTACTCTGTCTTCACTACTGTATTTCTTTTTATTACTAGCTATGTGGGTGATTCTGATGTACTGCTTGGGTTTAGAACTTCTTTATATATTGAGGGCAGGAATCTTTAATGAGGGGAGCAGTTGGGTGAAGAGAGAATAGATATGAGGTCTAGAAGGCTTATCACATTGAAGAATAGATAGCAAAAATGAAAAATAGAAATCTATTAGGACTCTGACTAAATACAAGAATCTGAAGGAAAAGAATTAATAATACGGTTTTTGCCCACAGACCATGGGGATTGTATTGACAGAATAGTAAAATTAGGATGTTGAGAAAGGGTATTTATTATTGGATTTTTAAGGCTATTATGACTAAGAAATATCAGATATTTCTCATAGCTGTTTGGAGAAAATTTGAAAGATTTCACAGTGGGTATTTTTGTGATGTGGGAGGGAAATGCAAGGTGGCTAAAGTAAGAACAGCAGTAGTCGAATTGTTTGTTTATACTTACTTGACTTGTATAATGCAGCCTCTCAAGCACTTTGAGGTTGCAGAGTTGGATGGTTTCTATTTCCTTGACTTCTAATAATTATTTAAATAAATAACCTTTATTATTATTATTATTATTTTTTAAAGATTTTATTTATTTATTTGACAGAGATAGAGACAGCCAGCGAGAGAGGGAACACAAGCAGGGGGAGTGGGAGAGGAAGAAGCAGGCTCCCAGCAGAGGAGCCTGATGTGGGGCTCGATCCCATAACGCCGGGATCACGCCCTGAGCCAAAGGCAGACGCTCAACCGCTGTGCCACCCAGGCGCCCCACCTTTATTATTTTTTTAAAAAATTTTAGGAGAGTGAATGAGAGAGAGAACGAGAGAGCACATGAGCTAGCGAGCAGGGGAGGAGCAGGGGGAGAGGGAGAGAGAGAATCCCAAGCAAGCTCCACACTCAGCCCAGAGCCCAACACAGGGCTCCCATCTGAAGACCCTGAGATCATGATCTGAGCCGAAATCAAGAGTTGGATGCTTTACCTATGAGTCATCCAGGCGCCCTCTTGTTAAGTAAGACCTTTAAAGAGAGCAGTGGTTCCCATCTAGAAAGCTGTGAGCTAATTTGAGTATTTCAGAAAGCTTAATGGAAATCATCTATTAACCCAGATTAAGGATGTAGAGATTAAAACTCCTTTGTCTTTGGCCGGAATCCTATCGATTTAGTGCTTAAATACTAGGTCTTCCTTATTGCTTAAATGCTTCACTAGCAGTTATATGCTTTTTGCTTTTTTTTTTTTTTTAAAGAAATGAAAATGAATTTACTTAATTCATGCAGATTAGAAACGTGGAGTTTATGAATGGAAAACTGAATAAAAAGAGGGAGTCTTTGGTTAAAAGGTTGATAGAGAATATTTTTATTATGACTTTATTTACTAGGAGTTGATGCCTTTGGTTTTACTAAATAGAAACACAGTTTGTATTTTAGTGCTCAGTTCTCAGTCTACTAAATATGTGAAAATACCACAGAAGCTGTTGCTTATGCCAGAAAGTCACACTTTTTCATTGATTTTGTTGCTTCTTCTATTGTTCCTGTTTTGCTTTGATGGTTAATAACTTGGAGCATATTAAAGACATTTCTGGACATGGGGCACCTGGCTGGCTCAGTCCAGTGGAGCATGCAACTCTTGATCTCGGGGTCATGAGTTCAAGCCCCATGTTGGGCATGGAGCCTACTTTAAAAGAACAAAAAAACGCACTTCTGGACATACCTTCTTTATCACTGTTTCCCCAACTCTTAGAACAGTGCTTGGTACTCAATAAACGCTTGTTGAATGAAATAAAGTACTGCATGTAAACAATAATTAAAGTTGAAGTAAACATTAAGATATAGAGGAATTAAAAAGAATAATTACGCAGCGACACTGAGCTCCAGAGTGATTTATGTTAATTTTGAGATCTAAGAGATAGTAGCAGTACTAGAAGCATGAATAATATTTGTCTCTAAAGGTCTGTTTCATTGTTGTATTAGCTTGTTGACATTCAGCTTCCTCAGATGGACAAAATTTTACCCTATAATCTTATTTTGGTGTTTGTCCTCTGTTACTGAATAAAATTATTTCAGAAATTCAGGAGTGGTATGCAGTGGGTTACAATAGCAAGGAAACTGCTGAGTGACCAGGAGAAGTGGAGAACCGTAGGGCTCTTCCTCACGGGTCCTTTGGCCATGTTGTCCAGGAGTTACAAGATTAAATTAGGGTAGTTTATAACCTCATTACCTCAGAATTTTAAATCCCTAAGGAAGGAACCCAGGTGAGGGAGCAGATATCTCTGTTAGAGCCTGGTGTTGTGTGTGGAAGGAAAAACTGCTGCTTGGGGAGTGAAATTAAATTCTCATGTAGGGCATCTTTGCTGGGATGCAAGAGGAAAATAGGCTAGTGCTAGAGTATTGTAAAATAGAAAACCTTCTGGTCTTAATCCAAACCCCAATATTTTTTTTAAATGTTTTTTTATTATGTTAGTCACCATACAGTACATCCTGGTTTCCGATGTAAAATTAGATGATTCGTTAGTTGCGTGTAACACCCAGTGCACCATGCAGTACGTGCCCTCCTTACTACCCATCACCGGTCTATCCCATTCCCCCACCCCCCTCCCCTCTGAGGCCCTCAGTTTGTTTCTCATTGTCCATAGTCTTTCATGTTTCATTCCCCCTTCTGATTACCCCCCCTTCTTTATCCCTTTCTTCCCCTACCGATCTTCCTAGTTCTTATGTTCCATAGATGAGAGAAATCATATGATAATTGTCTTTCTCTGCTTGACTTATTTCACTTAGCATTATCTCCTCCAGGGCCGTCCCAGTATTTATTCAGCTCTCACATTTGGTAACCCAAGATAGTTCCATTTGGAACAGTTCAACAAATGCTTATGGGGTGCCTGTATTATGGCAGACATTGTTTTAAGTGCTACATCTTCACTATACTAGTGAACAAAATACACAAAGTCCCTGAAAATAGAATAAAGAATTAAAAAGAAATATATACTATATCAGGTAGTAAGAGATGCTTGCTTCAGTTCTCTCTTGCTGTTTAACCACCCCAAAATTTACTGGCTTAAAAGAAATATATATTTTTTTTAAAGATTTTGTTTATTTATGTGACAGAGAGACAGCCAGCGAGAGAGGGAACACAGCAGGGGGAGTGGGAGAGGAAGAAGCAGGCTCATAGCGGAGGAGCCCGATGTGGGACTCGATCCCGGTAGGCCGGGATCACGCCCTGAGCCGAAGGCAGACTCTTTAACGACTGCGCTACCCAGGAGCCCCTTAAAAGAAATATTTTATTGTTTCTTAACATTGTGTGGGTTGAAAATGGCTCATTTGCAAGGTTCTTTTAGTCATCTCACTTGGGGACCCTTATTTGCAGCTGGACTTGGAAGACCGACATGGCTCACTTGCCCAACATGACTGTCAGATGGTGCTGGGTGTGGTTTGGGTGCTCAGCTGGGCCTCAGTTCCCCTCCTCCTTTCCTTGTGACTTGGGCTTCTCACAGCATGTGGCTGGTTCTAAGAGAGAGTGTTAGAAATGGGCAAAGGAAGGAGCTGCAGGTTTTTTAAGGCCCAGTCTCAGAAATTACTTTGTCACTTCTACCACATTTTTTTTTTTTTTTTTTAGATTTATTTGTTTGAGAGAGCAAGCAAAGCTCAGGGAGGGGCAGAGGGAGAGAACCTTAAGCAGACTCCCCGCTGAGTGTGGCCTGACGTAGGGCTCCACCTCACCACCCTAAGCTCGTGACTTGAGCCAAAATCAAGAGTTGGACACTCAACTGACTGAGCCACCCAGGCACCCCACATCTGCCACATTTTATTGGTCAAAACAGGAAGGGAAAATGAACCACACCATTTGATGGGTGATGGTGACAAGATCACATTGCAAAAGAACACACAGGGTAGGAGATAATGTTGTGGCCATCTACAGAAACAGTCTCCTACAGTGCTGTTAAAGCATATGAAAATTAGGTAGCATGCCCAGTGGTCCCTTGGATCTGTGTGTTGCTTCAACAGTATTTGGATGGAACAGACCTAGGGACACCCCTTCTTCTAGTCTCCTACCACTCTCCAACCTCTTTTCCAATCGCAACCTTCAGAACCATCTTCTAAGCTATCTCCTGCCTCCAACACTTGTGTTCTGAGCTTAGCTCCTTATTGCCAGACATGAGCTCCCACATTCATCAGAATTATTCCACCAGGTGGAGGCTGCCGTCAGCCATCCGGTCAACCTGTATCTGCAGGCTTCCTACACCTACTTCTCTCCGGGCTTGTATTCCAACCATGACGTGTTGGCTGTGGCACTTCTGAGGAGAAGTGTGAGGGTGCCCAGTATCTCCTGAAGATGAGACACCCGTGGGCGGCTGCAGCCTCTAACAGGACGTGTAGAAGCTGTCCCTAGATGAGTGGGGTGGAACCTTGGACACTATGGGAGACGCCGTGGTCCTGGAGAAGAACCTGAACCAGGCCCTTTTATATGTGCATGGCTTGGGTTTTGCCCAGGCAGAGCCTAATATCCTTGACTTCTTGGAGAGCCATTTCCTAGATGAGCAGGTGAAACCACCTGACTAATACCTGCAGTTGGCTGGCCCCCAGGCTGGGCTGGGCAAGTATCTCTTCCAAAGGCTCACCCTCAAGCATGACTAAGAGCCTCTAGAACCCAGTGGCCTCTGAGGGGCCCTTTGGCATCTCCCTGGTGTCGGGGCTTCTGCCTGAGCCTCCCCCTGCAGCCATTAGGCAGCTTTTAACCACCCTGAAGCCCTCTCCCAAGTCCGTAGACCAAATGGAAACAATAAAAGCTTTGTGCAGCAAAAAAATAAATTAAGCAGGTTAATAGCATAGGAGGAATGGGGAGCAAAAAAAATACAGCATTGTATAGGTCAGGGAAGGCCTCCCTGGGTGAAGCAACATTTCAGATACTGATGGAAATGAGAAAGTGAGAGAGTGCGCCATGAGAACCATAAAGACATCTTAAGGAAGCATGTTACAGGCAGAGAGAATAGGAGATGTAGAAACCCTAAGGTGGGAGAATCCCTGGTGTGATCAAGGACTAGCAAGGAGGTCAGTGTGACTGGAATGAAGTGATGGAGGCAGTGAGGTGGTGCATGGAGAGTGGGAGAGGAAACCGATTTTGTAGTCCCTGGCAAAGGACTGGATGTTGGGTGAGTGAGATGGGAAGCTGTTGGAAGATTTTGCACAGAGGAGTTAAGTGATCTGACTTAAATTTTAAAAGAATTCTGTTGTGAGAATCTTTGGCTACTATTTTGAGAATCGACTGTAAGAGGAAAAGAGTGGAACTAGGGAGGCAAGTCAGTAGGCTAGTGGCTTGTGAGATGACAGTTGAGCTCACTAGTGAGGGAGGTTGGATTTGGGATGTCTTTCAAGGGGGGACTGACGAGATTTGCTGATGAGGGTGGATATGGGGTGAGAAAGAGGGATCAAGGATGACTTCCAAAGTTTTTGCTCCAGGTACCTGGAAAACTTGAATTTTCGTTTACCAAGATCGGAAGACCGGGAGGAGCAGGGTGGAGGTGAGGGGAGCAAGACTTGTGTTTTGAGGTGTGTTAAGGTGAATCTACGAAGACATCCCGGGGGAGAAAGGTTACTAAATGTTACTTCCTCATTGCAGGTGTGACGTTGAGTGCTTCAGATCTGGTCACTATGGTACGAGAACGAAAATGCATATTGTGCCACATTGTGTACAGCTCAAAAAAGGTAATAAATACATAGAAGAGGGAGAATCTGAGGCTTTATGACTGATCTTTTTTTTTTTTTTCAGAGACGTGGAATTTGTAGACGGGTAAAAGCTTTTAACAGTGTCTTGTTTATGCTTATTTCCTATATCATAGTCTCATCCCACTGGTTTCTTTCTCTTTAGTGCCTCATAAAGCCAGTAACCATATTATTAAATCTCTACCCAAAATTTGAGGATACTCAAAAGTTGATAACAGTTACTAGTTTAGTTATACCAGTTATAGAGAAAAGACCTTAAAATTCAATTTACTTGAGGTTATACTACTTTCTGATTAGCTAAGGGTACAGCATTTGTTGTCTGTACCTGCATTGTTTCTGCCTTGGCTTGTGAAAAGTGCCGCAGAAAAGAAATGGTATTAACAGTACCCTAGATGTCCACAAGGTGGGAATGTTGCTCAGAGAAAAACACATTTTTTTTTTTTTTTAAAGATTTTATTTATTTATTTGACAGAGAGAGACAGCCAGCGAGAGAGGGAACACAAGCAGGGGGAGTGGGAGAGGAAGAAGCAGGCTCATAGCGGAGGAGCCTGATGTGGGGCTCGATCCCATAACGCTGGGATCATGCCCTGAGCCGACGCTTAACCGCTGTGCCACCCAGGCGCCCCTGAGAAAAACACATTTTTAAGCACTAAAAGAATTTACCTGTGTCTTAGGGAAATTGGCGGTAATTTGTCTCGCTTTTTGCTTTTTCTTGCCTTTATCCTTTGCTTTCAAAGTAGGGCTGCTAGCTTAAGTACTGAGAAATTTTTTCCTAAGGGGCTTTCAAGATGCTCTGGATTATCATTGAAACTTCAGAGAACTGGGAAGATAGTCACGAGCTAGGTTAGCCAGGGAGGTCGAGTGAACCTGGAAAGATGTTTGGGGGTAAGATGGTTTCAGAGAAATAGGAGAGAAATATTTTAGGTGGGATAACAACATGTATAGAGATACAGAGGTAGAATTGAGTGTAAGAGTTCTAGGAGTCCACGAGAAGGCTTATCTAAGGTAGTTTTGTACTGGGGATCTGGGACTTCAATATAATTTGTAATTTAAATGCAGACAGTTATAAAATGTGTTGAATGCCAGACTGCTGAGGGGTTCAGTTACGATCCATCCAGTAGGCTGCAGTGAATTTTTTTTTTTCCTGTTTAGGATTTTTGTTAGTGATGGAAAAATCAGTTGAGATTTTAAAATCATGTTTAATAATACAGCTGCTGCATTTTACAAAAGTGAAAGAACTCTTCCTCTAGTTTTAAAATTTTTTGACCAGGGTTTATGCAAATTTATAATAAATAAATTAGGCAGACACTCAGGGGTGTCACGTCAGACTTCCGTGGAGCAGCAGCCCTGTCTTGTGATATCTCATAATTCTGCCATTTTAAGTCTTTTGGTGTTTCTTCTACTCTGGTTAGTTTGTTTATTTAATAAGAATCACCTAGGATCCTTGTTTGTTTGTTTCTTTTTTTTTTTTAAGATTTTATTTATTTGGGAGTGCGAGTGTGAGCAAGAGAGACCGAGCACAAGCAGGGGTAGAGGGAGAGGGAGAAGCAGGCTCCCCAGTGAGCAGGGAGCCTGATGCGGGACTCAATCCCAGGACCCTGAGATCATGACCTGAGCCGAAGGCAGACGCTTAACCCACTGAGCCACCCAAGCGCCCCTCTACTCTGGTTTAAAACATGTTTTCATCTCTTCATATTTTTCATGGATCATAATGAAAAATCAAGAGCTGGGATTCCCCACTCCTGCCTTAGGAAATGCCAATTAGAGGTTTTTAAGCAAGGGAATGGCATGATTTGTGTGTTAAGGTTAATGTGGTCGGTCTAAGGAATTAGCGGAATGGGTTAATTGAAAGAGATAACTCTGATACTGAGTTTTAGATTGATTATCAACAGCGTACATTGAAGCAGTGCTTTCCTTTAGTCTTCCAAACTGTAACCCTGATTTCTCCAAATATACTGTGGACAAGAAAAAGAATCTTAAAGTGCTCTGAGTATGGGAAAAAACTGTGTACTACATCCCTGAGCATTCTGATGTTCACTAATTTATTTTTTTAAAGATTTTTTATTTGAGAGAGAGAGAGGGAGCACAAACAGGGGGACGGGCAGAGGGAGAAGCAGGCTCCCCACTGGATGCTCATTAATTTGTGAAAGACTGAGAAGCCCTGGAGTTAAAAATACTAAAAAAAAAAAAAATTCTGTTGAATTATTCAATGTTTTATAAATTTGTTCAACTGCCAAATCTTTTCAAAAAAATTTTCCTTTCTCCCCCTTCTTTAAATAACACATTACTGATTAATATTATAAGAGCTAAATAGAAGCTTAGTAACTGAGCATTTGGGGCTATTATTTTAATCTTATACCTGTGGATCTTTCCTAGTTATTTTGAAAGCTCAGGTTGTCACGCTATTTGCATTTATTCCTAATAAATTTCGCATGTAAATTTAGGAAAAGATTTGTGAAGTGTTTTAGACAATCAGAAGTCACCCTAAAACAAATATTGAATGATAATGTTTTTATAACTGAAATAGGATACAGAATTGGTTTTTATATCAGAGAATAACCTATTTCAGTGAATGCTGTTTTGATCAGGAATGGTTTCATTGCAAGAAACAGAACCAACTTAAATTTAGCTCAAAGGAACGGGATTTGGTATATGTAAATCTAATATAAGGAAAGAGCGAACAAAAGGATACGTAAGGATTTGAGCAGGTCTTGTGTATTGTTCATGGACTGTTCTCGTTCTTGATTATGCCACTAATTTGATTCCACTTTCAGCTCTGTAAGTGTTCATTCTGGTTAGTGGCCAATCAGTTGTAGGTTGGGGGGGGTCACATGTAAAGCTGTCCCCTCCAAGTGAAGCCTTTATGAGATAGGAAGGAAATGTTGGTCGTCTTCAGTAAAATTGTCATTTAAAGGAAGTGTCTGGAATCACAAACTGTTTGTCGCACTGTGGTAGGTAACCTAAAGTAAGAATAGGTAACTGGGTTGTTGTATTCTTTTTGACCAATGAATTGTACATAATGAAAAATCTCACTGCACTAGGTGGTTACAGCGTGACGTGGTATTTAAAACCTTAGCTTTGGTGTCAGAGATGTCAGGGTCTGAGTTTGACCACTTGATTATCTCTGACTCTGAGAGGACAAGACTGAGTATTTTCACACTTAGCCCTTCAATGCCTAGCTCTGTACTTGGCATTTAACAAGCAATGATAAATACTTGGTGAATAAATGAGTTAGCTTCTGTGTATCCTTGTATCCTTATGAAATTAGTAATATTCCCTCAGCAGTGTTTTGCAGTTCATATGAGGAAATGTTTGAGGCAGTTAAACACAGGGTCCAGTTAATAGTAATACGCAACAATTATAGCAGCCCTTTACTTTATACATGAACAACCATTCTCTAATTACAGTGTGCTGCCCATATATATGTCCGCGTGACAAAGAGAGAGACGTTTACAGCTTTTTGAGTTTTTTGCGGTGTGCGTGCGTGTATGTGCGCATGTTTTTAAGTGGAAACTCTTTCCACGGATTTCATTTTCCTCCCATTAAGGATGGGTTGGAGGTAGAGGAGACCCTAGTAGATTTTCAGACATTTCATTAGAACCAAACAGATCAATTGGGGGAGAGCGTGCGTTGAAGATGGAGGCATGATTGAGCTGTGTTTGAAGCAGTTGTAAAAAACTTCTGATCAACCGCAGGGAAGTTCTTTTATATCCATAACTTCTACCTAGAATTAATATATCCATCTGTTCATTCAGCAGGTGTTGACAACTGTATGCCAAGCCCAGGCCAAGACTTGAGTAAGAATTGTAGCTTATTTTTGAGAAACTCTGAGTTGAGCGGGGAAAGTATGGAGAAAAGTAAATAGTTGAGAAGTTAAGTGATTTCAGAGTTGTTTTTTTTTTTTAAATAAATTTAGTAAATTCTTTATTTAGGGATAGAATTTAATAAACCCACATAGTTTATTCTTAAATCTTTTGCCCCCTAAAGACGGTATACTTTCTAATCTTTTTGGAAAGCCATTTAAATAGGTTTTTCTTAATAATTCCTTTATTTAAGAATGAAACAATGTCAAAAACATAGCTAGAATAGAATAGAAACAAGAATTATTAGGAACTGATTTCAATATTGAATTGAGAAGGGTAACCAGGACAAACACTTATGACACAAAGAACTTGAACCTCAATTGTTGACTGAGTAAAAACAGAGGAATTTCTTTTCCCAGAGCAATCCCCCTTAGTTTAATCTGCTTTCTTTAATTTTGAAGGAGATGGACGAACACATGCGGAGCATGTTGCATCACAGGGAACTTGAGAACCTGAAGGGCAGGTATGGGAACGGCTCTCTTCCATAAACTTGTGACTTTCGGGGGATCTGAGTGCTGAGGGTGCCTGTTAGCTTATTTTGTAGTAATCCTTCATAAATGAATATGGTCCTATGACACAAAACTATCTTTTAGAACTCTTAACAACTACAGTAGTTTTTTGGCATTCCAAAAGGATCAATCTTTGTGCGTCTCCAATGTATAGAATTCACAGCAGCTCTAGGTAGTACATTTGTAACAAAGGTGGGTGGGGATGGGGAGTTCTCTCATTAGTACATTTTCTCATTCCTATATGCCAGCCTTGAAACTAAGACATTTCTATGTTATTGCCTCAGCAGTGTTACAAATTACTACATGCCAGAAACCTGTAGTGTTGCTGGAACAGTCTGAGAAGTCCAAAGTCTGCTGAAAAGCACTGAGTCTCATTAGTGTAAATAAAATCAGGGTACAAACTTTGATATCTAAGAATGCTATTTTGTGATGTAAAACTTGAGATGTTTAAAGAAAGAAAGTCTAATAAGTAAACACAAAATTAAATGGAGCATATGTGTGTATTCCGTGTCCTTTTTTTTTTTTTCCCCATCTGTGGTTCTTCTTTGGTGTTTTTGACTTGAATTTGAGGTTTGGCGATAGCATGAACAGAGAAACATTGGGAAACTAGGAGATACTAATTTTATCTTATTGCATGAATAACAGATACAAGCTTTAATCATGATGCCAGACTAAGTCATTTGAAGTTATTTGTATTTCAAGTAATACGGTTTTAGATTGTGTGGGCAAATTAATATGTTAGTAAACTTTCAGTATCTGTTCAGTGTATTTGTGGAATTTTTCCATGGTCTCAGTTCCTTACTATGTGAGGGTTAGGTCTTAGTAGCAACATAAAAGAGGCTTTTATTCAGAGTTAGCGTGGAGAATCCTTGTCCTAATACCTTGAATATATGTGATCTTTAGCTCATTATCATTGGAAATGATAGTCAAACCTTTGATTCTCTAAATGGGTATCATCTTATCCCGTTTCCAGCAGACTTCCTGTTGGAATTCACCTTTTTCTGGGCTATTTACCTGCCACCTGACTATATTATAAATCAAAACACATGAGGTCAAGTAAATCTAGTCATTAGGAGAGAAGCCACTTTTATTCCAAGATTAATGCCTTATTTTCTTCATATATCCACTAATCAGCTATTTGAGACGTTAAAAAACCTTTTGATTACTTAAGATTCATATTCATAATGAATACAGAATTAATTGTAAAAAGTAAAAAAAGTAGAAGTCCTCTCAACCCTAATGTGCCCCAGCCCCCAAGTCCTGCTCACTTCTTACAGGAAAGTAAACACTTTGGTCCATATCCTACCCAAACTTCTTTCTGTGTGTATACATAGATTTACGTTTATATATAGACACATTTGGTCTTGTCTTATTAACGTAACTGAACTATATGCCATATATTTATTGTTCAGTAACTTTTTTCTGCTACTCCACCCATCAACTGTGCCTTGGAGATTTTGTGTATCATTTTCAGTTATTTGGACCATAGTCAAATGATGAAGGAGAAAGCATTTACAAGCCTCCAGGCTAACAATAAAAATGTCAACCTTAGCATCCAAACTCATTTTATTTAGAAGGGAACACTTAGTACTTACTTATTTGTATTTTAGATACAGTGCTAACCAGTTTTATATGGTCTCCTAGCCTGTAACAAATTATAAGGGTGAAGGCAAAGCAGGTAGCAAGGAAAAACAACTGACAAAACTATAAAAAACAACATCTCAAAAATCATTTACTTACTTGGAGCATTTACTGTAGTGATGAACTGTGATCACTAGTTTGTACCATAGGGACAAATAGTTATTAGTCATCATTTTTCCTTCCTCTCTTCAGTTTGTGATTATTTTCTGTGGAATTCATGTTTAATTACTGGCTTTCTGATGTTAAGGCTTTCTGTTTCTCTTTATATTTGTATCACTCTAATTTTTTTTTTTTAAAGATTTTATTTATTTATTTGACAGAGATAGAGACATCCAGCGAGAGAGGGAACACAAGCAGGGGGAGTGGGAGAGGAAGAAGCAGGCTCCTAGCGGAGGAGCCTGATGTGGGGCTCGATCCCAGAACGCCGGGATCACTCCCTGAGCCGAAGGCAGATGCTCAACCGCTGTGCCACCCAGGCGCCCCTGTATCACTCTAATTTTTAGTTGTGATCTGGTTAAGAAATTTAAAGAGCATATTTTTTAGGTTTTGAATACAAATTTGAGAAGTAAGAAACTTTCAATTTTATTTTAATTAATTACTTTTAAGTTTATTTTTATTAAGTTCAGTAAGAAACTTTCTTTTTTGGTGCACAATTTTGGACATCTGGAACATTTCTCTGTTTTTTCCCCAGTATACTTATTCAGATGTGTGGCCTGTTTCTACAGATAAATGCTATTAAAAGGGCACAAACCTTTATTTACCGACCAGCTGTTGTGGTATAGTTAGAGCAAGCTTAATAAAGAAAAGCTTATGGGTAGAATATCTTAAGGCTTTGCCTTTCACACATGAGAGGAAATTGTGTGGTAACAGGATGAAGTTAATTTGGGCGCTCCTTTAAATGTCCTGAGGACAGTTTTTGCCTTTATTAGTCAAGAAGTAAAGCAGTACGTGTTCCCCAACAATTACTTTATATAGTTATTCAAAGTAGTAAATATTTTAACTGGTTATTGATAGAGAATTGGAAAATAGCATCATTAAAATATTATTTAATTTGCCATTAACTTTTTAAATATGTGGTTTCCCTAACATCATATGTAGAAGCATGAATGCCTGTTGTATGTAGAACAGGTGATATGCTTTCCTCCAGACACAGACACTTGCGTTTTTAAGAGATGTGTTTGTCCTAACCTGTTCTTTCCCTAGATAAATGTGAATTCTCTCGTCTCCTATTTTGATGTTTCTTGTAAAGATTCTCTCTCTCTCTTTTTAAACTAGCATTCGTTTATAGGAAAAACGTTAGGAATTTTTGTTTTTGAATAGTTTGTTTTTAGTGCTAACTTTTGTGTTACACTTCTTGCCTCTACCCTTGTGGGCAGGGTCTCTTTAGGTGTTTTTCTATTAAATATAACTTTAGAACTATGGTTAATACCCTTTCTTACAAGGAAAGCACATATGTTTAAAAAATCTGTGTTTGAGTATTTGTTACATATCCAACATATGCCTGCGCTTTGGGGATTGCAAAGTGTGTGGGTTTATGATTGTGAATGTTTATTTTTAACAGAGTTAAATATTGTCTACACTGCATTCCTTAATATTTTAAACAGTGAGGTCTTCCAGTTATATCTGTGAAGAGAGAGGGATTTTGATGGTTTGAATATGAGGAAAATTCTCTGCATTTTAGATGTAAGGGTATAAGCAGGAGTTTTATTCAAGAATGGCTTTAGGAAAGATGTCCCTGGTATTAAAATATACAGTTTAGCGTTCTATAAGTTTTTACATAGAAAAGTAGATGAAAACATTTTCCATAATTTTAGAGAATTTAAAGCTGAAAAGATTTCTAACCAGAAAATTCAGTTGATTTGAATTTTCTTTTTAACTTTATGTTTTAAATTTAAAAAAAAATTTTTTTAATTGAAGTATTGTTGACACACAGTGTTATATTAGTTTTAGGTGTAAGACATAATGATACAGCACCTCTGCATGTTATGCTATGCTCACCACAAGTATGATTCGAATTTTTATGATAGTGTAAACTATGTATTCTAGGTTAGTTGCAGTTTTCAGACTCTTCCAATGTTGGACAGATTTATACTTACATATTTTTAACTTCTTTTTGTGTTGCCATGAGAAAAGGCTTGATTTCTGTTACAAATTAACACTTCATATGAGCTACAGTAGTTTTGAGAGAAGAGTAGGGGTATCCTTGGCAAACTGGAGGAATTTGAGGATTATTCTTTAGTGGAAAATGCTCAGTGAAATAGTAGATTTAAGCTTTTTGGAGGATTAGAAATACAGGATAATCAGGTAATGAGATTTTCGAGGGAACCTGGTCAGAACTCATTAAGTGATTCTTAATGTCAGAGACTATATTGTATCCAGAGCATTTGAGGTTACAAAGTTCAAAAAAGGTAAAAACTTAGGAATTTTCTCCATTTTTCTGAGGTGTTTTCCATGATTCTTACGAGGTGAAAAACTGTTTTGTTTTAATTTACTGGGCATTATTTCTACTTTGTCATGGTAGGCAACTGTAGCCATATAGTTAGCATGATGCCCAGAATTTAGTAGGTATTCAGCAAGTGCTTTGTTTTGTTTTGTTTTGTTTTTTTAAATGCATGTTCAGGTGGTCTGTAATAGAAACCATCTTTTGGTAAGTGAAGTGCTCAGTTTTGAGGTTCTCTTCTGGTTAATTGATATGAATTCTGCCATTCTTTATAGACAGATGTGAGGGGAGGATGCAGCAGTGTTGTGCATGTGTGTGTGTCTGTCCGTCTTATCAAAGACAGCATGTCTTTTTATGTGGATTTTTTCTTTTTTTTTGAAGACTGGCATAGGGAGGGAATTTTATCAGTGGAGAAAGCACCAGCTTAAATCTACATAACTACCCTTACCATTGTTTTCCTTGCTTTTCCTGGTTACCTCCAATAACTGTTCCTCCTTTCTGCTTTTCTTTCTTTTGCCTTTAGCTAAAGATAGTATTTAAGTTGGTGGCTTAGGTTACCTAGGAGAGTTACTCATTTTTCTTGGGTGTGTCTCATGTATACATGGGATATACATGGTTTTAAGCCTCTGCTTATAAAATAAGTAAATAAATAGATGAATAATAGAGATTCGCATAGGAAATGCAAAAATATCACTAGTGTAAACCCAAGACAAGTGATAGAGTTAAGCCCATTGAGCCATTATTGAATGGCTATTACTGTCCATTCATTACACTTGTGGCCATGGCGTTCAGATGTTTCTCATCAATGGCTGCATAGACAGCTGAACCAATCGAGGGATTGCAGGAAGCTAAAAAAAGCTGTTAAATTATTCATTTACAGCTCTAGGTGTTGATTAAAGGTTTTGGTGTTGTAAACTGGCCAAGTATGAGATTTACCATTGACTGTGTAAAGTAAAAGAAAAAACCTTCAGTTTGTTTCTGAGCTAAGAACCAGGTTTTGCTTCTCTCTAAACTTTTGCATTTTCTGAAACTTGAGAAAAACCATTTGCCTAGCACAGCTGTTAACTTCCTACAACTGAAATGCTTTCCATTCCCTTTTAAATAAGCCCTTCTGAAGCAGAATGTAGGTCACATGTATCATCCAGACCAAAAAAGTTTGCTGAGACTACTCCTATCATTTGCTCCGGGGTCCGGAATCTTCACATTCCAGGCAGAGCTCCAGCTGTTCCGATTTAGCTACCACATTGGGATTGGCTAGGCTGCCTACTCTTTTCTCCACCCCTTCACTTTCACTGGGAGAAAGCTCTCGAGCCTGAGATAAAATGTCAGCGCTGTCACCAGGCTCCTGAGTGCAGCTGGCATCATGGGTGTGCTCTAGAGCAACTTCTGTTTGCTCTGAGCCCCCTGCCCTGCCTCCCCTTTCACCATGTTTCCTCTGGCAAGATTTTAAGTACAGCAATTCAAGAAGATTTCTCCTCCTAAACTACATTATTCTGAAGTGTACTGCCTCTTGATTGCTGGAAAAGAATCTTAAAATCATTTAAAAAATAACTTATGAACAAACTTACTAAAAGTGATGAAAGGAGCATTGAAATTGATTAGCACTAATCCTTCACTGTGCCAAAGTGTGCAGTGTTTTTCAGAGGAAACCGTAAGAGATCTGTTGAGTGTGCCATGCCAGTGGCGAGAATTGAATGTCCCTCATCTCCCTCTTTCCCTAGGGACAGTAGTCATGAGTGCCGAGTGTGCGGGGTCACAGAAGTGGGTCTTTCTGCATATGCAAAGCACATTTCTAGCCAATTGCACAAAGATAATGTTGATGCCCAGGAAAGAGAAGATGATGGAAAGGGAGAAGAAGAGGAAGAAGATTATTTTGACAAGGAACTCGTTCAGTTAATAAAGCAAAGGAAAGAACAAAGTCGGTAAGTAATGATTTTGATTTTTAAAAAGGCTCTTTTAAATAGAGTGTAATAGAGATTACATTTTCCATTTCTATACTTTTCAGCCTATAGCCTTCAGACTTCATCGCAAAGGTTAGCTTGAGGTTGTTGTCTTATGCATAAAAGGTCAGTGGAATCCTTTCTTGAACTACTGTACTATCTGTTTAAAAAAAAAAAAACTCAGGAAAACAACAACAACTCAGTATTGCCCCTCTATAAAAATTAACTATAGGTGCTACATATCTGACATTTTTACTATGTTGATAACTGTGTTTAGAGCTGTTTTTATTGCTTCCAATTTTTTTGGACACCAGCGAATTGTTTTATTTGGTACCCAAAATTTCTAGTGGAAAGGTGTTAGTGTATAAGCTTCTTTGATATATGTATATAGTATTATATCCATTAGGTAAAAATGTTTTGCCTGATATGAATTAAAATGGTGCTTCTACCAAATTTGATTAATCTTTTATTATTTAGTGTGTCAGTAAGTATTAATTGAATAAATTTGTATTTTAAGTTTGACAGTGTCAAGATCAAGATAAGTTTTCCAGCTTGTACTCTATAATTTGATACCTACTGCTATAATTCAGGTATTAGGCTTTTGTATTTTTGCATTACTGAGTTGTGGTCTAAGGAATTTAATTAATGAAGCAGAAATTTTCAGATTTCTCTTTCTTTTCAGTAAGAGAGAGAAGCGGTTAAGAGGTTGGGTAATTTTTTCAAGTCTTAGAATATAATGAGAAACGTTACAATTCTAAAATAAAATTTTCAAGATACTTTTTGAATACTAGTTATGCTTGGTATGCACTTCATTTTTAGTTAGAGGTTTAGCATAAGAAGGAAGTAGTTTTCCCTGTACATGCTACAAGTGTTTTGAACAAGTCCTTGAAGGAGACTTTCTTAGTCTTAAAACGTCAGTAGTGGCATGGTTCTTAAATCCGTTTAGTTGCTTAGTCCTTCAAATGACATTGTTACTACTTTAGTATAGCTGCAGTTTACTCTTGTTTTAAGGGTGTTGAAGTCTCTAGGAGACTAACGTGTATTTTTTTCTTACACAATTGTGCCATTATTAGCTTATCTGTATAGATGATTAAATATTAAGTCAGAAGGTAAAAGAGCTCAGTAAATTAGACATTCATATCATAGTTAATATTCTTTGAATATTCTGATATGCTTCTTTGGTGATTTATATATAGTCATCTACTTATTTCTTTAGGAAGTTTTTTTCTTTTTTCCTTCATGAGGTTTTTAATTTAGATGGCTTTTCCTGGGCTATGTGTTTGGCTGCTTTTGTCCCCTTGATCTAGCTAATTCAGGGCGATCTAGGAATTCTACTTTGTGACAGATTTATTGCTCGATCCACCCAGTTCCGGATACCATTAATGTAGCCAAGTCCATAATCTTCTTGGATGTCAAAAGTTGTATACTGCTTAGAAACAAAAGATAAAAGCAGTTTGGGTCAGTAGGTGTTACAAAAATCCTGTACATGTATGTAATAACACTTGTCACTTGGGGACTTAAGGTCTCCTATTTAGAAATGGTTGTAATTCATAATGTAAGTAGACGTTTGAACTTTCAGGTAAGTTAACTTTTAGTTCCATCTTGTGAAAAAGGAAGAAATTCCAAATTTCCAAAATCTTAGAGACATTAGATGCTTTTAGAACCAGTTCAAGTCAGTACTGAGTTTAAGTCAGATTAAGAGGCGGAAGCCCAACAGCAGAAACTTAGTTTGGGGATTTTCAGTCTCTCAGAGCCCCAGCAGTGAAGAACGTAGGTGCTAGAAGCAGACTGCCGAGGTTCACATCTCTGCCGTACCACTTCCTGGCTGTCTTACTCTAGGCAAGGTACTCAGCCTCTCCAGTGCTCGGTTTCCTCACCCAAAAGGTAGGAATAAGAAGAATTGCTTCAGGGCCGTGAAAACTAAATGAGATGGTGTCTATAAAGTGCTTCAAGTGCCTGACGGTTAGCAGGTACTCAGTACGCTTTAGCTAGTATTACTCCGTGTTTTGAGCACCTATGCACGTGGAGCACTATGGCAGGCACACCACAGGCAGTCTGTAGAGGAAGGTGATTTTGCACCTATTCCTGTGATGTTGACTTAGGTTTATCCACATGTCTCTGGGCTCCATGGCTAACACGAATAGTTGAAACAGCTGTAGCTTTATAAAACCCTCTAGCTCATGGAGCTCCTTATAGCACTGATTGCGGGTGCTGCTTATTTGGTGTGTGTTATTTTACTCCTGTTTGTGATCTCACTTTCTTTCTCAGCTAGGCTGTAAGCCTTTCAGGAACGGGAGCTATACATACCAGTTCTCTTTCACCACAAACAGTCATTGGATGTGTGCCTGATACAGTGTTTATTAACGAAGGTGATGATGCAAAGTGAAATCTTAGCGTTTAAAATAGGTTAAGAAACTGGGTTTTTGAGAAAGAACCTACAACTGGAAAAATCCACAGTATTAAGAGCAGCTGAACTTAAGTTGTATTAATTAATGATAACTAGCCAAAGCTACAAAATATAATTGTGCTTCTTTTCAAAAAGGTGCATAATGTAAAAACAATAATTGGATGATAGGACAAAAGTCCCGGAACATGCTAAGAAAAATAGGAGCAGGAAAAGGTGGATAGTATAAATGTGTTAGATTTTTAACATTTCTCAGGTGATAGCAGAAACAAGATATACTGTTTAATGTCTTAATCAATAAACTGTGAAATAGAAGTTGAGCTGTATTAAAGATAGGGAAGCAGCCACTTTTAGAAATAAAAATAGACTCATATATTCTGAGTAACCGAGGAGATACTAGGTAGTGGGAAGTTTGATGGGCTCTGCCTGTACAGGAAACATGATAATTTCTTTAAATCTCTAATGGAAGACTGTTCTTCTCCCAGACAAGATGAACCTTCTAATAGCAGCCAAGAAATAAACTCTGATGACAGGCGACCCCAATGGAGACGAGAAGACCGAATCCCTTACCAAGACAGAGAGAGCTACAGCCAGCCAGCATGGCATCATCGTGGACCTCCTCAGCGAGACTGGAAGTGGGAGAAAGATGGCTTTAACAATACTAGGAAAAACAACTTCCCACATTCTTTGAGGAATAATGGTGGGCCAAGAGGATGTTCCGGGTGGCATAAGGGTGTTGCAGGAGGCTCCTCAACTTGGTTTCACAACCATAGTAATTCTGGAGGTGGTTGGCATTCAAATAGCGGAACGGTAGATTGGAATCATAATGGTACAGGAAGGAATTCCAGTTGGCATTCTGAAGGAACAGGTGGCTTTTCCAGTTGGCATATGAACAGCAGTAACGGAAACTGGAAATCCAGTGTACGTAGTACAAATAGTTGGAGTTACAGTGGCCCTGGAGACAAATTTCAACCAGGGAGAAACAGAAATTCTAACTGTCAGATGGAAGACCTAACGATGCTGTGGAACAAGAAATCGAAGTCAAACAAATACAATCAAGAGAGATATAGTTGGCAGCGGCAGGAAAGTGACAAAGTGGGTACGGCTGCCACGTATAGAGGTCCTTCTGAAGGATTTACAAGTGATAAATTTCCTTCAGAAGGCTTACTCAACTTCAATTTTGAGCAGCTGGAAAGCAAAACTACTAAACAGACAGATCCCGTAGCTTCCAAAATGGGTGGGAAGAATGGCGGTGTAGCGAGGGACAAGCTCCATCGCTGGACCCCTTACCCTTCCCAGAAGACTCTGGATTTACAATCAGGAATGAAAGAAGTCGCCAGTAACAAGTCAGAAATGATAGAGAAGCCTTTCTTTGACTTCAGCTTGACAACCACAGGAACACCAGAGCTCCAGATTGATGAACCAAATAATTCCCCCACGCTGAAAACACAAAAAGAAACACATAGTGGATCTCTTACTCACAAAGCCCCTTCTGACTGTGCAGCTTCTTACGAGGCAGTGAGAGATTGCCCCATTACAGAAAAGCACGAACAAGAGCTTCACCTAAGTAAGATGCCATCTTTAAAATCTGCACTCCTTCCAATTCCAGTCACCAAGTCAGTTCCTCAAAAGCCAGATTTAAAGAATCCCTCAAAAAACACCAAAACAAATTCTTTTTTTCCTGGAGAACACTCAAATCCCTTGAACAAACCCACTATGGAAGACAGTCACGCATCTTACGGAACCAAATTGCGAAGTTCATGTCCTCATGTTTTAAAAGGGAATAAAAGTACATTTGGCACTCAGAGAGAACCTGACGAAAATTTCAGTGATACGTTGCAAAAAGCCAAAGAGGTGCTACAGTGTCATGAGTCATTGCAAAATCCACTTCTTGGCACTTCTCAAAGGACCAGGAACTTTGCAAAAGCAAGTAGGAATGTAGAAGAGTCTGAAAAAGGATCTTTGAAGATAGAGTTTCAGGTACACACATTAGAAGATGAAAGCGATGGGGAGCTGTCCGACACGGAAAAGCACGGATCAAAAATTGGAACCCTGGGCTCTGCCACCACAGACATGTTATCCTGCAGCACTCACCTCGCTGACGAGAAAGAGGGGGATGACCAAAACCTGAAAGCATGTAGAAAACTCTCCACTAATGCATGCAATTCAGCAGTTCATCACAAAGAACCTGAGTTACCAATGCCCTCTGCAGCCAGTCCACCCTCTGGCTTACTGCTAGACTTGAAAACTTCTCTAGAAGATGCACAGGCGGATGACCCTGTTAAAGCTCACGTATCTTACGAAACAGAAGGTTTTGAGAGCGCTAGCTTGGATGCGGAGCTTCAGAAAAACGATCTAGGTCAGTCCTCGGGCCCTCTTCTGCCTGAGCTCAGTAAGCTTGGCTTTCCTGCCTCCCTCCAGAGAGATCTAACCCGGCACATTAGTTTGAAGAGCAAAACTGGAGCACACCTTCCTGAGCCAAATCTCAACAGTGCTCGCCGCATTCGCAATATTAGCGGTCATCGGAAGGGTGAGACAGAGAAGGAATCTGGGCTCAAGCCAACCCTTCGGCAGATTCTAAATGCATCTCGGAGAAATGTCAACTGGGAACAGGTCATCCAGCAAGTAACCAAGAAAAAGCAAGAGCTAGGCAAAGGCTTGCCCAGGTGTGTACCTCTTTTTAGTATCCCATTTCTCTTTCTTTTAAACTTACCCTTTGACCCTGGTCAAGAGAATTCTACTTGTTAATTAAATGTTTGTAAGACATACATGTCGTAGATGTCTGGTTTAAATATTAAGGAGTGACTGCTTCTGTAACAAATGCAGTAGAGTGTTTGCTGACAGGGAATTCAGGCTGCAAAGAAGCACATCAGCCTCTAAGAAATGGGATGAAACGTAGAAAAAAATGATCCGAAATCCATCGCTTTAGTTACTGGGGCAAGAAAGCGATGGTGTGAGAAAGAGTATCTGTGCATCTGTATCTGTCTCTAGATCTTAATGAGCGGTGCAGTCTTCATGTGTCACTGCTCTTACTGCCTTTTGCTCAGAACCTATAAATAGTTACCCTTCTTTATGTACTCTTGATCACAGAATACTTGCTCTTAAGTGCTTGTGTGGAATTTTGGCGGTTCATCTTAGGTTGAGGTGCTAAACTTTTCGGAATGGTAAAAGCAGCATCAAACGTAGGATTGCCATGTGAAAATCAACCTGTATTATATTACATAGCCCTTCAGGCTAAAATTTTTATCCTTGTTGAAATAGCATATTTGTTGTGCATCCTTTATCATCACTTGAATATTGAGATTATAAAGTTCTTGTTCTTAGCCTAGTGCCTGGCACTTGTGAATGCTCCATAAATATTTTTGTTTGGTTGGTTTGGATTTGTGTGCTGTTTAAAAATTATTTGTTGTTGGTTTAGAAAAGCTCCACGCTAATAAAACTCTCAATTTTCACTTCCTCAAATGTATTCTCTTAACTGTGCGCAAGTCTCTAATTCAGTACTTGTTACATTGTAGTACTTAACAGATGGTTATTTACTTTATGTCTGGAACACTTAATAGACTGTGAGCTTCTTGAGGGCAGAAACCATCTTATTTATATTTGTAATCTCATTAAGTGGTGCCCCCTCTCCCCTAACCAGGTCTTTGTTTTTTCTTAAGGTTTGGCATAGAAATGGTGCCTCTAGTTCAAAATGAACAAGAGGTCTTGGATTTGGATGGGGAGCCTGATCTGTCCAATCTAGAAGGATTCCAGTGGGAAGGTATTTCCATTTCTTCGTCTCCTGGGTTGGCAAGGAAGCGAAGCCTTTCTGAGAGCAGTGTGATCATGGACAGGGCTCCTTCTGTGTATAGCTTCTTCAGTGAGGAAAGTACAGGCAAAGAAAATGAGCCCCAGCAGATTTTTTCACCTAGTAACTCGTTGAGGGCTGCACAGAGTCAGACAACGACCATGGGCCTTAAGCAGGAAGTGACACCTCTGGCTGCCTCCCTAAGAACAGGCGAGAGGGCTGAAAATGTTTCTGGTCAGAGGCGACACAGTGTGCAGTTGTCCTCTGACCGAACAATACCTTTGATGCACTTGGCCAAAGACCTGAACAGCCAGGAGAGTTCTGCGGCATCTTCAGAGAACCAGCATACCCAGGAGAGTAATGGAGAAGGAAACTCTTTATTATCAAATACATCCTCAGCCCTTGGAATCTCCAGTTTGGCAGACGCGGCCACAGACAGCAGCTGTACCTCTGGTGCCGAACAGAACGACGGCCAGAGTGTGCGAAAGAAACGGAGAGCCACTGCAGTGAGTACGATTGCCCATGCTTGTTGTAGGACATGTCACACGGTGACTTGGCTGTTACAAGGAAGATTTAACTGTTTAATGTTTTCCGCGTAGCTGGGGTTGTGCTTCTTCCTACTCTGAAGTAGGTTTGTGAGGTTCTTACTTTCATATTCTTATGCTCTCGGTTTCTTTTACTGAGTAATTCTAAGTTAGGTGTAATTGAATATGAATGTACAGTACTAGGAAAATATGAAGTCATCTCTAAAACTAGTCTCCAAGCCAATGATTCTTTGTATCACCTGACCAAGGAGTAAGCCACGTCTTCAGCTGTAACTCGATGCATTCTGTCCTGCTACTGGGGAAAGGCACTCTAGCGTTGCGTTTGTAGGGCATGAATGCTCGTTAGACCCAGGACCGTTGGGCTCAACACTAAGTTAGTTTTAGTGCTACTAGAGTGCATTTATGTGAACAGAGTCTGAGAAATTTTTTTAGTCTCTGTTATTCAGTGTTTTGTACCTCACTTACCCAGCTTGGCCCTTTCAGAATCCATTCCTTCACTGACACCACTTCTCTTCTGGCATCTCCATCGCTCATACCGCCTAACCCTTTCAGGAACCCTTTCTGAGAAGAAAGAGTTGTTGGTAGTCATACAGTCTGGAATGTGACACTGTGAGAAAATGGGCTCTGTCCTTTATTTTTTATGCATTTATTTTATTTATATTTTTTTCACCTTCTATTTTTTATATTTGCATTTTTCCCATTTTTTAATTTAAATTCAATTAATTAACATGTAATTTATTATATTGGTTTCAGAGGTAGAGGTCAGTGATTCATCAGCCTTATGTAATACCCAGTGCTCAGTACATCACGTGTCCTCCTTAATGGGGCTGTGTCCTTTAATACTGAGGCAATAAAGCAGAGTAGTTAAGGGCTTGCCTTGAAGACCTGCGTTCAAATTCCAGCTTTGCTCCTTTGAGTTGCACACTGTAGTGGATATTGTTGGATGAAAATCTGTCCTGTAACAAAGCTCATATCTAGGGCTTGTCTCATAGACTGTTTAGCTTTTTGTTGTAAAGATTTCCTAGTAAAGTAGAAACTGTGCCACAGTGAAATCAGGTATATGCACTACTGGCTTTGTCCATGCTTCTAACTATGCCTTGCTTTACTAGTGTGAATGCTTTGCCTTAGCCCCAGTGCTTCACACCTCTAGGATGCTAGGAAGGTACTTGACCCTTTCTGTTCTAGGGTTTTTTTGTATAGTCAACTGATGTTTGAGTTCATACCTTGTGCATGAGATTCCTAGTATCCTGTTAGAGACGGTAGCAATAATGAAGAATAATGTATAATGGTCTTAGAATTGATTCATTTTTTCCCTTCCTGGGTAATGACCTTTACACATTTAATATTATTCATTTTTCTTTCTCTTCTCAGGACGGATCTTCTCCTGAACTCCCAAGTCTTGAGAGAAAAAACAAAAGAAGAAAAATTAAAGGCAAGAAAGGTATAGTGCAAAATATACTGACAGAAAGAAATCGTTCTTATAGCAATTCAGCCTTTTTACAACTTGACAGATATAGCTTGTGGTTATCAAACACTGATTTTTAAATTATTTTTTGACTTTTTTTTTTGTCTTGCTTAAGGGCATAGAAAAGTTTGACTTTCTACCATGTCCAGTTGCAGCTATAGAAGAAATGTTTGGTTGTCACATAGACCAATACGCTAAAGTTAATATATATCTTGGACAAATTGAATTCAGTATAAAGTCAGAAAGTCTCATTGGGCCTTTTCAGTGATGAAGAGGAATAGGCCATTTAGTAAAGATTTTGTCTCTTTTCATTGTTTATAGCCATTTCAGTTTCCATTTCTGAGGTATCTTTGTTGCTTCTCTCACTTGAATTGAGGGCAGTTGTTAGAGTGACTTCCTCATGATACACTTCTGTGATTCTTGCTTTCCACTGACTCTGAACCCTTTCTGGTGTAAAGGCTAGTGTGGGAAGTGATCGGATGAACCTTGGGTGGTTGGATGTGATGGATAAAGCAGGAGTCAAGGTGACCCCAGTTTCTGGCTGAGGCATCTTTGGGGATGTTGGTATCATTTGTAGAGCTAGAAAACTCCATGAGAGGAACAAGTTGAGGATAGAGGAAGATGACGAGTTCCCTTTTGGATCCTTTTATTTAAAGGATCTCAGAGATACCTCAGTAAAGATATCAAGGTAGTAGTTGGGTATGTGGGCCTGGAGTTTAGGGAAGAGGTCTTGACTTACTGAACAGGAGAGAGACAAACGTAAAGATGACAAATACATACAAGTGGTAGGACATTTTATTTAAAGTAATTTAAATATACTGTTTTGAAGCTATATTTTCTTCAGAAAGTTCTCTAATAAACTGAACTGTTTTATGTTAACTAAGAGACTAGAAAAATATGGATTGGGAAGAGAGTACAAGCCATTCACATCCGGGGCCTAATCTAAGCAAAAATGGTAGGTGAAGAGAGTGGCAGATAAAGGAAAAATGGGAAATGAAACGTACAACATTTGCTTTGCCTGGAACAAAGATTTCACTTGGAAGGGAAGTGCTGGAAGATGGTGATGAGGTAAGAAGGTACCATGTGGGAGCACGTGGGTCCTATGAGCTACCTCCATCTTACCAGTTTGCACTTGTGGTTTAGTTCTGATGTCAGTCTGGACTACATGATTTGCGAAAGTGTGATGAGTCTCCAGTGACCTACTGGAGAGAAAAAAAAAAAAGGCTTCTCCTAAAGAACTGATGTAGTTCCTCCTTCTGAGGAGCTGTGTTATTAAGAAGGCTCCAGTATTAAACTGAGCCTTATGGTTTCTTTTGGCAGAACGTTCTCAGGTTGACCAGCTGCTGAATATTTCTTTAAGGGAGGAGGAACTAAGCAAATCATTGCAGTGCATGGATAACAACCTTCTGCAAGCCCGTGCAGCACTGCAGACAGCATATGTTGAAGTTCAGAGGCTTCTTATGCTCAAGCAGCAGGTAACAGCGGATGGAACATGTAATGAGAATGGATCATCTCTAAAGCTGTATTTCAAGATGCTGTTTTAACAAATTACTTTATTTTTAGATAACTATGGAGATGAGTGCCCTGAGGACCCATAGAATACAGATTCTACAGGGATTACAAGGTATTCAGAGAGCATCTGATGGATTGGATCCTCAGGAGCTTGTTTATTTCTTTGTTATCTATATAGGGGAATTGAAGGAGTCATGAGAAGGTCCTGTGTTTTCTCTCCTGTCTCCTTGCTTTCATCTTTCTATAGAAGGGCCTGTGAGGCTGTACACCCTGAAAATGCTTAGCAACAGGGGCAGTATGTTACAGAAAGAGCCTTGGGTTAGAAATCAAAAGACCTGGGTTCAAGTCTCGGCTCTTCCATTAGTAACTATATGACTTTGGGTAAGTCACTTAAAATTTAAAAATGGAATACTAATGCCAGTTCTGCCTGTGTCCTTTTTGGTTGTATGAATTTTATGACAACATATTTCGAAGAATTGTCAGGGACTTCAGAATTCTCTTGTAATCTTTAAAAATACAGATTGCCTCTGAAATGAGTGACTTTTCAGAAAACGTTTTTGCATTCGTACGTACGTATGTTTCCCATTCTAGAAACATATGAACCTTCTGAGCGCCCAGACCAGGTTCCTTATAGCCTTCCACGAGAGCAAAGGAGCAGTAGATCTCAGACATCTGCTGATGCCACACTGCTGCCTACTCCCTTTTTCCCAGTGTTTCTGGAGCCTCCATCTTCCCACGTGTCTCCGTCATCCACTGGAGTCCCTCTCCAAGTAACCACATCTCCTACTTTCCAAGCCCATGGCAGTGTTCCTGCTCCAGACTCCTCAATTCAGATTAAACAAGAACCCATGTCTCCTGAACACGAGGACAGTGTGAACGCTGTGTCACCAGGCTCTGCTGGCGATGTGTCCAAGGAATTACCGCAGGCTAATAGTATGTAAACCTTGCTGTGGATTAAGGGCAACCCGGCAGTGGGTCTAGGGCAGTTTTAGGTCAGTAATGTTGTCCTGTTTGCCCATTAAAACTAAAATTTCTAGAATTAATTTTTCTTGAAGTTTCCTTCATTTAGGGAGGATTGTTTGTTTATTTTTGAGAGAGTGGGAGAATGTGCGTGCTCATGGTGGGAGAGAGGGAAAGGGAGAGGGAGAATCTTAAACAGGCTCCATGCCCAGTCCAGAGCCTGACTTGGGGCTTGATCTCCTAACGGTGAGATTAGTACCTGAGCAGAAATCAAAAGAGTCCAACTGAGCCACCCAGGCGCCCCTAGGAGGATTATTTAAATATCAGTAACTTTTCCTCAATTTTCCCTAATCTAGGATTACTAAATTGACTTTGCATTTGCACCTAAAAGGTTCCATAATGAGGATTGGTACAGAATTGTGTGTGTGTGTGTGTGTGTGTGTGTGTGTGTGAGATAAGTGGAGTTGAAGTTAGTCAACTTCCTAGATAAGCTGTATCTTCTGAATTTCTCAGCACTTAACTTTATCATTTAAAGGCAAGACAGGATTAATAGAAGCCTAAGAGGCTGGTGCCCATGATGAAAGGCAGAGGACACTGGGTTTGGAATCATCAATAGGAACTTGAGTGGTTTTGAGAAATAGCTAGAGTTTTTACTCTTTTCATAAAATAACACTCAAGTGGTTACCATTCGAGAATAACTTCTAAACTGTTCTAAACCTTACCCAAAGTTTATGTAACCGTAATGGTGCTATATTGACAGTTATGTAAAAATAAACTGGCATTGTGTGATCTGAACAAAAACAAAAAGTCTGAAGAATTACCCTGGGTTTTGCTACCTGTTGCAACACTAGTCTAGATATCTATCTCAAATGTATATTATCTTTATTTTGAATTTTGTTGCTTCTGTGTGAATACTATTCAATATTTTTTTAAAAACTGGTAAAGAAGTAGTATAGTGACTTTTTAAACTAATATTTTTTTTAAATGGCTTTTATTAGATTTCTTCCTCTGCAAAATAATTCATGTTCACTGTAAAAAGATGGAAAATGGGTGCCTGGGTCGCTCAGTAAGTTAAGCACCTGCCTTCAGCTCAGGTCATGATCCCAGGGTCCTGGGATCGAGTCCCACATCGGGGTCCTTGCTCTGCAGGGAGCCTGCTTCTCTCTCTGCCTCTCTCTCTCTCTCTCTCTCATGAAAAAATAAAATCTTTAAAAAAAAAAGTTGGAAGACTATAAAAATGCAGATGTTATTTTGTTATATATTGTCTCAGTCTTAAATTATAAATGTGTGTTTACCTGTAGACTTTATACAAAGGGAAAAATCATAGTCTGTTATAACCTGACTTTTTTCCACTTGATATATCATGATCATTTTCCTGTGTCATAGAAATAATTCATCTGAAATATTTTAATTTTACTTGTTGAATAATACTTGAGAAGTTGCATAATATGGATATGGTAATTTATAATCTCCTTTGAATATTTGCTTTTTATCCTTCTTTTTAATTTTTTTTATTAGTATCTACACTACATTGTGTATGTCTTTGAGTATTTCTGTGGTTATTTTATCAGTTTAAATTCCTCCACATGAAATAACTAAGTCAAAGAAAATAGACATTTTTAAGTCAGCTGACTTTTTAACTACGGTTATGTAGCCACACTGGGTGATGTACTGGTTAACCCGCATAGTGAGAACATCTAAGAAATAAAGGCGAAAGCACTTGAGCTGAGTAGATATTTAAATGTCCACCAAGAATAAAACATGATGTTAAATACGTGGACATGTCAAACAAGAAAGAAAGAAGAGACGGGTAGAAACAGTCCGTGACCATAAAGAGCTTCTGTGCAGTACACGACATACATGCTATTTGTGAGATCACTGCAGGGCAAAGTGTAGTAAGTGCTATCATAGAAATTTCTGTAGGGTATGGGAAGCTGAGGGGTGAGATAACTGCTTTAATAGTCATAGCTTTGTTCACATATCACTGAAAGGTCGTTATGCGGTAGAGATTCGATCACTGGTAAATAATGGCAGTTTATGATGATAAAGAGCAGACAGTCATTTTTTTCCTTCTCAATTCAGGAGAGAACGGTGACAGTTGTCCAGTTTATCCAGTCATCACTGCAACATTGTCCTTATCAGAGGCCACAGAAAGTTTCCATGAGCCTAGCCAAGAACTGAAGTTTTCCATGGAGCAAGGAAATACCAGGAACAGAGGAAATGCTCCCTCTTCCCAACCAGCTGGTCTTGCAAGTGTAAATAAAGAGGATGAAGAGCCAGGCAAGGGCAACAGCGGGTCTGAGGCCTGTTCCAGTTCTTTTCCAAGATTGTCGTTTGTTTCCGAAACCCCCCTAGAGAGGGAGCCCCACTCTCCTGCTGACCAGCCTGAGCAGCAGGCAGAATCTACCCTGACGTCAGCTGAAACTCGGGGAAACAAGAAAAAGAAGAAACTTAGGAAGAAGAAAACACTTCGGGCTGCCCATGTTCCTGAGAACAGTGACACTGAACAGGATGTATTTACTGCTAAACCTGTAAGGAAAGTAAAGACTGGAAAGTCAGCTAAAGGGGGGAAGGTGACAACCTCCACCTGGGAAGATAGCAGAACTGGCCTGGAACAAGAGAGTGTCAGAGATGAGCCAGAGAGTGACTCGTCTCTGGAAGTCCTGGAGATCCCTAACCCTCAGTTGGAAGTGGTGGCCATTGATTCTTCTGAATCTGGAGAAGAGAAACCAGACAGTCCATCTAAAAAGGATATTTGGAACTCCACAGAGCAAAACTCATTAGAAACTTCTCGTTCTGGTTGTGATGAAGTTAGCTCTACCAGTGAGATTGGCACTCGTTATAAAGATGGTATCCCTGTAAGGTGAGGATGTTGTGCTGGTCCAATCAGAATGGCCTCACCATTATTCATTTCTTAAAAAATAGAAGTTTTGGTTATGAATCAGTTTTTAAAAGAATCCAGTGTATAGAAAATCAGTAGAGATTATGGATAGGAAGACTCAAACCTTGGCAGTGGAGATTTCTGCTTTCTCCTTTGTGTTGTAAATATTTACTTAAACTGCCTTTCATATAGAAATTTCAGTTGGAAAAACTGATCTCTTCTATCATTGCTGTGTTGCCCATTGTTCAGAACAGTCCTTTGAGTCAGGAAAATTGAAGTATTCTGGCCTGTCCTATTCACAAATGCTAAAAAGACTTTTGCTATTATTTTGTAGTGTGGCAGAAACTCAGACTGTGATCTCCTCCATAAAAGGCTCAAAGAACTCCTCAGGTATTGGTTATTCAACTTCATTTAAATTAACCACAGGAAAAAAGGGATATAAATATTAGAGTCAGGGTTTAAGTAAGCCTGTAGAATGGGGTGGGGTGGGGTGATCGTCACCAAGAGTAGTGCTTTAACCAGCAGTTATGGTATCTGTAAATCCTCAATCCTGCCTTTTTAGTTTCTTATTCCCACCTGTCTTATCTGTTCAGCTAATGAGTATTAGGTTTCATTGCCTCCCCGGGGTTTTTGCTTTGAGAAGGAACTGCTTAAAGAATAATGCCTTGTTCAACAGAATAAGTGGCAGCAGAAGAGAGGATGTGGAGAGAGATTTGGTACTTTCCAGGTTCATTCAAAAAATAAGTATCTGTCTTTTTTCCTAAGTGAGAGGACTTCTCTGCCTTCTCTTGTTACGAAGTCTTCATAATGTAGATCATTAATGAAAGATGTGTTTTGCTAGGGGAACTGGGCTTTAAGGCGAATCCAGGGACCACTATATTACGCAGTGGTTTTAATTTTTGAGTATCTTTTCAGACAAAAGCAGACACGTCTCTGAAACATATTCTTGTTTTCCAGAAATATCTTCCGAGCCAGGAGATGATGATGAGCCCACAGAAGGGAGCTTCGAGGGGCACCAAGCCGCAGTGAATGCAATTCAGATATTTGGGAACTTACTGTACAGCTGTTCAGCAGATAAAACTGTCCGAGCTTATAATCTGGTGGTGAGTTGATAAATCAATTTGAATGTTTTTGCAGGTTTTAGGAACTCCAGTTCATGCTCTCTTAAACAATAAGGTAATCTCTTTGCTGTCTGGTAAAAGGTGAGTTTTAGACTGTAGATGAGGTTGATGCAGTGGCTTAGCTGGGTCACTGGGGATTTAGCATCTTTCTGTCTCTCCATTCTGTTTTCTCTGGTGTCACCTCTTCCTAAAGCTAGTTCTCCTGCTCAGAGGCAGATTTCAGAAGCCTCCGGGGTTTCTTTTTCCTCGTATTGCCATAAAAATGGGTCCTCTGTTGGACTGTGAACAACCACTTGGCAAAGGGAGATGATATGACAACAGGCTTGGCCAGTCAGGTTCTGGTCGTGGTGTTGTTGATGAGGTCAGTCTTACAGCTGCTACATAATAGGGTAGAATGATTATCAGGGAAGTACTAGAGGAGGCATTTTTCCTCACATTTGATTAATTGTCCCAAGTTATTAAGGAGAGCAATAGTGGTCTAGTACCTCACACTTAGTATAATCTGATGCTCGTTAGTCTCAATTTTCATAGAATAAACTTTTGAGTTTTGAATTTGGTATATGTCAAACTAATTTTGCTTATCAACGGTGATAGCCAAGAAGCTTTAGGAATATTCTGTTGTCTGAAAAGACGCCATGAAAGTATTTGAAATTACTGAAGTCCTTGAGAGTCAAAAGGTTAGATGATGGACCATGCAAATGTGTTTGCTCTAGGCAGAGGTGTCTAGGTTCCATTGGCTTAGTGATGTGAAGCGGCAACAGGGACGACTGAAGGAAGGAAGCAGTGGTACCAGGAAGTAGGAGTGTAACATTTGGGGGACTGGCTCTAACTCTAAATTGCACAATAAATGTATGTATGTGTGTATGCACATTCTAAGTGGATCTCCGTATGTGCACAAAGATAACATTTAGGATGCTCCCTTGTGAAACCGCCCCTGGATCACTACGGCCTATGATGGCACCTGACACATCTCTGAATATTATGGAACGTTCTCTTATAAGTTACTGATGAAATGCAGGAACTTATCTGGGAAATTAGCTACAGTTTGGATTTGTCAGGTCTTTGATCCTATGTTGGAGACCCTTGCCCTAGGCATTAATTAAAATTCTGATCTATCTTACAGCAGATTGCCCTCAGTATTTTTGGTATGGCTCAGCTAACAGAGTTGCAGGTACTTAGTTCATGTGACTGTTCATTGGGCATTTAGTGAACAGATACTTACTGAGCATCTTTTGTATATCAGGCACTAACCTAGACACTGAAGATACAGCAGCAAACTGTATGTTTTAGCATTTTTGTTGTTGTTGTTGAGGGAATGTATTCTCTAACCCTCTCTAATCACCCGCAATTAATGAGCTGATATGTGCTTGACTTTAGAGTCGGAAGTGCATTGGTGTCTTTGAGGGGCACGCCTCCAAAGTGAACTGCCTCCTGGTTACCCAGACCTCTGGGAAGAATGCTGCCCTTTACACTGGTTCCAGTGACCATACCATTCGCTGCTATAATGTCAAGGTAAGTGAGTCCAGAGAAATCAACAGTGATCATATTAAGCTGCTTTGACTGTATTTACTGGGTAGAGTGGGGACGCTGAGACAGATGGTTCATTCTGCCCACTTTCTTATACTTCTGAGCCTATTTTATAACAGGCAGACCTCAAAGATACTGCAGGTTGGGTTCCAGACCACTTCAGTAAGGTGTGAATATCACAGTAAAACAAGTCAAATGAATTGTTTGGTTTCCTAGTGAACATAGAAGTTACGTTGTGTGCTATACTGTATTCTGTTAGGTGTGCAGTGTTATTATATCTAAAAAAACAATGTATGTACCTTAATTAAATACTTTTTTTTCTCTTCCACAGAGGGGTGGGGAGGGGAAAAAAGAGGAAGAAAAAGAATACTTTATTGCTAAACAAATGCTAGCCATCATCTGAGTTTTCAGCGATCTGTAGTCCTTTTGCTTGTGGAAGGTCCTGCCTCAGTGTTGATGGCCGCTGACAGATGTGGGAGTGGTTGCTGCAATTTCTTAAAATAAGACCACAGTGAAGTTTGCCTCCACTATTGACTATTCCTTTCACGAACGATTTCTCTGTAGTGTGTAGTGCTGTTTGATAGCGTTTTACCCCCAGTGGAACTTCTTCCAAAATTGGAGTCCATCCTCTCAAACCCTGTGCCCCTGCTTTATCAACTAAGTTTATGGATTTTGTAATCACTTTGTAGTCATTTCAACAGTCTTCACAGCATCTTCGCCGGGAGCGGATTCCATCTCAAGAAGCCACTTTCTTTGCCCGTCCATAAGAAGCATCTCCTCATCCATTACAGTCTTATCCTGAGATCGCAGCAAGTCAGTCACGTCTTCAGGCTCCACTTGTCATTCTAGTTCTCTTGCTCTTCCCACCACATCTGCAGTTACTTCCTCCACTGAAGTCTTGAACCCCTCGCAGTCATCCTTGAGGGGTGGAATCCGCTTCTTCTAAACTCCTGTTTACATTGATATTTTGACTTCTTCCCTTAATGGCATCTAGAATGGTGAATCCTTTCCAGAAAGTTTGCAATTTACTTTGACCAAATCCATCAGAGCAATCACTATCTATACCAGCTATAGTCTCGTGAAATGTGTTTCTTAAAAAATAGATTTGGAAGTTGAAGTGACTCCTTGATTCCTGGTCTGCAGAATGGATGTTTGTTAGCATGTATGAAAACAACATTAATCTTGTTGTGACAAGGTGCTTGTCAGCAAGCAATTCATATTTTAAAAGGAATCTTTTTTTCTTTTTTATCACAGTTTATATCTGATTTCCCTATAAAAACTACAAAAAGATCTCACATGGCTTAACCAGAGGCAACATGAATTTTAACATTTGGGCATATTTACTGTCTTTTTCTTTATTTCACAATTTTATACATGGCATTTGTAATTTCATGGGAGAAAATTGAATAATTTTGGAGACTGACTCATTATAAAAGGTTGGGAAAAGAGGTCAGAATCTTTGACAGCGTACAGTTTTTATCATCCTACCCACAGCTTGTCTCATCCTACCCACTTGTAAAAATCTTGATTTTAACATCTTTTTCCAGTCCTGTTTAAAAGCTACACTTGGGCCTTTTGTTGCTTAGTATCATTCAGTAACAAATCTTGAACGCTGGCTGTCTTACAGGCAACAGGGCCAGGTTACCTACGTAACTAGAATTGCTAATACAACCCAGTTCTGGAAATTCATGGAAATCATTTCTTGAAGGTGAAATCAAACAGTACTTATTTAACCTGGATATGCATCAGAATTACTAAAGAAATTTTTTTAAATGCATATTCCAGAGCCGACTGAATTAGAATCTCTGGGATTGAGGATGAAACTTGGGGTTCTGTATATTACAGATCAGCCAAGCCGGCACTGGTTTGAAGGAGGCATTTCGGAACTATCGAAATAGAGAATCAGTTATAGGAAAGCACATACATGATTAATGCAAGTATTAAGTATACCACTGTAATCTTTATTTTCCTTTTTAGATGTAAAATGCAGCTTTATCTTTGGCTACTTAATTTAAAAGTTGAAGGCCCAGTTCTTAGTCCTCTTTGAAGAGTTTCTGCATTCCAAATTAGGAACACAAGTCACATTGTTAGAGTTGATTTTTTGTTTACAGCTTGAGTCTTTGGCCAAATCTAAGAGAGTCTTCTACAAGATAGAGGATGCTACATTTTCTTCCTCATAAAAATCATTTCACACTCCGCTTTAAGAAGGATAGATTTCACATTTTATTTGCTGTTAAGCTCTGCTGATTAGGCCTTGTGTGCTTTTGTCAGACGCGAGAGTGTGTGGAACAGTTACAGCTGGAAGACCGGGTCCTCTGCCTCCATAGTCGATGGCGAATCCTCTATGCGGGACTGGCAAATGGCACTGTGGTCACCTTCAACATAAAGGTAGGTGTTTGGGGAGAAGGCTGCGTTCCCATGTCACTTGAAAGTAGTGTGTGTGTGGAAAGAAGTAGAAGGCAGACATTTTCCTGTTTTCTCGTGTGAGAAAACAACAGAATGAGCTGCTACTCAAAAACTGTTATCTTCTGGTATAAGTGAAACAAGATCCTTCATTCTGTCTGCTCAGACCCAAGTGTGCCAGGACCAAAAGGTAACTCTACTAAATTAAACCAAGCCTGACGATTTGAGGCCAAATAATGAGTCATAGGTTAAACCAGTCTGTCTCATTTTAAGAATGACACCATGAAAAATGAGCTTAAATTCTTTTGAGTATGACATTGATGTGGTTTGGAACTGACTTAGGGTTTCATGAGGATAGCCTATTCTGTAATGTGAACCCAGTCATAGGTTTGCCTTTTGCTCATGTGGCCTCATTCTTTCCTAATCCAAAGATAAATTCATTTGTCGGGCGAACCCTTACTAAGCATCTGTTTTGTGCTAGGCCTCAGCATAAAGCTTAGGAAATGAGGAGGGACCAGTTCTTGATGGCCCTATAGGCTTTGTTAATGTAGGTGGACTTCCATCTTGTGGGCTTTAAAGTAGGAGAGACAGGATCCAATTTGTATTTTAGACAAAGTCATTCTGGGGTTGATGATAGGAAAGTACTGGTACTAGTAGAGGCAGGAAGGTCATTTAGGAGGCTTTGTCGTAGAAGATGACATGAAAGGTCAGACTAAGGATGAAGAGAAGAGAATGGATAAAAGATGTAAGAGGTACAATTGATGGGTTTGGCTGCTAATGAGTTGTAGCACTGTATCCCAAGGTCATCTGGTTATTCCCTCCCCCCCCCCCCCCGCCCTCCGCCGAGAGAGAGCATGTGAGTGTGCTGATGCAGGGGTCGGGATGAGCAGAGTGAGAGGGAAAGAGAGAATCTTAAGCAGTCTCTATGCCCAGCATGGAGCCCGACGTGGGACTCGGTCTCACGACCCTGAGGTCATGACCTGAGCCAAAATCAAGAGTCCGACTAACCGACTGCGCCACCCAGGTGCTCCACCGTCATCTTTTAACAGCGTGTTAACAATGTTCACTGTGTTATGCCCAATTACAGTATCATTTATATGTTTTGCGAATACCTACCAACTCTCCTTCCACATGTGAGCTGGAACCACTGCTTTTATAAGGGATACAATAAAATATGTCATGGCTTCTGCCTTTGAAATAAAGTTTAAAATCAAGTTAGAAGAATCTAGCACATAGATAATCAAGTGCCAAGTTGTTTGGTTCATTTGATAGGAAAAGATCACAGAAGGGTCATTAGTGAAAGTTGTTGACATTAGATCTGGTTAGGGCAATAGATATAAAAATAATAAATTTGAAATATTTTAAAGGATAAAACTTGATAATTACCTAATTCTCTTTTGGGAGAGTGATTTTTTTTTTTTTTTTTGACTGAGAGAGACAGCCAGCGAGAGAGGGAACACAGGCAGGGGGAGTGGGAGAGGAAGAAGCAGGCCCCCAGTGGAGGAGCCTGATGTGGGGCTCGATCCCAGGACTTTGGGATCACGCCCTGAGCTGAAGGCAGATGCTTAACAACTGAGCCACCCAGGCGCCCCCTAGGAGAACAGTGTTATCAAAGGTAGACAGAGGTTAGGAGCAAGACTTTTGAGGCAGGATGAGGACAAGAAATTCAAATGGAAATGGTCTTTAACTGACTGACAAGCCCCAGAGAAGATGGACCTTGAGACAGATTTGAGAGTCTGCAGACATGGGCATTTTGAAGCCTTGTGAGGGGTGGGCCCTTTTTGGTTTGCCTATACACCCAGAATGCAGTGCTTCTGAAGTCTCAACAGGAAGTCAGGGCTGTTGATCTGTGCCTGTCCACCAGTGGGCCCTGAACTCCATCAGGCCGTCTCCCCAGCATCTAAGATGGCTGGAGTCATTGCTTAGCCCTGGAGGCTCCCAGCTGCTGCTTTGTGCTTAGTTTCTGGGAGTTTTACCACTTGCGTGCACTTGAAATTCCTTTATATGTATTTAATATTTCTATATATATATTTAAACTTTTTTTTTTAAGTAATCTCTACACCCAACTCAGGGTTTGAATGCACGACTCCAAGATCAAGAGTAGCATTCTCTACCTCCTGAGCCAGCCAGGCGCCCCCCTAAAGTTCCTTTTGAGAAGTTTTTGGGACGTGGGAGACTTTATGAACCAGATTGGTGTGGGGATGAGGGAAGCAAGTCTAAGATCTGAGGAAAAGGAATGTTTGCGAATTCAGGATGTGACCATGCCACTCTAATAGAAAAGGCTTCTTTAGTTCACTAAATGATGTCATGAGAGATGACATAGAACGAGAAATCAGAAGAACCTGAGAATAACGGAAAGGTGGAGAATGAGAGACTCTTACTGAAATTATCCAAGTAAGTAATACTCAGGGGAGAAATTTGGAGACACATGGCTAATTGTATAATTTTTGATGACAAAAAAATCAGGGAAAGAATTTCTGAGTCTGTGGCATGGAAAGTGTGTTAGAATATGAAAAAAAGTTGATCATTATTATTAACCTAAGGGAAGTGACAGAAGGCATAAAAAGAGATCAGATAGTATGGGTCGAAGTTAGAAATGTGTTTATAATGCAAGAGTTTGGTGTGCCCCCACTGGAATTGGGGAGGAGGGAGTCATGGCCACAGAGAGTTGGAATGGGAATGGCAGAGATCGGAAGTTAAGACAGGGATGGGGTATGAGAACTTAAGTACAGGTAATAGAATTTAAGAGTTTGTATCAAGGCAGTGATTTGGGTTGGTTGATTTTGACATTTAGCAGCGAGGTTGCTTTTACTTCATATAATACTTCGTATTTTTCAGAACAATAAACGACTTGAAATCTTTGAGTGCCACGGCCCTCGGGCCGTCAGCTGTCTTGCCACAGCTCAGGAAGGTGCCCGAAAGCTTCTTGTTGTTGGGTCTTACGACTGTACCATTAGTGTACGTGATGCGCGGAATGGACTCCTCCTCAGAACTCTGGAGGGCCACAGCAAAACCATCCTTTGCATGAAGGCAAGTACTGTGCAAGAGAAGAGGACGTGGTCGTCTGGCACAAAGGGAAGGATTTGAGTGACATTTCCCTTGTTGTCTAACGCCTTATTTAGAACCCACCATCTTGAAAAGAGCAAGGAGATTACAGTGCTTTACTTTAGGCTTGGGTCACCAAGGGTTGCACTATATTTTAATATATTAACAGAGAAACAGGTGTATTTTATTATAGAATGTAGATATACTGTAAAGTCCTTCTTGGGTATTTCACCATCATTCTGAAGAGGCAGCAAACCCAGTAACACACTGTCAGTTCCTCACAGTACCTGGTGGTAGGACAGAAGTTTCACTTTAGAAAATTTGAGGAACTTATTATCTTATCCCTAGTTCATGCTTTTCTCAGAGTAGGTTAGAAAGTAGAATTGAACAACGTGCTTTACAAGTTACAGAGAAAACTCAGACCCTTATTCCAAATCTAACTCGATGAATTGTTTTCTTTAAGGTGGTGAATGACCTTGTGTTCAGCGGCTCCAGCGATCAGTCAGTCCACGCCCATAACATTCATGTAAGTTGTGTTGATGTAAAGAAATCTTGAATGGAATGATGGTTAAAGCTTGAAGGATTCCTCAGACTTCCTGCAATTTAAATGAAACCCTTTTCCAGTGAAAAGCTTAATAATAATCTGTACCCCGTATAAGCTCTTGGAAGGTAGTGAGCACTGTGGAAATTCTGACCTTATCGAAATTTTTAATGGGGGACAGATTCAAAGCTTATGTAAGTTTTAGTTTGTTTCATTTAAACTTGAGATAAATCGAGCATCTGAGGCACTAAGAAAGCGGATATGTTATGTAGTTTAAACTAGAACAAGTGAAAGCTGCCGAGAGACTCTGCTCAGGTCATAGAGGCAGCTCTGTGAAGTTCAGTGCCTGGGCTAGAAACCCGCGGATAATGCAGCCTCAGGGACTTGTCCGGAGGCAATGAAGTGATAAAAGTGGAAATACTTCAGGGGCGCCTGGGTGGCACAGCGGTTAAGCGTCTGCCTTCGGCTCAGAGCGTGATCCCGGCGTTCTGGGATCGAGCCCCACATCAGGCTCCTCCGCTATGAGCCTGCTTCTTCCTCTCCCACTCCCCCTGCTTGTGTTCCCTCTCTCGCTGGCTGTCTCTATCTCTGTCAAATAAATAAATAAATATCTTAAAAAAAAAGGTGGAAATACTTCAAAACCTGTAAAATACGTACAGATAGAGTTGTGGACCTTCTCTTTCTATGACACCAGCTTCTATCCATCAGGATACATTTCATATATATTGTATACCTGTATTGTAATAAATGCTTGTCTGAGTACTTCAGCTGTTAAAATTAGTTCAGCTACATTATGTACAAGTAGCTTCAGAATTACCACTTTTGGAATAATACAGTCATAAATCTCAAAAGTCAGAAGGAATTTTGAAAGTCAGTCTAGTGACTTGTCTCTTCTTGAACGCAGACTGGTGAGCTTGTGCGGATCTATAAAGGTCACAACCATGCAGTGACTGTGGTGAATATCCTAGGAAAAGTGATGGTGACCGCTTGCCTGGACAAATTTGTTCGTGTTTATGAATTACAGGTAGAATTTAGATCCACTGTTTTGCTTGAACGATTTGGGAAAAGGTCTGTTTGGGTTTGGTGTTGATTTTTTTTTTTTAATGTGGTAAGGTGGGGGTGGGGCCCAGGAATCTGCATTTTCCACGAGCCCTCTAGACAGTTCTGAAGCAGATGGTCTGTGGACAACACTTTCAGAAACATGGCTCTGAGCTACATGGTGAGGCTCGCAGAGGTCAATACCAGGTGGTTTCCGGACTGCCACTGTAGTATCTAAAGCCTGTCTAGTTCTCCTTATGTGCAGGTTCAGGTTTGAGACTTTGACACTACACAGAAATTAGTTTTCTCGTTTCCAATTGTCAGCTCCTCCCTTGAGGACTTATTAGCAAGATTGTCATTAGATTATGTTTCTGTGAAAATGCTACTGGTGCTTCAGCATAGGGCCTCAGGTACGGTTTTAAACCTGCCGGAGGCCTCCAGGGATTATGCTTATTAAACACAGGGTATAAATAACCTTAATTCTCTTTCTGTTCTTTTCCTCCACCTAAGTCTCATGATCGATTGCAAGTTTATGGAGGACACAAAGACATGATTATGTGCATGACCGTCCATAAAAGTATGGTGAGTGTTGTTAGCCATGTCACATGCTGCGTTTGAATATGTTTACTGAAAACTACAAACTGATAATAATGTTCCTGTTTATCACTTCCAAAGATGACATCTGTTTCTGATATGCCTCATTATTAAATGCTTTTCTGTCTTTTGGCATAGTATCACTGAGAAGTAACCCAGTGACAGGGTTGAATATTCTCTTTGCTATTAATAGCTAAAATAATTACAATAAAAATCTGATACCACCGTTAAACAGAAAATAAGTTTAAGATGTTTCCCCTAAAAATTGAGTGGTGCTTTTTCCAGAGACATTACAATCCAAACAGAACATTGGAATAGAGTCAGGAGGTTTGGCCAGTATGGCATAGCGAAAGCAGACCTAAAAGTAGACGGTAATTCACTCAACCCTGCTAAGCCTCGATTTATTTTACTTGTAAGTTATGTGGTTGCACCAGAATGGTTGTTTTCTAGATTCTCGGCAGTAGAACCCCTTGTCGCGATGAAATGCAGATGGCCACTACGTAAGGCACAGTGTAGCATACAGTGTTCAGGTGCCAGGGGCACAGGGCACAGTGTAGGCGGGTGCCTGGGAGCCCTGCGCTGCTGCTCTCATCCAGGGTCTCACGAGTGGCTCTCTAAGGAGCGTAGCTTCAAAGTATCCGCACTAGAAGATACTTACCCTTGGTAGGACTCTGGGGTGGCTTTGGGTTAGGTCTTTGTTTGCTTACAGACGGCACAAAGAACTTTTGACACATATTTTGAGGATGTTTAGTAGTTGTTTTTTTGTGTGTTGTTTGATCTGATATAGAAACCTCTTTTTCCAGATTTATACTGGCTGTTACGATGGCAGTATTCAAGCTGTGAGGCTGAATCTGATGCAGAATTACCGTTGTTGGGTAAGGAGTGAAACTGTTCTTATAGCCAGACTCGGGAGTTGTTTAACCCTAGGCTAATTTATAGATCTTCATTAGCATCAGTCAAGCATTTTTATATTTGAGCATCTACTTTATGCCTCCCACTAGAGGACAAGGAAGCTTATTTTATTTTTTTAAAGATGTATTTACTTACTTACTTGCTTACTTACTGTAGGGGCAGAAGAGAGTGACTGAAAGAGCGTGAGTGGGGGGGCAGAGGGAGACGGAGAGAGAATCTTTTTTTTTTTTTTTTTTTTTTTTTTAAGATTTTATTTATTTGACAGAGAGAGGCACAGTGAGAGAGGGAACACAGGGAGAGTGGGAGAAGGAGAAGCAGGCTTCCCATTGAGCAGGGAGCCTGATGCGGGGCTCTATCCCAGGACCCTGGGATCATGACCTGAGCCAAAGGCAGACGTTTAACAACTGAGCCACCCAGGCTCCCCAGGGAGAGAGAATCTTAAGCAGACTCCACACAGAGCCCTGCTTGGGGGCTTGATTTCACAACTCCGAGATCACAGCCTCAGCCAAAACCAAGAGTCGGATGTTTAACCAACTGTGCCACCAAGATGCCCCAAGGAAGCTTATTTTTAAAAGCTATACATGAAATGCTTCCATACTTCTTCCAAGAACAATCTGTTTTAGGATTAGATAGGGGGTATGTCTACATATCATCCACGCAGAAGTCATCTCTGTGGTGGTTTTTGTTTGTTTTATTATAAATCAGTACTTGCTAACAAAAATATCAGTAGTACAGAAGTACAGCTGACCCTTGAACAGTGCAGGAACTAGGGGTACCAAACCCTGTGCAGTTGAAAATCCGCTCATAACTTTTGACTCCCCAAAAGCTTACCTACTAATAGTCTCCTGTTGATCAGAAGCCTTACTGACAACATAAACAGTCAATCAGCACGTATTTTGGATGTTATATGTGTTATATACTGTTGCCTCACAACATGGTAAGCTAGAGAAGAGAAAATGTTACTAAGATCTAAGAAGCAGGGCCTGGCTGGTTCAGTTGGTAGAACATGCGACTTGATGTCAGGGCGATGAGTTTGAGTCCCATGTTGGGCGTGGAGATGACTTAAATAAGTAAATAAAATAAAACCATAAGGAAACGAACATACATTTGCAGTACCGTACTATATTTATTTTAAAAAGTTCGCGTATAAGTGGACCTGTGCATTTTGAAACCGTGTTTTTCAAGGGTCAACTTTATAGGAAATAAAACGTGGAAGTGCTTATTTCTGTGACCTGCCCACTCTCTTATGCTCATTCCTCAGGGATTTCACGTATTCATAGTTTTCTTTGTGTCCTCATTGGATTTTGAGGAATAGGCAAATAAAAATGTGTGTTCTTGAAGGTTTTAAACGTCTGTTGCTTGGACTAAATTGCATGGTTTTTATTTTGGGGTGGGAGCTCCACACTTCTACACTGCTCCTTATAGGCCTTAAGTTGTTTCATCAGTTCTAATATTAGTGGTGATCAAAGAAAAGTTTGTGGCGCTGAAATTCCACCACCCCCCCGCCTCCATACCTTAACATGTTGTTTTGCAGAAGAGATGGAATGAAATGAAAGCACTCTCCATTTTTAGATTTGATTTAGACTTGTCCATGGACTGGTTACTTTGCAGCTTTTTACACATTACTGTGTTTGCTTTTTGGTCTTCTCAGTGAAGGACAGAAAATATAGTACAATGGGATCTAGAATACGAATAGGGAGTTTATCTAGAGAAATGGAGAAAATACCATCTGGTTTTAAAGCTGGAGGGGATGGGCTAGTGCTACAGGAAAAAGCATTATTTTATGGAAATAAACCTGTTAGAATTTTAAGATTTAAGACAAGCAAGCCTGGAGAGGAAAAAAAACCAAGAAAGAGTCTATGCTTTCTAACGAGTGAAATTGAGAATTGAGCCACATTTTTAGTAAAGGAGGAATTTTTAAAAAGGTGGGGGGGCGTCTGGGTGGCTCCTTTGGTTAAGCATCCAACTCTTGGTTTTAGCTCAGGTCATGATCTCAAGGTCATGAGATTGAGCCCCGAGTTAGGCAGCAAGCTCAATGGGGAGTCTGCTTGAGATTCTCTCCCTCTGCCTCTTTCCCTCTCCCCACTTGTATGCTAAATAAATAAAATAAAATCTTAAAAAAAAAAAAAGATTGCGATTCAAGTGGTAAAGATTCTCAGTAAAGTCAGGCTTCCAGGCAGTGTAGGTTTCTTTGTCAGACATTTTTATTTTCAAGTTTATGAGTCAGCAGTTCTCAGAATTGTGAAATACTGCCCCTTCAGTGTTATAGAGAGCTCTTAGCCTTTTTTTTAAAAAAAGATTTTATTTATTTATTTAGAGAGCAAGTGGGGGGAGAGGCAGAGGGAGAGAGAGAAAATCCCAAGCAGACTCCCTGCTGAGCATGGAGCCAGACTCCGGGCTCAGTCTCACTACCCTGAAATCATGACCTGAGCCGAAATCAAGAGTCAGATGCTTAACCAGCTGAGCCACCTAGCACCCCACCTTTCATTTAAATAAATGGACTAAGGAACTCATTTTATGATGGCAAGATAAAAAATAAATGTGGCTTAAACTGAATTTTATAGTAACTTGTCTGTCAATATTCGCTAATCTTTTATTAGCAAATTCTCTAACAATGTGTTTATCTGGGTGCTTTGCCTTCTCAATAGAGCAAAGTGTCAAGACGTTCCAGTCTCTTCAGGGCTCCTCAAAATATTGGTAATTAATGTGGATGCCTGTGGCTTTGTTATATTTTCTAGCCAAGAATAAAGAATAAGGGGCTTACTTTTTGCTTCCGCAGTACTTACAAGGTACAAGCGAGGACTGCTCTAATGGCGATTGCGTGTTTCCTCTACTCGTTCCCCTTCCCCTTTCGTTGTTTTTCTCCCCAGTGGCACGGTTGCTCGCTGATATTTGGCGTTGTAGATCATTTGAAACAACACTTGCTCACAGACCATACGAATCCAAACTTTCAAACTCTGAAATGTCGCTGGAAGAACTGTGACGCTTTCTTCACTGCTAGGAAAGGATCCAAACAGGTACATGAGTGGGACCTGAGGCCAACCTGGGGTCATTCAACTGCTCAGAGCAGGCAGACTTTTGCCTTATGGGAATGTTCAGAATTGTAATAAATAAGGGAGAGTCTAGGGATTTTCCTTTTTATTGTTATTCAGAGGTTTGGGGAATAGCTTAATGAGGTTTCAAATGATGAACTGGGTAGTTTTTGAGAAAAAGCCTAAAGAGAATGTTTTCAAATGTTTCAAATCCAGTAACTGGACCTAGAGGATTATTACAGTGCTCTTGTGTAAGATAAGAACTCATCTTTAAGTGCATAGCTTGATATAAATGAGCAAAGTGCTGGGTCCTATCCGGCTTCCATGTATGGATCTTAGAAGGTACCCATGACGCTCTCCTTGGCTTGGACTTTCTCTTGTCTTACTACCAACTTTTCCCTCACGGGCCCTTTTCCCTTTATTCCTAGGACGCTGCGGGACACATTGAACGACATGCTGAGGATGACAGCAAAATTGATTCATGAAGTTTTTTTGCCTCCCATGTTGGGAAGTTATCATTTGAACTAATTTTACATCGGCCCCTCACGGAGGCCACAGTCTTCCCTTCCCCAGAGAAGCAGGGAAGGAGAAAGTGGTTACTCACCAGGCTTACCACTAGCATAAGTCTGGGCAGCTCTACGGGATGATAGTTACACTTTAAGTTCTTACTGGAGGTTTGTCAGATTTAAACAGATTTTAAGGAACCATACTTCTCTGGGACAGCATGGAACGCAGTAATCTGTGCTACTGGTATTCCCCAGATGTTGATTAAAGATGCAGATCTTAATTGGCTACCCAGTCTGACCCCAATCATATGTATTTTTTTTATTGCTTTCAGTTTGCGACTTTTAGTTTTTGTTCTTATGATGGTTTAAACCCGTAGTCCGGCTTTTAAGTACAAGTTTGTGCAAATGCTAGATTTTTAGGATCACTTTTAATTTCTTTAGTTCTAATAACTGGTATTTAAATTAGAAACAACTAGTTTCCTTTCTTAACAATTATGTGCAGTGTGTTTCACTATTCTCTTGCTTTGTTGATGGACAGAGCTGGCTTTAAATGCCAAAGGGACACACAGTAGATTTTCAGCAGCTAGAGTGACTGCTCTGCTGGTTATATATTAGGAACTCAGCAAATCACATAATGACAAGTCCTCACAGACAGCGCTCCCTATCAAATGTCTGTGCAAGTTTTGTTAGGAATGCTTAGTTCAAGACAGTGCGCAAAGCTAACATCTACCTTGCAATGTTGCTGTTAGGCCCGGGCGCTCGCGGCTGCAGGGATCGTCAGGCTGTTCGAACTGGAGTATAGCCTTTATCTCCCTTTCCAGTTTCTGACTCTCCAGGCCCCCTGCAGGTGTGAAACCTCTCAGTTTGCTCCATTGCCAAACCCTCTCTCCCCCACTGTCTGGCTGTGCCTAGACTGGTGGCAGCCGTCACATACTTCCTCTAGGCTCCCAGGGTGCTCCCCCCCACCTGCAGCACCCAAGATGGGGGAGTTAGGATAAAGCATCTGCATACAGTCTTCAGGGGGCTCAAGCAGGCTTTTTAGAGACTGATTTCTGAAACTGGAGTCTTGTCTTCACCTCCCCTCTGCCTGGCAAAGAAGAGTAGAGTATGAGGAAGGTAAGGACTCCACTTTTCCACTGGGAGCAGCCAAATTAACAAAGCCTAGTGAGACTGCTTTGTTCTTGGATTTTCTCTGGACTCTTGAGAGAAGCTATAGAAGTGTTGCTTTCCAGCCTTTTGTTTCTGGATTCTCAAAACTCTGAAAGATTCTTCAGAGAGCTATAAGAGGGGAGAAGAGTCCAGTGCCACATACGACTTGGGGGTGTGATGTGTACTCTTTTCTAGGATTACATAGCGCGCAGGTTTCTCCCCACCTCTGTTCGTGCGCACACATCTACTCACAGGTCTTCACAGGGGCTCTAAGTCTGGGGACTTCACCGGGCTTCATGGATGGCTTTCAGGAGGGTATGAAATTGGATGCAAGACTAAGTATCTGTTCTTATTTTCCAGGAAAGGCTCCAGTGGTTCTTACTGAATCCATAAACAAAGAACTAATCTAGAAGCTAATACCAAATAATGAATGGCCCCACAAACTATTTACTTCTATCCTTATGAACAGGAAAACTTTTTTTTTTGACCACACTATTGATAGTTGCATGATACTTGAGAGAGAACAGAGAAGATTCTCTTGCATAAAATGTATTTGTGCTGTTTCTTTATGACATTAAGAAGCTTTCTTACCTCTCCTCCCCTTTTCTTGTAAGGATGACCAGAGCAGTCAGGCTGTTGTGTGGGTTTAGGAAGGGTGATTTCCCAGGAAAGCATATTGGAATTTATTACTAAGCCTGGCGTTTTATTCGGGGCTGTAGTGAACTTGCATTTCCACGTTGACTGGGCAGTGTGCTGAGAAAGTTGTGCACACTGCATGGGTTGCATAGGTGCCCTTCTGTCCTGCCTGAGGACATGTCTGAAAAGATGAGAGTGGTGGAGCCTTTGTACAGCAGGAAGGGGTTATGTGAGGTGTTGGGCAATCGTGGGGAAGCTTTGAAGGTATGAACAGGCTGATAGTAACAACCAATTTGGGTTTAATTTTGGTAGATTTGTGCGCAGTCTATCTGCCTTTGTGTGTGCAGGTGTAAGTGTTCCTTGTACGTGTGTATGCGCGTGGGCACCTATACTTGTAATACTTTTCCTCATTTCATAAACATTTTTTTTGAAGCCATGGTAATAACGTCTTTGTTTGAAGAATCTGTAAAATTCTGTGAACCCCAGGTTAGTGTGTTATCCTAAATACACTATTCCTAGCCATCGATTTAGAAATAAAGGCACCATAAGCATCTTGGCTGCTTATGGTTGTGTTACTGCTTTCAAGAGTCTTGAAAGTTATGCAGATCTTAGGCTGTTTTTTGTCTTTTATAATGTCTTAACTGATTCTAGCCTTCTGTCTTCCCTTAGAGAAGAGCTGTGGCTCAGGTTTCTGTGTTGACTTGGTATTTAGTACTTAAGGAAGGAAGGAAAGTGTTACATGACCTGACAAAACCCAACTTGTTTCTTATAAGGAGTTGGAGGCCATTTCTAGAATCTTATCCTAGTTGCCTGTGCCTGCTTCTAATGGCCAGAAGCCAAGAAAACCGTAGTAACCCGTCCTTTTGTGTGCATATGCTAGTGTTTTAATGGTAGTTTACGACAAACTATCAGTCACTTCAAGTTTTATCCTAAAGTTTTTAATCAGGTTCAAAGTGTGTTTTGACACACTCCTCTACTGAGTTATAAAGCAGTTAAACACATAATAGCAAAGAATTATCTCCACCTGATGTTACTTGAATTTGAGGGAACGCCATTGCTACCACACTCCTGCTTTTGTAGGGGAAAATGTTTTTCCGCCTCAGAAGTTAGCAGTTGAGTGTTTAGCTCCTGACCTATCTATAATTTATAGGCAGTATCATTGTTTAAGTGATTATTTGCCTAACAGAGGGGCTTTTTGGTTTTGGTTTTGGGGTAGATTATACAGTAGACAAATTTAGTGACTAGGTATGTGGATGATGTGGTGGGAGTGGGTGTACAACACTTAGTGGAATGGTATGATATATTTTATGGAAGAGAATTCATTGGAGGGGAGATCACAGTCTATTGTGAAGTGGGTTTTAAACAGCACATACCCTCTGGTTTGCACAAATAACTGTAGTTTGTATACGCTGACTTACAAATTTTGTTTCTGCTACCAAAAGGAGAGCTCCTAGAACTGTTATGAAGGCCATGACTGCCACATGGGTAAAACTGTGATTTCATCCCTGCCCCAAATCATCACGGTCTTCAGGATTTCAGAGTGACTGTCTAATGGATACGATAGAAGCTACGGTGGAGGTGATTTGGACTGTCCAAACATAATGCTTATTAGATAATAACCTCTAATCTCACCTCCAGCCCCCAAGTATATGGCCCTGCTGGGTCACATGGCAACAAAAATTTCCTAGATTTGCTTTAAATTCAAGGTAGTAGCCCAGTTGAATTGGTGTGGGAGGAAGTCAAGGAGGAAAGGCTGTTGAAGAGCTTTCTCCTACTTAAGAGAAATATATGCCCTAGAGCTGCTCCAGTACCCTTGGTATCTGAATTTTTTATATATTGAATATGGATTAGAAGAATGAAATCAGATGACATTTGACTGCAAAAATGTTTATAAGCAAATAGCTTAGCCTTCTTACATTTTGGTATAAAGCTGTGAACTTCATAACTTTGTAAAGCAAGATATAAAGCAAATACAAGAGGAAAATAAAGTACTTTTACTAATTGTTTACTTTTGCTAACTTATCTGCATATTAATAGCCACCTCCCCCCCTTTTTTTCCATGTCGGTATAGACAGCAAGAAGGAAATTGGGTGGAAAACACAAGATGGTTATAGATATACCACAGACTATGCTCCAGATAAGTAGCAAACAGCTACATTTAAGGATTTGTCCAAGGTCATAAAACAGGTCAGTTAGTGGAGGAGCTAGGATTAAAACTACATCTTTGGGGTTCAAGATGGCTGTGTAGGAAGACCTTGAATTCACCTCCTTCCACAGATAACAAATTTACAGCTATATAAGGAATAATTTTTCCCTGCAAAGGACCTGAGAACTATATTAACAGCACCTCCCCAACAAAAGATAAAAGAGATACATTGAGACAGGTAGGAGAGGCAGAGACTCAATCTCCCTCTGGATCCTACCTGAGGTACAATGACCCACTATCAGTAAGGGAGCCCCAAAATACAGAGCTTTTCCTTGAAGAGTGAAGGGACTGTGCCGCACTTCAGGCATCCAGACCCTTGTGTCTGACATCAGAAAGACAAGCTCCCAAAACACCTGGTTTTGAAAGTCAACAAGGATTAAGTCCAGGGAAACCATAGAACTGTAGAGAACAACGAACCTGCTCATAAAGGGCTCACATGCCCATCCACTCATCCTGAACTCCACTGCAGAAATAATTTGAAGAGTGCCTAGACTATAACTGAGGAGGAGACCCATTTGCTAATCCTAATGTGGCTGCAGGCAAGAACCTGCAGTGACTTTCTCTGGGGACAGAAGCACTGGCAGGTGCCTTTTTTGCAATCTCATTCTAACTAGCTGGTAACAGCTGGTGGGCACCATGTTTGGTGTCCTCCCTCTAGGCCGTTAGCACTGGTGAGCATGCTCCTTGTCCCACTGAGCCTATGCAAGCAGCCACACCACAGCTGGGCCAGGTGAGTACATTGCATCTGGGCTGGGCATGTTCCATGTCCACCCTCCCTGTGCAGCAGCCGTGCCACAACCAGATGGACTCAATAGATACGTACAGAACATTCCATTCAAGTAGCAGAATACATATTCTTCTCAAGTACACATGGAACAATCTCCAGGATAGATCATTAGCTGGGCAGCAAAACAAGTTTCAATAAATTCAATATTGAAGTCATATCAAGCATCTTCTCCAACTACAATGGTATGAAACTAGAAATCAGTTATAATAAGAAAACTGGAAAAACAACAAAAATATGGAGATTAAACAACATGCCACTGAACAATCAATAGGTAATTAAATCAAAGGAGACACACACACACACACACACACACACACAAAAACCCCTAGAGGCAAATGAGAACAGAAATAGGACATACCAAATTCTATGAGATAAAGCACAGGCCTACTTCAAGAAAAAATCTCAAATAGTCTAATAACTTGAAGAAGGAAGGAAGGAAGAAGAAGAAGAGAAGAAAAAAAAATAGAAATAGGTGCCTGGTGGCTCAGTTGGTTAAGCATCCAACTCTAGATTTTAGCTCAGGTCATGATCTCAGGATCATGAGATGTAGCCCTGTGTCAGGCTCTGTGCTGGGTGTGGATCCTGCTTAAGATTCCCTCTCTCCCTTTCCCCTCCCCTCTCCCCTGACTCATGCACATCTCTCTCTCTCTCTCTCTCTTTAAAAAAAAAAAAAAGAAACGAAGCCCAAAAGAAGTAGAAGGAAGGAAAAATATATATAAAAAAAATAGAGACTACCAAGACTGTAGAAAGATAAATGACCAAGAGCTGCTGCTTTGATAGGATAAAACTGACAAACCTTTAGCTAGACTCACCAAGAAAAAAAGAAAGAGGACTCAAAATCAGAAATGAAAGAGGAGACATGACAACTGATAACCACAGAAATACAAAGGATCATAAGAGACTACTGTCACCAACAAATTTGATGACCTGGAAAAGATGGATACATTCCTAGAAACTAACAACCTACCAATGCTGAATCAAGAGGAAATAGAAAATGTGACCAGACTGATTGCTAGTAAGGAAAGTCAATCAATAATCAAAAAACCTCCCAACAAACAAAAGTCCAGGACCAGACAGCTTCATTGGTGAATTCTCCCAAATGTCCAAAGAAGAATTAATGCCAATTCTTCTTAAATTCTTCCAAAACAACAGAAGAGGAAGGAACATTTCCAAACTCATTTTACAAAGCCATCATTACCAAATCATACCAAAACCAGACAAGGATGACACTAGAAAATTACAAGTCAATATACTTGATGTATATACATTCAAAAATACTCAACAAAATATTGGCAAATTAATACATTAAAAGCATCATACTCCATGATCAAATGGGATTTATTCCAGTGATACAAGGATGGTTCAACATCTGTAAATCAATATAATTAACCACATTAACAAAAAGAACGATAAAAACATCATCTCAATAAACGGAGAAAAGGCCTTTGACATAATTCAACATATATTTATGATAAAAACTCTCAAAAGTGGTGGGTATAGAGGGAACATAACATAATAAAGGCCATATATGACAAGCCCACAGCTAACAATGGGGAAAAGTGCAAACTTTTTCTCCAACATGAGGAATGAGACAAAGATGCCCACTCTCACCACTTATTCGACATAGGTATTAGAAGTCCTAGCCAAAGCAATTAGGCAAGAAAAAGGTATAAAAGTCATCCAGACTGGAAAGGAAGAAATAAAACTGTCACGATTTGCGGATGGACATATACAGAAAACCTAAAGGCCCCACCAAACAAACAAATAAAAAAACAACTTAGAATAAAAATAATTCAGTAAAGTTGCAGGATAAAAAATCAATATACAAAATATGTTCCATTGCTAATGACTGATAGTCCAGAAGACAGTCCCGTTTACAATTGTATCATAAAGAATAAAGTGCTTAGGAATAAATTTAACCAAGGAGGTGAAAGACCCATACACTGCAAAACATTAAATGAAAGAGAAATTAAAGAAGACACAAATGGAAAGATATTCAGTGCTCATGGATTGGAAGAATTAATATCATTAAAATGCCCATACTACCCAAAGCGATCTACAGATTTCAGTGCAATCCCTGTCAAAACCCCAATGACATATTTAACAGAAACAGAACAAACAATCCTAAAATTTTTATGGAAGCACAAGAGAGCCCCAAAACCCAAAGCAATCTTAACCAAGAAGAGCCAAGCTGGTTGCTGTTTTAAAGCTATTCTACAAAGCTATAGGAATCAAAACAGTACGGTACTGGCACAAAAACACACACAGATCTATGGAACAGAACTGAGAGCCTGGAAATGTACCCAAACATATATGGACAGTTATTTTCTGACGAAGAAACCGAGAACATACAATGAGAAAGGACACTCTTTTAAATACATGGTGTTGGGAAAACTGACCAGCCACATGCAAAAGAATGAAACTAGACCATTATCTTATACCATACACAAAAATTAACTCAAAATGGATTAAAGGCTTGAATGTGAGACCTGAAACCATACAGTTCCTAGAAGAAAACATGGTTGGTAAAGCTCCATGACATCAGTCACAGCATTGTTTTTGTGATCAGACTCCAAAGGCAACAGAAACAAAAGCACAAATAAACAAGTGGGACTTGATAAGCTAAAAGGTTTCTGCACAACAAAGGAAACCATCATCAAAATGAAAAGGTAACCTACTAAATGTGAGAACACAATTGGAAATTACACATCTGATAACGGGTTCATATCTAAAATATATGAAAAACTCACACAACAACAACAACAAAAAACAAAAAATGGAGAGAAATAGATATTTATCCAAAGAAGACATTCAGATGGCCAATAGGCACATGAAAAGACATTCAACATCATTAATTATTAGGGAAATGTAAATGAAAACCACAATGAATTATCATTTCACATCTGTCAGAATGGCTATTATAAAAAAAAATAAGTGTTGGTGAGGATGTAGAGGAAAGGGAACCCTCGGACACTTGGTGGGTTATAAGTTGGTGCAGCCACTATGGAGAACGGCATGGAGATTGCTCAAAAACTTAATAGACCATGTGATCCAGCTATTGAACTGCAGAGTATTTATTTGAAGAATACCAAAACACTAATTTGAAAAAATACATAGACCCCTACGTTCACTGCAGCATTATTTACAATAACCAAAATATGGAAACAACCCAAATGTCCCATCAGTGGATGCGTGAATAAAGAAGCTATGGTGTATATATATGGCATACTACTGAGCCATAAAAAAATAATGAAATCTTGCTATTAGGCAACCACATAGGTGGACCTTGAGGGTCTTAAGCAAAGTAAAGTAATTCAGAAGAAGAAAGACAAATACTGTGTGGTTTTGCTCATAAGTGGAATCTTAAAAAACTCAGATACAGGAAACATCACTGGTTACAAGAGGGGAAGGGGTTTGGGGGACAGGTGGGTGGTGATAGGCATGAAAGGGCATTGATGGTAGGGTGATGGATAGTAAGCAGACTTTTGGGTGATTACTTCATAGTGTATACAAGGTGTCGAATCACAGTGTTGTATACTGGACACTCAGCAAAACCAAAAACTACATCTGCATCTCTCTTCCATTACACTCAGGTAACTGGCCCCTCCAGTGACAGGGCAATAATTTATTCTTGATATTCTATACACCAACAGCTCTTCCCTTTCCTTTTCTCATTGATCTTGAAAAGTATCAGAGTGATTCCTATGTTCAAGAAATACCAATAGGCAAGATTACCATGGGGTCCAGGTTTTGTGTGTGAAGACGTGTTTTCCATTGTCTTCTGAAACTTGGGCTCTCTGCATGACAGTTAAGTGTAACATTGGAAGCTACTCAGCCCTGCTCTGGCTGATATTCTGAATGTGAGAAGACAAAACACAACTGAACCAGCCGTACACATGCCTTTATTTAGATCAACTCTTTTTCAGAATGCAGCCAAACTTATGAGTCAGACAGCCCAAAGTATCCAGCCCTCTTCCACTGAGCTAGTTTATCCCGGAGCAGGCCCATCCTGAAACAATGAGACAGAACCAAGTGCTAGTTTGGTTACTGTCCCATGGGTGGCAGAACACGAAGGCGATGGGGGACTCTAGCACGGGAAGTGCAGAGTGCCATTGGCAAATCTTCTGTGAGCAGCCTAGGGCAAGCTAAGGAGAGCATTTACTTCAGAGCCGAGGCCACTCAGATTCTGAGCAAACCTCTCAGCTGGGCTACAACTTGCTGAGGCAGACAGACACTTAGCTCCATGTGGCAAAGGGACAAAATTGTTCTTTTTCATTCCTTAACTGAAGGGTCAATGTGGGCGTGACAGATGGACAGATGCCCTGAGGCCGAGTGGGGAGTGAAGTAGAGGAGGAAGAAGACCACTGAGGCGCCTGGAGGTGTGCTGGGGGGCAGGGCAGCGCAGCTACTGTGTCCTTTGAGGTAAGTGGCTCTAGCTATATTGGATGAAATGGAAATCCTGAGTGATCTGTATGGCCTTGGATGAGGCCAGCTTGGTTCAGGCATACATGGTGAGCTGCAGCCACTGAAAGAGGAAGTCCCAAGATCAGAATGCAACCCAGCAAAGAGAGGCGAACCCTAAGGGTCTGATAGGGTAAGGGGAAAGGGACAGCCCCAGCATGCCAGACCCTGGGAAGATTTTCTAAGAAGCAGTGGTCTAGGGCCTGCTTCCCCGATCTCTACTAGAAAGATGTGTTTTCCAGCAGAAAAGCCTTTTTAGGATCTGAGTCCCCTTTGGAGCCTTCCCCCAGTACACATTCCCTATGAGCTTGCCTTTCTGTTCCTTTCCTAGCCCATCCCTCCTCCAGCATTTGGAAGTGAGAAGCACACAGTGCCTCGAGTCGGCCTCATTGACTCCTCCACCCGGAATTTTAAGGGACAGGGTGAAATAGTGCTTCTATTAGGCTTTACCTCTAGAACATTGAGTTTGATGATACCATCTCCATCCTTGTCAAATGCATTAAAAGCTCCTGTGGGGGAAGAACACACAGGCCAGAGGCCAGTTACAGGCTCGCCTCCTCTCCACTGTTGTAACTTTTCTTCAGAGGACCGTGGGCGAAGTGCTGTCCTTCAGCACAAAAATGTGCCAGGCAGAGTATCAACCATCACCCTTTCTTTACCAGCCCATTCTGAGCTTACAGCGGGCCTTTACCTTTGTTCAGCTTGGATAGAGTCAACGGGAACACGGTCAGGCCCCAGAGCGCGGAAGGGTGGCCCCCCACTTACTGAACATGCCCTCCAGCCTGACGAAGCAGCAGATGAAGCTGTCGAAGTCGATGTTCATGTGCTTGTCTGCATAGCGCATGGTAATGATGTCGTAGAGCTGGCTGTTGAGGTGGAATCCTGTGGAGGGCAGCATGGGGGAGCAGGAAGTAGTCTGAGTAGCCTGTATTGTGTTCTTTTCTCTGCCTCTCAGCCATCCTGTGTCACCCAGAAACACTCCTTCGTTTGCCCCCCACCCTCCGATCTCAGCCTCCACCAGCCCTCGTCCGGGTGCCCGCCACCCACTGTCTTCCCCAGCACCTGCGTCATTGACTGCATTTCGCATCTCGTAGCTGTTGATGGTACCAGATTGGTCTGTGTCATAGTGTTTGAAAATTCTCTGGCAATAGAAAATTTGCAGACAGGGGTCACACAGTAAACCCTTGAATTAGCCCCCTCCTTCACTCCCATGCTTCCTTCTCTTCTCACCTGCCAGGCTTTAATCTTCTTCCAGAGGTGATGGAACTCTTGCAAGTTCAGCCTCCCAGAGCCGTCTGTCTGGAGGAAGGAGGTCAGGGCTACAGGGCATGCATAGCGAGATCCCCCTGGACCGGGGGGGAGGGGGTTCTGGGCGACTACAAGGAAGGTCATCCCACAGGAAGGCTCTGCCCCAGGTAGCCTTCAACCGCCCTGTCCTGGTATTTAACCCTCCCTTCCATGCCTCTGCAATCTGAGTTCGTGTCTGCTCTAAAACCCAGGGAATGTCTCCTAAGGACCATTTTGGCTTGGGCCTGAGGTGAGGGCAGAGGTTAGGGGCTGGTTATAGCCCAATATCCTGCCCAACTGTGCCTCCTCCAACAGCCCCCTTCAGACCAGTAGCTGGGGACCTCAGGTCCTCCCTTAGGCACAGATTTGGGCCTCTCTTTCTGACTGGGCACCCCTTGTTGCCTTGGCCCCCGTGGGCTGCACAGGGGCTGATGAGAGAGAAGCGTGGTGGGCAAGGATGGCGGGAAGGATACATCCATGAGAGCAATCATGCTACGGCAGGACTCCAGCGTGAACCCTTGTGTCTTCAGGTCCTTATCTGGGAGGTAGGGAGAAGAGTGAGGAGCTTCTTTCAGATAACTGGACACCCACTCCTGCCTGCCCGTCCTCCACATACAGTTTGGGGCCACTCACGTTTGTTCACAACCGTGTTAAGGATATTCTTGAGCTCATCTGCACAGACCTCCATATCCTGAGGAGGAAGGGAGTAGAGAGTAACAGTTCTAGAGGTCAGCTCTGACGGAGCAGAGGGTTTGCAAAACAAGTCCCAGCTGTCCATGTTTGTAAGATCTGTCATTGCTCTGCTGTCATGGGAAGCCAGGGCTTTTCCACGGAAGACACGGCACCCTCCACGTCCAGACTGCAGTGGGCAGCTCAGGGCAAAAAGGCCTCTAAGCCACCCAAGTGGATGATGGTCTCGGACCTGACTGGTGGATTTCTGTGCTACACATACATAGCCCCTGCTTCTACCAAAAGCCGAATGACCACTACTAAACAATAATGAAGTAACCAGTCATTTGAGCAGTTAATCCAGGAGAGGAGTCAGGGTTGGCGGTACTCACATCGCCTGCTATCTGCCTAAAAATGTTCCGGAATTGCATCTGCTCCTCGCTCTCTTGGTCAGTGTTGCCAGGCAGCGGCTGTGGAAGCACGAAGGAAAACGGGTTCACAGTGATCAAGGAGATGGGCAGACCCATAGGAAAGTTCCTTCAGGGCCGAAGGAGCCCGAGTGCCTAAAAAGCCCTAGGCGGCAGCAGGAGCTGGGTACAGGACAAAGGCTTTTCTTTCTTAGTTGAGCCTAGTGAGCTGGAGTGAGACTCCTCTAGACCCCAGTTACCCTTCATTCCAGACATCTTAGCCAGAGGAGTTACATCAGCCATGCAGACATGTGGACAGCCCCCTTGGCCTTCTCTCCCCACCCCCACCAGCTAGAGCCTTCCCCACTGTTTTCAACTCGACCTTCTCAACCAGATGAGTCCCAGAAGGACAGAGGGGACCAGACCATTCTGATACCTCCAGCCACCTGTGTCATCAAGTAAAAGTCCTCAGAGGACCCCCACTCCGCTGCACGGACACTGCAGCATAGAGGAGGTGGCCCTGGCTTTGTCTGTGGGATTTGGTCCCTTAGCCTCACCTCCACTAAGTTTTATATGCCCTCCTCTCCCCACCGCAATAGAATACCCTTCCCTGGGCTCTGTGGGCCTCCATTTCTGATGCCATCCTCTTTTCTGCTACTATCCTCTATCCTCTCATTGTCAAGGGCTTGAGGATACCAGGAAACAGGAGCTGCTCTGTCTTGGGCTCTCTCAAGCTGGTTGCATCTCAGGCTTTGCCTCCCGTTTCCCTCACTGTCCAGGCTGGGGTCTCCAGCGGGCAGGCTCAGCCTGTCCTTCCCTGGCCCAGGACCGGCTTGGCGTGGCTGCCAACCCCCAAGACATTCACCGAAGCAGCACCCCAAATTTTAGAACTTGAGCGAAAAGATCAGTGGGATACATCCAAACCTCCAGATGTTACAGGGACACCCCACCCTACAGCCCCTCCAATCCAGAGGACCCCAGTTATGTGCTGGCCACCCCATTCATGCCACATGCTCAAAAACCTGTGGGGATTTCTCTTGCTTATCAGGGCTCGTTTTGTCTTTGCCCTCCTCTGATTCCTGGTCCACACCCAGTTCCTTGTTGCTGTTTGCTCTGTCCGAAACGAAGATGATGGGCTGGAGAGAAGAGGGACGTGGGGAAGGGGCAGGAAGAGAGCAGGGATTACAGGCTGAGCGGGCACATGGACGCAGCCTCCCTCCAGGAGCAGCTTTGTCCAGGGAAGAGGAGAAGAGCAGAGTTGGCAGCTCTTGAACCTCAGTCCACGCTCCATCCCTGCCACTAACAAGCTGTCTGTGACTTGGGGAGAGATGCCAAGTCTCTCCGGACCTCAGTTCCTTATCTCCTGATGGTGGGGCTCTGAGGGTTAAACAAGGTCATCAGTACACGTGGAAATGCTAAGAGTGTTACAAGCAGTGTGATCTAGTGCAATGATTTTCAAGTATTTTGTAGGCTTTTTTTTTCCAAATGGAAGCACCGCTCAAACTAAATTTCCCCAGAAGCCCATTGTATATGAAGTCATTAAAAACAGGCTTCTCTGCTCGATGAAGAGGGTAGAGCTTTTTTCCCCCCGCACACCTGTGCCACCCATGGCAGCTGGGGAGGCACCTGCAAGGAACCTCTAGGACACTGCCGAGGACCGATGGAAAAAAGGACTTGGATTAGTGGCATGGTCAGTGGGGGAGAGGTCAGAGCGCTGAGCTGCAAGTCCAGCCCTGCCCTCACATACAAGAAATACCGTCTGTGGCCTCAGGCTACTCATCCATTAATGTGGATGACAAAACCTGCTTGACCTTTCCCATGGGGCTCTTGGGTGGGGGGCATGAGATACTGAATATCAAATTGTACTGCAAAAACATCTAATATGCTACACAAATATAAGGCGTATTTTCAAGGCATGCCGACGCAAGTGAAGAGGACACAGAAGGAGCGGAGAGCAGCTGCCGTGCTGTGCCGATCCTAGCTGGAGCCGTACACCCCACAGCGAGAGCCAGAAGAAGGCGAGGCCGTCAGGGCTTGCGGCTGCAGCGCAGAAAGCGATGGGGCAGTCAGAGTCCCTCAGCGCAGAAGAGCAACTTGGCTGGGTTCTGAATCCCTGTCTGCCTTTCCACGCTATCCATCTAGAACAGCACAAATGAGCAGACCTGTGGAAATAAGCTTCCCGAACTTTGGTTTCTAGCAGGCCCCAAAGGTCCTGGCTTGCCCTGCATTTCAAGCAAAGGGTCGTGCTCAAGCAACTGGTGCTTGTGGGGATCCTAGAGCAAGCGTGGGTCTCAGCTGGAGGGGGAATATGTGCCTACGGACATGGCGTGGCCAGGGGTCACCCCTGCCAAGATACACATCTCCGGGCCCAAGTGTGGGTCTGGATAACACAGGCTTTGGAGGGTAGGGGGCCTGAACCAGACTGATGAGGGCAAGAAACATGGGATTGGAGCAGATAGATATGGCTTCCAGTTTCCCCACTCATTAGTTGTATGTCCGTGGGCAAGTCTCTTCACTTCTCTGAATATCCGTAAAATATCTATAGAAGGGGAAGAATAATAGCACCTACCTTGTAGACAGTGTTGTAACTGAAAGCGATGTCTGTTTTACCCCTAGCACAGTGCCTAATATGTGGTAGATGCTTGCTCACCGTCAGCTCTGGTCTGCACAGCATCAGTACTCAGAGGACCTCTATCTTGGATCTTTCCAGGAACCACCATAAACACTAACACCAAACCTTGTCTGATAGCCTACGGCTACTACCCCATGGGCTTGAGGATGCCCAAAGGCAGTCATTTCTGGACGGCACTCTGAGTGCTCAACCCAAAATTCAGAAAGGGTTAGCCATCATGGTAGGCCCTGGAGACCATGGGAAGGTTGTGGGGTAAATGGAGCAAGGATGTAGGAGGGAGTTTGAATCGCTCAACAACTGTAATCTTGAATTCTAAAACCACACGAAGGGAACAGTGCCCCTGGTCCCCGATGAAAGCTTGGTTCTGAGGCCCCTGAGGTGCTCTAAGCACACACGGTCACCTTAGCTACGGTGTTCTTACAGCAGAGTGGTTATAACCAGGACACTTAGGAGGAGATCTTAGAGAGGCCCTGGTGAATCCGTAGGTCACCACAACCTCCCAAGATCCCAAGAGGGGAAGCTGTCCAGGTAGCTCTCATTCCCCATTAAACCAGTCAAGTTGATGAGCTCCTCTGGGGCTATGAGGGTGAGGATCTCTTCCCTCTTCCCCACTGCTATCTGGACTCAGCATGCAGAGTCTGTTGGGTCCCATGGCTTAGAGGAGCCTGCGTTTGGAATGAGAGGTCACTTGTCTAGAAGGGGATTTGGAACAAGAGCCTCAGCAGAGACTCAGACTCTCTGAGCATCCTCTTCCAACCTAACCCCAGCAGGCTAAGAAAAAAGGAGGAGTGGGGAGCAGACAGGGAAGAGAAAGGAGGGAGAAGGAGCAGTCCTGTCTACAGAACAGGTGGCTGGCATCTCAAGACCGTCTCGTCTCCATGGAAACCCTCACACGCGTATCTCACTGTACCCTGAGAAATAACCAGTTGCCATTCCCCCCAAGAATCAAGCCTTGCTTCGCAGAGCCAAACCCACTTCTGAGAAAGAAGGGGTGTTCTTTCTGGTTTTGTAAGAGGCCCATTTTCACTGGTTGGCCATCCTCTGCCTCCCTCATCGGAGAGGTGGGCATGGTGGTGCTGAGCAGACTCGGGGGCTAGACTGCCTGGCTCCCGGTGCCGGCTCTGCCATTTACTGGCTCTGAGGCCTTGGACAAGTCAGTTCATCTGTCTGTACCTGTTCTTCCTCTGAAAATGGGGATAATAACAGTACCAATCTCACAGGGCCCTTGTGAGGATTGAGTTTATCCATGCCAAGCACCTGGAAGAGTGCCTGGCATGTAGCCTTCCCTTGGCCGGTGTTAGCTCACATGGGTCCACACCCAGAGCTGCACTGGGGGCCCAGGAAGGCAGGGTGGCAGCGGGGGCAGCAAGGGAAGAGGCGAGTCGGGGACACGTGCCATCACACACACACATGCACAAACACATTCTGCTGTCTACCCACTCACGCTGTTACACCCACCTTGGTTTTTTTCTTTTTCTGCATAAGGAAAGGAAACAATAAATGCAGAATAAGTGAAAGTCAAGTTTCCAGAAAACCCAGTGGCTTCTGGCTTCCCTGTGACTTGGTCCTCAGCTTGGGGTGAGTTTCTGGGGTTCAGGAATCTGGGCTACATAGAGCCAAAAGAGGCCTGGAGGGTGAAGGGAGGGGAAAATCCTCTGGGTCTAGAGACTGGCGGTTGCTCCCACGCTGCTCTGTTCTTACGGTCCACTCCCATCCTGGACACCGCCAAGGAAAGGGATCTTCTGGCTAATGTTTTGTATTTTTAATTGAAGTTAGTTACTAAAACACCGGAAGAAGTGGCTCACCCATACTGGCCTAAAAATGAATTTTGTTTGATTTACAGAGTTTGGGTTTTCTTTTCTTTTTTTTTTTCTGTTGTTGTTTTTGCAAATATTTAACATAGGGAGAGACTTAACATGGAAATCTAGGTTTTTGGGCTTTAAAAAAATAAATAAAACTAGAAGGCCTGGCAGGCTCCATGAGCCTGTGACCCGCTGTGGCAAAAATCTGGGGAGCTGAGAGCAGCTGCTGTCTATACCCTCCAGATGCCGCAGTCACCACCACTCCAGTTGTCCCTCCAACACTGAAGCTCAAGAGTCAGTGGAGAACTCCAGGCAAGTATGCATGTGTAGGGACACCCAAACCCCACAGCTGCCTGCCCTACTCAGGTGACACGCCAGTTCCGCTAGGCTCCTGAGTTTGAAATTCCTGATAAATACACTACTCTGATGGCTAATGTCTAAAAGATAAGTATAGGCACGCCTGGGTGGCTCAGTGGGTTAAGCATCTGACTTCGGTTCAGGTTGTGATCTTGGGGTCCTGGGGTCGAGCCCTGCATTGAGTCCCATACTCAGTGGGGAGTCTGCTTGTCCCTCTTCCTCTGCTCCACCCCTTGTGTGTGCTCTTTCTCAAATAAATAAAATCTTTGAAATACATAAAATAAAAAAGTATAGAACCAAATGCACCTAATACTAAAACCAGTGTCCTGTGATAATTCAGAAGGCACTTGGACAGGGTCAGGACTAGAACCATGCGTGTAACTACCCAAAAGACAATTTGGTGGGGCATTTGCTGTCTTCTCATTGGCCCAAGTCACACAGAGCACAAGCGACTAGTTTACAAACCAGGGCGCAAAGGCCCAAGGCAGGCACAAGACTCCTTAATACAAGGAGACACCACATAAGCCAACCCCATGCTTGTAACTCTGGGATTCACATCCCCGGAACAGGTCTCGGCATGGCGACCAGGGAAAGAGTGTGAGTCTGGACTCCGAGAATCTGGATGTCAGTTCCAGTCCTGCCACCTATGAGCTCTGGGAACTTGAGGGCGCCATTTAACCCCACAGAGCCTCTCCTTCCTTCCTTTAATGCCAGGGATAATAATAACCTTATTACATCTCAGAAACCTTGCAAGGATCAAGTGAGGTAATGCACAGGAGAAGTGTCACATAAGAGATAAAGCGTGTGACTAATAACCACCGTGTGGGAGCCGGCGCTGTGCTAGACACTTCGAGTACATGACCTCACAGATTTCAACTTCACAAGAGCCTTGCGAGGCACTTATTATTATCCCTATTTTACAGAGTAGGAAAACTGAGGGGTTATGTAACTTGTCCAAATCACCCAGCTGGTAGGTGGAGGTCCCAGGGTTTGGCACTGACTCCAGAGCTGGTGTGTATTTTCTGTATCTGAGATTGGCCCTCATAATCCAAGCTTGCTGCTGCCCTTTCTGTCCCTGCCTATGGCCTTGACCCCTCCCTCTAGTGGTACAAACCGCTTCTTCCCTCGAGGACTCTCTTGTGTGCTTCCTAGCCCCCGGACTGACTACGTGGCCCTAGCACCATGAGGCCTGTTACTCCAGTCATGACAAACAGAAATTGCAGGAATGTGGAAGAATTGCTTTGAGTGTCCCAGGCTCCCATCTTCCTCTTCCAATACCCCCTCTCCCCTCCACCACGCTTCTGTCCCCTGCCTGGATCAGGGAAGGTGACCCTCTGGACCTTTTCACACATCAGAACCAGACCACTCACCACTGGCCGATCCACGGAGATTGTATTTTCAACTTCCCTGTGAGAAACACAAACGTGAGGGGTGGGGGTCTCAGTGTCACCAGGAGCAAGCAGGAAGCAGAGAGAGGATTTGCTCAGGTCATGCAGCTTCTCAGAGCCAAGTCGGGACTGACTTCAGAGGAACCCCAGGAACTAATATCTCCCACTACGGGAACCAGCCCCATGTCGGCACCATCCCCCGCAGCCATGGGTTCTTGTTGGCTTTGCCCAGAGCTCCCCAAAGTCAGGCTCAGCCACCTACCCACGGACCTTGTGTTTCTTTCAGGGGCAGAGTTCAGAGGAGTTGGGCTTATGAACTCATCTGCAGTGACCAAAAATGCAGGATAATGCCATGCTGGCTTCCCTGGCCACCTTACCTAAAAGTTCCATCACCCCCAATGCCTCCTGTCCCTGTTGCCTACTTTCTTTTCTTCTTCTTATCACTCGTCTCCCTCTAACATATATATGTGTGTGTTTTCCCCCATGCCATGTTGTCTCCTGCTAGAATGTTAAGCTCCATCAGAGCAGGGATTTCTTTGTTTAATTCACTGCCCTATCCTCAGTGCCTACAGGATGAGTGCCTGGAACATAGTAGGTGCTCAGTAAATATCTTGGGATGACAGACTGACTAAATGAATGCAGCTGTGGCCAGTGGGTCAGGAGCAGAGGAAGAAGGGCCGCCTGGTCCACATATCCCAGGACTGCTACAGGACTGGTCCAGCTACCTCATGCCTCCAGTCTCTGGAACGGGCTGCATGGGCTTTTGGGGACAGGTGGGGAAGGGGGGTCTGACTCACTCAGAGAGGTTCCTCTTTTCAGAGAAGACCCGGAGGATGAATTCTCCCTCCTGGTGGGGCTCATAGGTGGAAGGCACAATGACGTACTCGCTGGGAGGCAGGCGGAAGCGCTCGGACACCTCTCGCATGTTGATGTAGGTTTTGCTCCTGGCCTTGGAGGCATTGTACAGGAAGAAGTCCTTCTGCAGGTGCTGCTTGTTCCCATGCATCTGACAGAAGAGCCAAGGGGTGGAGCTCCTTGAGAAGGATGGCCTGTCCTGATCACATTCCCCCCTCCAGGGGTCTCTTCCCAACTCCCTGGTCACCCAGGTCACAGTCATGACCTACATACCTCCGACTCCCAAGGCCTCAAGTAGCTCAATATCCCTGGAGCTCCCTACCCCATTTCCTCCTCCTTTCCTGTTGTGATTCAGGAGTGAAGGTCAAGTCTATCATTCCCCCACTTACCGGAACTGTGGCTGGTCAGCTCCAAATCACCTCCAGGCTGGGGAAGGACCCCAAGGAGGCAGGAGGGGCCTTGGTTGGGGTCTGAAGGAGGTGATTCCTCCATCCCAAAGAAGGCAGTCACCCTCAGAATGTGTGTCTGAGTGTGTAATTATGAGTGCAAATGTGTATGACTATGAGCATGTGTGTGCGTGTGCGCGCGTGTGAGATGTGAATCTGAATGTGTGAGAGCAGGTGTGTAACCGTCTCTGGTGGGAAGGGAGAAAGGGCACATGGTGACGGTGACAGTCAGGAGGTCACCCTGAGGTACCCTCTCTGGAGTTCATGACACAGGCAAGACCCTCCCCTATCATAGTCCTGCCCTCAAACCCCACCAGGAAGCTTCCCGACGTGCCACTGAGGGACACAGGACCCCCAGGCAATGCTGCACACAACTGCTGGCCACTGCCACTTCTATACCTCTTTGGGAACCTTGAGGAGAAACAGAAAAAGAAGATGCTCAGATTCTGCGGGTTTCACATCTGATCAGGGCTGACAAGTGCACAGGAAGGGAATACCAGCAACTGTGGAGTCAGTGCAGAAGCCTGATTGCCCACCTTCTACCTGGCCAGCCCCAGCCCCAGCCCCACTGCACCTCCCCCACCCTGGGTTTTTTCCCCTTGTGACAAATATCTAAGAGCTTCTGACACAAGTGGGCCTGATACCAGCAGTTCTGGGGGGCACGGAGTCCTGGGGAAGCCCCCAAACCCTCCCCTCTGAGGAACGTATGTGTTTCTGGAGCCGAAGCTGGTCAGGAGCTGCACACCTCGTAGATGGCAAAGCCAATGGTGAAGAGGTTGGCCCCCAGCTTCCGGTCCTTCCGCCGGTTCTTCTGCATCAGGGCCACCAGGAAGCTGCAGATCACCTCCGAGTCGTCAGGGTCATCGTCCTCCTCCAGGAGCTTCAGACGGTACTGCGGGTTGGTCCAGAAAGTGTCTGTGCCCCCCAGGAAGGAAATGTACATTCGCAGCTGCCTCTCAGAGAAAGGGCAGGAAGAGGACTAAGACAGAGAGAACCTATTTCTCTCCTGCCTCTAGGTGCTCAATAAATACAGAAGGAGTGATTCAGGCATTTGTCCAAGGATGTGGGGAGAGCAGTGGGTAGCCTACACCTTCATACAGCTGGAGCCCACTGCGTGGCTGTGTGGCTCCCTCTCCCTCTCTGAACTGTGATGCTCGTTCTCTGCTGATGGCTTCCCTTTCCTCACCTGCCCTTGAAATGTGGTTGGTCCCTGGGACGTGGTCTTGGGCCTCTCTCCCACCCCACTGTTCTGCCCCCCTAGGCTGTCTGATCCACTTTTTAACTGTCCCTGCATAACGGTGATGTAGATCCCAGCCACCATCTCCATTTGACTCCCTCCCTCCTTCCCTTCCTCTCTCTCCCTTCTGTCTTCTTCCTTCTCTTCTTTCCATCCTCTTTCCACAAATACATGTTGAGTTCTAATCCTATAATCAAGGACCATCCTATTCTGTGCATCCAGTTCTCTATGACACATCTTCCCCTGGATACTCTACGGATGCCTCAAACTTCCCACGTCCCCAGCTAAACTGCCCTCCCTACAAGCCCACAACCAACTCCACCAAAAAACCAACAACACGCTGAGTTTTGTCTCCTGTGTGTCTTATGTTGCTACATTGACACCATCCCCTCAAGGCCCCCAAACTGGGAAATTTGAAGTCACTCTTCAGGGACTTCACTCAATTTTCGGCCCCGAGCCTGCCCCCTTCCCTCCATCTCCGCTGCCCGGGACTTGCTCCGGCTTTCATCATCTCTGGCTTGCACCCCTGCAGTCGCTGCTAACTCTGTGTTCAGTCCCATCCTCAGCGTTATGAGTGCAGTATCGTTCCGACATGGTGTCCTGCTTAGAAGTTGTTACCAGCTCCCTACAGCACACTCCTCAGCATGGCCCTTTCCTTCTCGTGAAGCGGGGAGGGTTTCGTAAGATAAGATACACCTGGAACTTGTTCCGCTCGGACCCTCCCCCACCCCGAGCGTCTCGCACCTGGGAAGTTGCGGCAGCCTCCGGCAGAGCAGCCTCTCACCCAGCGGCCCTCATTCACAGACACCGTCCAGGTCTGCAGTTTGTCGGACTCCAGGGCATCAGCCGTGAGGTTGCAGATCTCCAGCTTTGTGAAATGGTAGATGAAATCGTCATAGGACATCCTGAGAGGTTGGAAGAGAGAGAGTCATATGGGAGATTGGGAAAGGTAAGACTCCGGGACGAGCGCAGCGCGATCAGACAGTTCAGACGAACTTGGGCACAGCCCCAGAGAGGACCCCGTCTCTCTCTTTAGGGTAAACACTGTCTGTTCTCATGTTTCCATCCCAAACTACCATCTCTTCCGGGAATGACTCAAACTTCTGTGTCCTTGATGGGAGAACTTGGCTGCATTTCAGTTCTCCAATGGAACCATGTCCCTCTGCCCTGGACCCAGGCACTGTGCTGGGCTCAGCAGAAAGAGAGTTTAGGAGAGGACAGACAACTAAGCAAGCAATTTCGAGGATGATGAGTCTCACTAATTAATCCCAGTCCTGGGCAAAACAGGGGGATCCTGAAGAAAGTTCCCTTTAAGCTGAGACTCGAGGGCCGCGTAGAAATGATCTGAGTGTGAGTCTGGCACTTGGGTGAGCAAAGTAGAGTTGCCTTGGCTCAGAAGACAGCTCTGCAAGGACCAGGGATCAAGTGGCTGGAGCCGCGTGCACCACAGAGGGGCACAGGTAAGGTAGGAGCCACATCATTTTGGCCTGGTCACAGGCTCAGTCATCACTGTGACCTGGCTCCTCTCAGAACCCCATCCTTGCTGGGCCTTGGACTGAAGGAGGAGAACAAGGCCCAGATCTCCTGAGGGCTGGGGTCTTTGACTTCTTTCCGGGGACTGAGGTTTGAGATTTTAGCTCCCCACCTCATCCTTCACGCTTTGGGGTCCTCCTGAGTCCTGGACTCACCAGAACTCTCCATCCTCAGTGACCTGGTGCTGCAGACGGGCCTTCTCGGCTTTGTCCACAAAGCTCCAGTCCTTCCAACTGGAGGGAAAATACAGAAATTATGAAAGGAAGAAGAAGGGGAGGCCTGATGTAGGCTGGGGCAGGAGGTATCAAGAGAAATATGAAAAAGTTGAAAGAATGGCCCACCTCCAAATTGCAGCAAGCGTGATGCGTGAAAATGGAAATCTGATCTGATCCCCTCAGTGTAAAACCCAATAGTGGCTTCCCACCATCCGCAGGAGTAAGACCTTATATGGGTTTGTAAACGCTTGATTCTTCTCTGGCTGAGGTTTTTTTTTTTGGTTTTGTTTTTTTTTTAATCCCTCCTCACAGTTTAAAGGTTAAGAATTGAGCTCTGGAAATAGATTAACTGGATTCCATTTAGTTTTAGATTTTTTTTTTTAAGTAGGCTTCATGTCCAGCAGGGAGCCCAACATGGGGCTTAAACTCACAACTCTGAGATTAAGACTTTAGCTGAGATCAAGAGTCTGATGCTTAACCGACTGAGCCACCCAGGCACCCCCCAGGATTCCATTTAATAATACCAGTACTAGCCGTGTAACCTTGGGCATGTCACTTAACCTCTCAGCATGTTTTCCCAACTGCAACAGGGGAATGAGTATTATTGTCTACTCAGAGGGCTGCGATGAGCAATGAGTGAAATAACGCATGCAAAACTTTTAGACTAGTGCCTGCCCTCTAATAACTAACTGTCTGAGTTCTAAGAAAAAGACCAAGCATGCAAACATTTCCTTTCTCCTGCCACCCCAGGAAATAGCCTGGCTGCGTGTTTCTAAAGGCTGGCTGGTTTTCCACACTCTCCTCAGGAGGGAGGAAATGAAGCACATTTGTGTTTCAGGCAGGCTGAGGAGAATAAAGCGAAACTGGGTTGTCCTTAGCAAGGTAAGGGATTGAGGAAGGGCTTGGGGTCAGGGAATGCTCCAGGGGAAATGGAGGTTCCGGAGAACAGAAGGAGGACCCGGAGCAGGGAGGGTGGTCTCCTTGAGTGACCCAGAGATGGGCCCCACTTGTTAGCAGTCCCTGTGATGGAGGCATTGGCAGGATGTGGGTTAAGGCTGGACACCAAACTATGGGGCTGGAGAACACAGTGAGGGTCCCTGTGGGTGACCTGGACCAGCGGAGAGCCCAGGTGCCATGCTGCTCTCTTGGGCAACCTTTTTCCACTCTTCCTATCCCACCCGAACTAAGTGAGGGGCTCCCTCTTTGGGACCTTTATCTTATTAGTGGTTGTTCTGTCCTTCCCACTGGAACGTGACGTCTACAGGGGCAGGACCTGTGTCTCCCTGTTCATTTCTAAGTCCCCAGGAGTTGTGTGGGACCTGCCACCTAGCCCCCCCGCCCCCCCCCCCACTGCTGAGGGAAGGAAGGCGGTGAATGTCTGCAGGAGGCAGTGAGAAGACGAGAGTCCGCAGAATACCCCAGTCTCTCCGGGGAGGCTGCCTGTTCAGGGACTGTCCTCAGTGCCCAGCCCTGTGCCCGCTGCCCGGCAGGTGCTCAGTGACACTAAGTGAAGGTAGAGCTGAATGAACCAGCAGTGAATGTGCCCTGGGTGGAGGGAGCACAGGGGCTGAGGAGCGCACGCAGCTACCAAGTCCCGCTGTATCCTCCCGGGAATGAAAGAGCTCAACGGGCTGTCCTCCCCTCAGGGAGGCAGCTGGAAACCAGTGATTGGGGGCACTCTAAAAGCTTTGTAAATGTTTTCGAGCCATCATGTAACTTCCCCATGTTTGTTGTTTTCGCTGCACCCAGTTCGTCCCTCTCAGTGATAAGCGGCAAGCTTTTTCAGGGGGACCTCTTTATGGGGACAGCAAGGGAGAGGAAATCTTAGCCCTGGCTAGGCCCTCTCTAGCCCACCACAGAAGTGGTAACATTGTTCCCATTTTACAGATAAGGAAACAGGGAAGGGAAATCAGAGCCCTGCATTCACACTTCACTTCTATCTGGACCTAGAGCCCATGCTTTCTAGAATCTTCCCTTTCCAGCCAATGGCCATCAGTGAGGTCTTTGGATCCCTAGCTCCCTGGCTTCTCTGTGGGCCCTTCCCTGGAGCCCACATCCTCTCTTCCCCTCTGCGGATCATGGGTCTTGAGGGTAATTTTAGACGAAGCATTTGTAGTACTCTTGTGGTGTGGTATCCAACACAGCCTGGCCCCGGGCTCTGCGGGCCGCCTCACCTACCCATCACTCCAGGAGCCGTTCCACTCCACCTGGCCCCAGGGGTTCCGCAGCCGCACCAGCTTCACTTTCTCACCCTTGAACAGAGCCTTGGACAAAGAGAAAAAGCTCTCTTGCTCTGGGCCTTTCTGGAAAGGGGGTTTTCTGTCTTGCCCTGAGGGCTAGGATGGGGACAGGGAGAGAATCCTGTGCAGGGGCTGTCCTGCCTGGTCCTGGTCGAGGAGACTAATCAGAGGCTCTCTGTGAAATGGCAGAGGGAATGTCTGAACCATAGGCCTGAGTCTGCAGAGGTCAGGGGTTCACTGTCTATTAGAAAGTGATTTTCCTGGCCATTATGAGCTTTGGGACAAGGGGTAGGGTGTACACTGTAGGGCTGCTCAAGTACACGAGGTGTCTCTGTTTGAATTAGAAAAAAAAACCACCCCTGCTGGCTGAGGAACTACAGACAAATGACCCCCATAGGTGGACCAATTAGAAAAATGTGGCCCTTCCTCCAGTCTCTGCCCATCCCTGTGGATGGGGCACCGACTGCCCAACTGTGCACAGTGGTCCTGACAAGTTTCCTGTCTCCAGCCAAATGTGCCAGGAGGAGCAAAGTAGTGTAACCGTTCAACTCCCAGAGAGCAGGAAACACGAGAGCCCATGAAAGAAATTTCATAAAACCAAAAAGCGATTTCTATTTGTTCCCTGGAAACAGGAAACTAAGTCCCAAATAGTTGGGGAAACTGCCATCTTTAGCACTAAAAGCAAAGATGATCTGAGCACCACCTTGTGGCAAGATCCGTCTCTCCCTGTCCCAGGGGCCCCCTCCAGCCACAGGCTCTGGACCCAGACCTTGAGCAGAGCCCCCGAGAGGAGGCCAGGTCTGCAGAGGTGAAAGGGGCCCAGGAAGCTAAGTCCTGACTTCAGGAGGCGACCCAAGTGGCTCCCACGCCTGCCCGTCCCACCAGCCTCACCTCCTCCAGCCCAGTGACTGAGTAGGCATGGCCCTTGACTAGCCCGCAAGCCATTCTGGTTTCATACTGAACCGGAACAATGGTCTGTGGAGCAAAAACCAGACAGCCTGTCAGGGGTCAGATGGCGGAGGTTCTGCTGCCTCAGAGATGAAGTGCACATGAGATAGCCTTCCCGGTTCTGCGAGGACAAGGACGAGTCCACGCTCTGAAAGGGGGCCTCCCGGCCATGCGAGCACCACTGCTGGCCCTTTTGGAGAGGCAAGGAGACACAGCCCAGACGACTGGTTTCCCTCAAGCTGGTTGCCCCGAAAAGGTCTGTTCTGACCATCGGAGATCCACGTGAGGCCGGGACAATACTGAGGTAGGTGAGAGGACGCCTGCCCCTCCTTTCTGGATCTCTTGGGGTCTTCAAAGGAGGAGCAGGGACCAAGGGAGGCTGCCTGGGACCCAGGCTCCCCCTTCCCCTGAGCCCACCCAGAGGTGATTCTTCCCGGAAGAGAAAGGAAGTGAGAAAAGAGATTAGACGAAACATATAGGCGTAACCTCCTTTCTGTATATCCCCTCACCTCCTCCAGACCCACGGAGAACATGATACTCAAGAAATCAAGAGTCACAGAGCCCAGGGAGGGAATTTGGAGGAGGCCAGAGGCGAGTCCTGCTCAGACATGACTCAGCCTATGGGGGCAGGGGAAGCTCTTCCATTTGCAGAAACCCCCAAGCGGCCGCCCCAGGAGATGCTCGGCAGAGGGGTAGGCTCTCTAACGCCCAGTGAACCCTAGGCCGTATCTCTGTGACTTCATGTTGCCTGTTAATGTGACCGCTTTAAGAAGAGCTTCAGAGGACATGCTGGGCTGTACAACTCGTGAGCCTTTTCAAGCTCCGGGATGAGCCAGGGTTTTTTGGCATCGTAGCCTCTTTCACATCTCAGTCCTTATGGAACCCAGACCATGCTGAATAGAAAGGGATGGGGCAGGAGATCCACACATCCCTCAAGTCTGGACCTGGGAAACCACTTGGAACGACTCCTTTGGCATTACCTATGCACACCTAGCAATTCCTCCACTGGCCAGTCTGTCCCAAAGGGTCATCACAATGCACACAAGGACATATCTCTTACGATATTCATGATGGCATTTAAAAATAATAGCCAACACAAGACATAGAAAACAGTCCAGTTTTCCAATAATAGGGTATTGGGTTAATAAATGATAACTTATCTGAATGTCGGCATACTGTGCAGCCACTAAAAAATGTTTTAGGAGGCACATTAACAATATAATTCATATTGGTACATTAAGAACATAAAGCTAACTGAAAAAAGCATAACTGCAAAGAGGTACATAGAATATAAGATTTTTAAAATAAACATTTAGATGAGCTATATGCAAAGAAAAATCCTAGATGGACGTATACTAAATACTTAGAGTTACTACCTTTAGGTGTTAGAGAATGTAGGTTAATTTTCTGTATGGCTCTGTCAGTATTCCTCAGTGAATGTGCATTACTTCTGAAAGTACTAGAATATAAGCTCCGTGAGGGAAGAGACTATTCTAGTGAACAAAAACTATTTTGTTTGTTTACTAGGAGAGTGTCTGGCACTTAGTAGGAGCTCAATAAATATATGTTGAATGAACAAGTGAATGAATTAGAAGAGGAGATGTATTTTTAAAAATAAGTGAAGTCTCTCTTGTATTTCTGCTTGTTAATTTGTTAGCAGAGAAACTGCCAGGAGCACAGGGTATGAAGGAACTCCAACTCCAAATCCAAAACAGAGATTCCCTCCAAATCCCGTCTCTCCCACCTTCTTCAGGAGCCTTGGATCGGGCAAGTTATTCCCACCCACACCCTCGGAAGGCCCATGCAGAGGTCAGTGTGTAAGGCCCCGGCTGTTGAGGGGAGTCTAACAGCAGTAGGCCGGGTCATGCAGGTCGGAGGGGTGGGCAGTCCTGACAATTGGAGCTGTACACACCCGGGTCGGTCTGTCCTCTGAGCCTCTGGGGACGAGGTCTGAGTCCCTGAATTGCGAGTTATCCATATTCCTCACCATCCGTGCAATCAACTCCCCCATTTTCAGTCCAGAAGGAGAGGTTCCATAGGTCATGTTTGTGCCATCCTGAGGCCCGATGGGTGAGGGCCAGGGACAGTCCAGGAGAAGGAGCCAGAGCAAACAAGGGAGGGTGATAGAAAGGGAAGGAGACAGAAAGAAGGGAGGGGACAGACAAGGAAAAGAGGAGAGAGAAACAGCGTGAATGGAGACAAGATGGAGAAAAGTGATACAGAAAGAAAATGTTCATCTATGGTTGTTTAATGCTAGCTGATCTTCCCATGCTTTTGGACCCATTTGGAGTATGGGGAAAGGAAGGAAATTCAGGAATTTAAATTGGGCCCTTTCCTCAGCGATGGAAAGAGCCAAGACTATTACACACTAAGCCGCCTCCAGGGAAGGCGTGTCTCCTAAAACTTAGGAGGCCTGGCCACTCTACCATCTCCTTCCCTTGGCCCCAGTCTCTGTTCACACCACTCTGTGGCACTGAGACCGTGCCTGCAGGCCAAGCTTCTCCCAGATTACAACGCAAAGCCCACATCCTAGGAGAGACAAGAGCAAAGCTCAGTGACTGGGAGGCTGTCTTGGGGAATGGCAGGTTCTGGTCCAGAACCAGGTATGTGGCCAGCTTAACTGGGCCATGCTGGGGCTGAGCAGTACTGACCACAGGAGGCCGGTGCTGATGCAGGCCTCTGGACCTATTTCTACCTGAAGTCTGGGGTTTGGAATATCTTTGCCCTATTTCTTTGGCGAAAATCCCCAGGAACCCTTCTTCCTGGAGAAATTTTCAAAGTTGAGAGCCAGTTCCTGCTTCCTAAAACAAAATATCCACCCAAAATATCCCCGAGGAAAGCCCTACACTGCTCTTCATCATGTGACCCGATAGCCGGCTGCTCCCTGCCCTGCACCCCACACCCCAGACTTACGTCAATGGAGCAGCCCATGAGGGAGCCTCTCTCGATGGCTTTCTTCATGATCTTGTACATGTCTCTGGGAGCATCCTTGATCTCAAAAAACTCTGTCACCCCTCCTGTGAAGTCCTCCATGGCCTCTGTAGTGTTCCCACCTTTCAGAGCCTCATAGGAACCATGGAGCCTTGGAGAGAGAACGAAGACCAATCCGAGGTCACAGGGTTCCAAGTGCCATGTCACCAGAACTTTACTCTCGGGTCCTGTAATGTTTTCTTATCTAATTCCCCAACAACCCTATAAGCTAATGGGATAGATGCTATGATTTCCTTTCTTCACATCGGAGAAACTGAGCTCCAGAGGCAAAGTGGCTTACCCAAGGCCCCAGGGACCCAGAAGCACCAGGACTGGAACCCAACTATTCCCACTTCCTGATAGTTCTCTTTCCACCATACCCTAAACCCTAAGGATGGGTTCCATTAGAGCCATTAGTAGTAGGTGGGGTGGAGCTTCCAAGTTGAGAGACAATGAGACTTTATTAATATACTGTAAGATCATGAAGTTGAGCCAAGCAAGGCCCTGGGATGTGAGCTTCAGAGATGTAATGCTCAGGTCCAAGACTTGCAACACCAACCTTTGATTCTGAAGGCAGAATGAAACTGCTCGCTATGGGAAGCTAAATCTAGAGATTCTCTACACGTTTTCATTCTGCCCTTAAATATAGTGTTTTTAGTTAGAGTCATTGCTGCCTGGACCTGATCGTCTCTGACTTTGGGTCACAGTCGAACACACACACACACACACACACACACACACACACACACACACACACACTCACATATACGTGCACGCACAAATGCCTCCTCTTGTGACAAGACTTCAGCTGGATTTTGCAGCCCCCCACCTGTAGCCCTGCCTCCCACCCTCAAGTGTTGCCTTACTTTGCATAAGCCTTCTCCAGCAGAGCACTCCAGAATTCGTTGCGGTGGTTGGATTTAGTGAAAACCAGCTGATCGTTGTAAGTCGGCAGGCAGTCATCAATAACCACGTCCACCCAGTCTCCATAGCGCCAGAACTGCACAGAAGCATCAAGGACACACTCACGTCGTCAGATCACCTTTGGGAAACGTATCTCTACTCCACATTCCTTAGAGTCTCTTTGACCCCAAAGCAGTCCCATTTCCTCCGCTTGGCCCCTTGATGCTCGTTCATGCTCTTTTGGGTTTGGGGTGTGTGTATCTTTCTCTAACTAGACTGTGAGTTCCTTGGGGGCAGAAAGTGAGGTACCTACCACGTGACCTCTTCCTCACAGTCCAGCCCAGTCCCGGGGATGGCAGGGGCTCCGTGCATATCTGAGGACTTGAGAGGTTCATTCTCCTGCCCGTAGGTCTGGAGTGGGCTCTGCGTATTCTATGTGAGGTATTTTAGCTGATCCTAATGTGCAGCCAGGCTTGAGAACTACTGGCCTGGTGGGTGACATATTGATTTATAGATTTCTTGCTGACAAACAAGGTAGAAATTGCTGCTGAAGAAGAAAGGTGGACAGGGAAGAGGGAAGTGTCCCAGAATATACTCTGGCCGTAACAGGAATGTTGTCTAATAATTTCAGTTCTGCATGTTGTTCTTTTTTTTTTTTTAAGGTTTTATTTATTTATCTGAGATAGAGCACAAGCTGGAGGGAGAGGGAGAGAATCTCAAGCAGACTCCACGCTGAGCACAGAGCCTGATGCGGGGCTCCATCTCACACCCTGAGATCACGACCTGAGCCGAAACCGAGTCGGAGGCTTAACTGACTGAACCACCCGGGCACCCCTGGATGTTGTTCTTTCTTGAACAAATCAGTTTTAACTGAAGAGGGCCAATTTCCTTCTAATGACATTTTCTCCCTTATTGAAAAGAGGGCAAAAAATCTATCTGGTCTTCATACATATGGCCCTTGGAGCACAAGACCCTTTAAATATCAGAGGGAAGCTAGCAGCTTGATGGCCTGGGAAAGAAACAAAAATGAGGGTCTGGCTGCCTTACCCACACTCAGGGGGCAGCAGGACCGTGAACCTGAACCTGATCAGAGACCTTTCCTGAGGCCTTCAGAGCCGAGGTGCAAGGTCAGCAGGTATATCAGCTGATGATTCAGGTCAGTGCCAGCACATTAGGAGCTTCTGGGGCTGGCAACAGAGCGATAGAACCCCAGCCTCTGCTGGATCCCCACGTGTGGAACTCACTTCGCTTCTGGGCCAGCACCAGGATTTGGCTCTCTGACAGGACAATTTGGACCTAGAAAATTTCCATTGGTTTAATTGAGTCTGCAAACAAAAGACTCATTGAGGGGAAAAACCAGAAGCCTGGTCCCCAGATTGACCAGACTGTCCTTCCAGGGCCTAGAAAAGGTGAATGCAAGACTCCATATAGACCCACCTTAAAGGGCAACAAGAAAAGGAGCCATAGTCACGCAGTGTGTTTCCTGTGTGAACTAAAGGGCCCTACGAATTCCCAGCGCTAACATCTTAGGGACCTACTTGAGAAGGGCCACGGGTAATAACACAGCAGCCAGCCAGCTGGAGAGGCAAAAATAGATCCACAGGCCAGCAAACAGGATGTCTTCCTGCCTTTCTGGGGCATAGCGGAAGGTGGGGGGTAGGGGACGGGCTTAGGGGGCAGAGATAAACAACTGCTTCCTCACAGGCCTGAGGCCTTAAGGGGGTCACTGCCCACAGCCAAGGCTGGGAGGGTGGGTGGAATCTTCCTGAAGCTGCTGGGAAGTGAAGGTCAGGAGACCGGGGGTGGGTGGACAGCAGCTGGCCCTCTTAACTACACTCCAGTTACCTCACCTGGAAGTGGAAGATCCCCGCATAGTTTTCGGTGAAACTCTGATCGTGGGGTATGACTCGGAAAAGCAGGCGCTCATTCAGGGTCAGGCAAGCAATGGCTGCGAGAAACCAGCAGTCCCCTGCAAGCAAGTACAGGGCACAGGTTACTTCCAGGGAAGAAAAAGACCCGATCCCAGCTGACGCTTCTATGTCTCTGCCGAACGAGTTTACTTAGTGTTCACTGTCCTACTTCCAGAGGTATCGACCCAGAACAGTTGGCTAACGGTCCCTTGACAATTCGGTCAGGGTAACTTACTCCCTTCTGACTGGTTTTCCTGAAGGCTGGAGGCAATTTCTCCATCTGTAATATAAGCTCACTTCCTTTTTGGACCTCAGGGAAGACAGAGCAGTAGGTCAACACTGGGTCATTCTTCCTAACACCCGTATGAAATCTGCACTGCCCGTATCTTTGCAACGTGAGTGCATTTCCCGCCTCGGGGCAGGCTGAGCGTCTGAGAGCCATCGGCCAAGCCCATTGGTACTGGAAGGAAAGCCAGGCATCTGACGATGGAATGAGGTGGGGATATTTTCTTATTCCTGAACTTCCGGCAGAGTATGTGTGTAGTCATTTTGCTGTGTGTGTGTGTGTGTGTGTGTGTGTGTGTGTGTGTGTGTGAGAGAGAGAGAGAGAGAGAGAGAGAGAATGCCCAAGGTGCATGCCTGCTACACTGACAGTCACAGGGCTGCCCTCTAAGGATGGGTTAAGTTCTGCGAGGCCTTTGTTGTTTTTTATTTTTTTTTAAAGATTTTATTTATTTATTTCTTTGACAGAGAGACAGCCAGTGAGAGAGGGAACACAAGCAGGGGGGAGTGGGAGAGGAAGAAGCAGGCTCCTAGCGGAGTAGGGAGCCCAATGTGGGGCTCGATCCCAGGACCCTGGGATCACGCCCTGAGCCGAAGGCCGACACTTAAGACTGAGCCACCTAGGCGCCCCAGGCCTTTGTTTTTTGTTTTGCTGTGTGGCTGTGATGGCATCCTTGAGGCTGCAGAGGGGAGACTCAGAGCTGCCAGCAGCCCTCCTCCCCACCCTGTCCCCCCCGGAAGAAGCAAGCCTCTCCTTTGAAACAGTTTCTGTTAGAAGGTCCAGACGATGAGCTTGCCCAGGGCTCCGCAGGCAGCCCGCCCCTGGGTGCAGGAACCCAGATATTGGAAACCTCCTTGGCCTCTCTTTCTGGGGCCAAATAAGCCAAATTCGTTTCATTTGGTCTTGGGTGCTCTTTCCCCTCAAGTTTTAAACTATGTCTATTGGTGTTCTCTCCAACTTTGCCTCACAGAGCTTTCCTGAGGTCCACACCAAAGAGAACACTTCCTGAGAGGAAGGTCTGCTGGAAGAGCCAGCTAACCTCCCAGACAGAGCACGGGACCGCATCCCCGTGGCAGCTGTTATCTTTGGGGAAAGGCTGCTTTCCTATGGAGCGATGCTGGGGCAATTTAAACAAGAGATTGAGTGACAAGTGCACTTTCTGCGTGCCTAGGGATTCCATGCAGATTCAGGGGACGAGCTTGGTGCGCAGTTCCAGAGCTCTCTTTTAAGGGGGTGGGTACCGTTAAAGCAGGGCTTCTATCTTGCGGGGTGGGGTGTGCAAGTGTCCTTGAGACTCTAGGGAGGATGCTGTGGAACGAGGCATAGCTCCCGTGACCTGAGGCAAAGAACTGATGAGAGATGTGGGGGGAACGGAAAGTAGATGAAGATATCACCAGCACATAGATACAAGTACGGAAGTAGTATTATAAAAACCTCCTCCCAAAAATGCATTCAGAGCAAAAACAGATTATTGTCCTTTTACTTCCTGTAAAGGAACCACACTTTTAATCAGCCCTTGATTGTTTGGCTGGATAGGACCCCAGGGGACTTGCCTACCTAGATCTCCTTGACAGATGTCAGTTCTGTTGGCTCCACCAATGATAAATCGGGGATTCTCACAAATTTCCTGTGAAACAGAAAGGAAATAACGACAGTAGTAGGAGCTATTGTTTATTGAGGCCCATTAGGTAATGTCGCACTGACATCCCACAGTTAAGCCCCCAGAAACAGCCTGTGAATTGGATACTATCATTCTTATTTTTCAGATAAGGAAACCAGGGCTCAGAGAGGTTAAGGAACTTGCCCAAGGACACACAGCTGGTAAGTGGTGGAAGCCAGAAACATGCCTCCTTTTCCCATTGTTCTACATTGTTCCCATACACTGACATACTCTCTGCGTAAGAATGTACCTTGAGTTAGGGCAGTGTCGTTACTGTAACATCTTTGGCAAGGGACAGCAGAAAGCATGGCTGTTTCCTTTTTCTATGCCAGGAAAATAAGTGCAGGAAGGAAAATAAAGATCTTTCTTGCCAAGATGTGGTAACATAGATATTTAGAGTCAGCATATACCCCAGGGTCTGTAGGACTTGAGAACTGGGGAGAGCAGAGTAAATTTGCTGTGGGCCTTGCAGGCCCCCTGGTCAGTTGAGGGCATATATATATATATATGCCCTCATATATATATATATGCCCTCATATATATGAGGGCTTGAACTCACAACAGGGTGCCCCAAGGGCACATTTCTTTACTCAAGCTAACCCAGTACGCACGGCCCAGCAGCTTTCAGTCCGCTACCACACATTATGTGCAGCCCAACAGTGGCCAACAGAGGGTGCTCTTGTTTTTTTTCTATGTCTTAGGGTTTTTTGTTTTTTAAATTTTGTTATTGTTATATTAGTCACCATACAGTACTTCATTAGTTTTTGATGTAGTGTACGCTTTGTTTTTTAACTTCGAAAATTCTGAAATAATTGCAGATTCTTTGTTTTGGTTTTAACACCATTCCTCAGAGCCTGAAGAAGTCTTGCTGTCCCTGTGACCCAGCCCTCCCTCGCTGTCTCTCTCCCCATGCCACCCCCATCATGACAACTCAAAATACCCGAGTGAGTTGCAGCTCCCTGTACTCAGGGGTCTCTCCCCGCTCCTGGATGGAATGTCTTGCTTAGATCATACCACATGCACCTTCTGTCTGAAACTCTTAATGCAATGGAAGGATAAACCCCAAACAAGAATTCTTAAAAAGATAACCTGTAGGGGGAAGGAGAGAATAAGGTAGTGGGAATAGGGATGGAAGCAAAAGTGAATATAACTGAAAAGAGTTTTGACTTAGGAACCAAGTAAATTTGTACATAATTAAAAGCCAACAGTGCCTGGCTGCTCAGTCCATAGGGTGTTGCTACTCTTGATCTCAGGGTGGTGAGTTCAAGCCCCAAGTGGGGCATGGAACCCTACTTTAAATAAATAGCCAAAATTAAAGGAAAAACCAGTTTAAAAAGCAGTCTATAAAAGCTGAAAGCAACTTGAAGCAAAGGAGCCTAGCTGCATATCAAGTTGGTGGCATGACCGACCACACACATAAAAAGAATTACTTCAAGTGACTTAAAATATAATATTTTGATTCTTTATTCCTTTTGGGATATATCCTAAGGTCAAAAACCCAAACCATAAAGAAATATGAATCATAAGAAATAATAATAATAATGTCATTATTTTAAAACTTTGACATGTATGCTACATGATAAATAAGAACTTATATTAACGTCATTAGGTACCAAGATTTTTTTACCATAAAAATATGTAAAATTATAAAATCAAATAATTTAAGTAACAACTCTGCAATGTTAAAGTTGAATTAGATATATAAATATAAATCATGATTTATTTTTTTGCTAAGAAAATATTTCCTATCTCTCTGCATTAAAAACAACTAAACAACCCCCATCAAAAAAATTCCCCCCAAAATCTAGAAGTAGTAACAATCTGGTAATAAAGAGAACATCAACATCCAGAGTGTGTGTGTGTGTGTGTGTGTGTGTATGTTTTTAAGATTTTATTATTATTTTTATTTATTTATTTATTTATTTATTTATTTATTATTATTATTAATTTTTAAAGATTTTATTTATTTATTCGACAGAGAGAGACAGCCAGCCAGAGAGGGAACACAAGCAGGGGGAGTGGGAGAGGAGGAAGCAGGCTCATAGCAGAGGAGCCTGATGTGGGGCTCGATCCCACAACGCCGGGATCACGCCCTGAGCCGAAGGCAGACGCTTAACCACTGTGCCACCCAGGTGCCCCTATTATTATTTTTAAAGTAGGCTCCTTGCCCAATGTAGGGATAGAGCCCCCAACCCCGAGACCAAGAGTCACATGCTCTACAGACTGAGCCAGCCAGGATCCCCCAGATTGTGGTTTTTAAAAACCACTTCCCACAAAGAAAACGTAAAACTCATTATTCCAGATAAGACTCCTTCCTCTTTTTAAAATTTTTATTATTTTTTAAAAGATTTTATTTATTTATTTGAGAGAGAAAGAAAGAGAGAACAAGCAGTGAGGGAGAAGCAGACTTCCTTCTGAGCAGGGAGCCCAAAATGGGGCTCAATCCTAGGACCCTGATATCACGACCTGAGCCAAAGGCAGCCGTTTAACCAAATGAGCCACCCAGTCGCCCCCCCCCCTTTTTATAAAGATTTTTATTTATTTGAGAGAGAGCACGTGCACATGCAGTGGGGCTGGGGAGGGGCCTAGGGAGAGGGAAAAACAGACTCCCGACTGAGCAGGGAGCCCCAGGCCTAGGCAGGGCTGGATCCCAGGACCCCAAGATAATGACCTGGGGCAGATACTTAACCAGCTGCGCCACCCAGGTGCCCCAAGACTCCTTCCTTTTAAAAAGAAACCAAGTAAGGTATAGCGGGCACGTTTTTTGGTCTCCCCAGTGTTTTGCTTCCTTGGAAAAAAGCCCCTTCTCCCAGAATTACACCTCACCATTTCACTGGGGAACAACTCCACGGTCAGCCCACGCCCCTCTGGTGAGCTTCCCCCTTCCCCCAGCTCCGGACATATAGTAGGGGCAATTAGTGAGTGAGCGTGATTGGTTCAGGGGTGGGCACATGACCAAATCTGGGCCAATGAGGTATCGGCTAAGACTTTTGCGGTAACTATTGAGAAAAAAAAAATTTAGACTTGAGACCCTTGGTCTGCGCTGGGATTGGAGGCATCGACCCCTGAGCAATCGAAAATCCACATATCACTTTTGACTCCCTAAAAGCTTAATTACCAGTAGCTACTCTTGACTGGAAGCCTTACCGATAAGCTAAACAGTCGCTTAACACATATTTTGTATGTCGTATGCTATACTGTGTTCTTACAATAACATAAGCTGGGAAGAAGAAAATATTATTAAGAAAATCATAAGGGAGAGAAAATACATTTACAGTACTATACTGGATTTATTTTTTTTTAAATCCATGTATAAGTGGCCCTATGCTGTTTAAATAAGGGTCAGCTGTACATTCTTCTGCTAGAGCTGCTAAGCTGGCAGAATGTCATCCTGAAGCTGCCAGTGGCACCTTTGCCCCTTGCGAAGTTAGTCTGCTTGAGAATAAAGCCAACTCAGAGGAAACAGATGGGGATGGGGGGCAGAGAAGGAAGTGATGGCACATAGATAAACAGAGGATAGATAGATCTATAGATAGATGCTATTAGGGACTGTGTCCTGATGAGATGGTTTGAGGGCTGGATTTAGGTGTGTCAAAATCCAACATCACCCTTGAACATTCAAATTATAGGAGCTTTTCTTTTGGTTTAAGCTAGTTTGAATTGGGTCTCTGTTACTTGTCAGCTGAAACCCTTGGCTATTGGATGTTCTGCCCTGTTGTAAGGAATATATTATTATAGTGACTCAAATATGTGACTTGTAGCTACATGTTTTAGTTGTTACAGGTATAGCTTCCTCTCCTCGGGACTACGTATTCAGAAGCCCGCGTCATCTTCCCACTGCCCACCAATTCCAGGGCTGGCTACTTGGAAAGACAACAGCAACTACTCTGATATCTCGTCCCTCTGTTTGGAGGTCCAGGTATACTTTTTGCGGTAGTAGGTTCCCCAATATACCACATTTACCTTCAATACCACCTCAGCCACGGTTCACCAAACATTAATTGAGCCCCCAGGTATGTACAGAGCTGGAGAATTAAGGGTACAATAAAAATGGGAAATCGTCCCTGCCTGCCCTCCAGGAAACCCACAGCCTAGAGGCTCTTAACTGTTTGTCCTCATAAAAGACGTCTGTTTGGTGAGGATCAGTTTATTGCAGGTTAATTCGTAAACACGCTCTGATTTGCCTAGATACACCCTCCCTACCACCTACTTCTCCCTCTGTCCTTACTTAAAAATATTGCGTAAATATCTCCTAGAGGATCTGAGACCTGTTTATGTTGGATGATATGAACAAAGGGTAAATGGTCCCAGCTCTGTCATTTCAGCTTGTGGACCTAAGATTTCTAGCTATTCCTTTGGCTATAATTTAGCCTGGAGACTGGATCTGTCAGTGATGGAGTCCCAGCATAAGCAACAGTTGACCATTTCCTCAGTTCTTGGGTACCATGGTTTGCACAGTGACTCCAAACTTCTATTATTTACCTCCATCAGTAAAATACTTTAAACATGCAACCCTATGTAAGTATTCTTATTGGTTTTAAATTATATATGTGTATATTGATTGTCCTAACATATACTGTGCATTATAAAATAAATAGAAACATACACTTAGAAGGATGGGCTAAAATATATGTGGAGGACTTCTGGTTCTGTCCCAACATGTGAAGAGCTTGAAAGCCCTCACTCCTGTCCTTACCACAAGAAAAAGCTGAACAGACTGAAAATCAGCATCTTTGCTTGGACCCATCAGAAACTGAGGTGGCAGGGCAATCCACCACCCTGAAATATGGACACAAGTGAAACTAGAAAGTTACAGCTGAGATCTGCTTATCTAGAGCAGAAGCCATGAAGTGGTGGGAATGCTTAACTGGTATTTTGATGAATTTCTGGAGGCCAAGTGTGGACTAGCATGACAGTGAGAAACTTCTGGAGTCCACAGTCTTGGGACGATCCTCCCCGCCCCCCATACTTTCATGGTTTTTACCTCCGAAAATCCCACCAAGTTCTCGTGGTGAAGATCTAAGAAAGACCCCTCTCTTTTCCAGAGTCTTACCTAAGTTGGGGGAAGGGCAATGCGCCCCTTTCAGCCTTCCTTTCTCACCTAAGAAGGGAAAAAACACTATACCAATGGGGAAATGTGTATGAAGGTCACACAGGCCCATTAAAAATGGAGATTTAACCATTAGATTATGAACACTTCCCCTCCCACCTGAACACCACATCAACAGGGCTTCCGTGTAATAACAGCCACTTAGAGCTGACAAGCTTCAAGGTGCGAACACCGAGGGGGAATACCTAGGAAAGCCCAAAAGCAAGAGGAGGGTGAGGCAAAGGACAAAACAAAAATAGTAGAGGAATTTGAAGGCTCTGGCACCTGCAGCTGTAGGAGGCATAAACACCGCACAACTCCTAGTCAGGCTAACGTAAATCCTCGTGCCAAAGGCTTATCCATCTCAGTTCTTATTACCCAAAACATGTCTGGCTTTCAGCAAAAAATACAAAGGATGCCAAAAGGCAAACAAAAATAGTCTGAAGAGAGAAAGCAGAACTCGGTTCAGATATGACACCGATGTCAAAATTATCAGCTAGGAATCATTATTATAATAACCATGATGAGTACGTCAAGGAGTCTAATGGAAAAAAGTAGATAGTGTGCAAGAAAAGATGGGTAATATAAGCAGGGAGATGAAAACACTAAGAAAGAATCAAAAGGAAATGATGTAAATAAAAAACACTAAAACATGTATTTGATGGGCTCGCCCATAAACTGGGTAAAGACGGGGGGGAAGCAGTGAGACTGAAAGTGAGACAAGAGGAAATTCCCAAAGTGAAATGCAAAGGGAAAAATAATGAAAAAAAACCCCAAAGCCAAAAAAACCAGAGCAGAACATCCAAAAACTGTGGGATAATTTCAAAAGATATAACACATGCATTACTGGAATACCGGAGGAAAAGAAAGAGAGAACAGAGCAGAAGAAATATCTGAAGTAGCAATGGTCAAGAACTTTGCACAATTAGTGACAGATACCAAACCACAGATTCGGGAAGCTCAAAGAACATCAAATGGTGTAAGTACCAGAAAAATACAACAACACAAAACTATACTTAGGCATATCATATTCAAACTGCAGATAGCCAAAGACAAAAATGTTGAAAGAAGCCAAGAGGGGAAAAATACCTTTCCTGTAGAGGAATGAAGATAATAATTACAGGAGACTTCTCTTCAGAAGCCGTGCAAGCAGGAAAGACTGGATTGAAATCAATCAATTAATTAATTATTAAAAATAAATAAATAGTATTAAGTAGGCTCCATGCTGGGGCTTGAACTCATGACCCTGAGATCAAGACCTGAGTTGAGATCAAGAGTAGGACGCTTAACAGACTGAGCCACCCAGGTGCCCCTGGATTGAAATATTTAATTGATGAAAGAAAAACCCACCAAACTTGAATTCTATATGCAAGAAATTATCTTTCAAAACTGAAGGAGAAGTAAAGACTTTCTCAGTCAAGTAAACCCAGAGAATTCATTGCTAACAGACTTGCCTTGCAAGACATGTTAAAAGAAGTGCTTCAGGGAGAAGGAAAATGATAGGGGTCAGAAACCTGGACCTACATATAGAAAGGAAGAGCTTCAGAGAAGGAATCAATGAAGGTAGAATAAAACTTGTATTTTTCTTTTTCTTAATCTAAAGATAACTTTTTTTAAAGTAACAATAATAACAGCGTGTTATGATAGCATATGCACAGGTGAAATGAATAAAGGGAAGCTAGGGAGGACCTGGGCATTTTCTATTATAAAGTGTTAGACTGCATGTATAATGGCATAGTGTTACTTGAAGGTGGAGTGAAGTTACTTGTAAATGTATATTGGAAACTGTAGCATAGCCATTAACTTAAAACAAGTATAATTGATACACTTAAGAGAGGAGATAAAATGGAATCATATAGAACATTAAATTACTAGAAAAGGCAGAAAGGGGGTGAGAGGAAAAGCAAAGAACAATTATAACAAATAGAAAACAGTTACAAACATGGTAGATAGGAATCCAGCTGTATCATAATCTCTTAAATGTGAATGGTCTAAATACGCCAATGAAAAACTAGAGATTGTGAGCACGGATTAAGAAAAGAGGCCGGACTGTTTGTTGTCTACGAGAAACTCCCTTTAAGCATAAAGACTTGGGGAGCTGGAGCAGGGCCTACCATGCTAGCACTAGTCAAAGGGAAGCTGGGGTAGGTGTACTGATTTCAGACGAAGCCGACTTCGTAACAAAGAACATTAGAGATAAAGAGTCGCCTCACATAATGATAAAGGAATCAATTCTCCAAGAAAACACATGGTCCTAAATGTGGATGCACCACGTCGCATCGTAAGAAGCCTGGCTGCTCAGCACAGACCTTTCTGTACAAAGGGAAGCTGCGCATCCGTAACGAGCCAGCCTTAGGCGGAAGGTTCACAAGGCATCTCCGGCCTCCCACAGCCTCCTGTTTCTTAACTGTTCACCACCTTCCATGGAACTCTCCTTGAAATTGTGAGCCCTAGTGCTCTTAGCCATGCCACTTTCCCATCCCCAGAATACCCGCTCTCAAGAAGACTTGATAATCAATTATGCCTTACTATTTTACTATGAATTGAAGCCAGCGCATCAGCTCTCTTAAAAATATTTGCAGGCTCAGAGACCTGTAAAGGGTTATAATAACCTCCGGATCAGGAAGAGAAAATAACATCTCCAGTTTCAGGAGGAAACAGGAAGGCATTCTGGGGGCACATGGTGGCTCAGTCGGTTAAGATCCGCAAGAGAACCTTGATAAGCCCCTTGCTCAGGTCGTGGATCCGCGGCGTCAGGCTCTGGACCACCTGACCTCCTGCGCCCAAGAACCGAGTCCTGAAGCCCCGCCCCTCCCATCCCTACCTTTGGCCTTTTCCACATGATGGCCTTCATCTTGGTTTTCTGGCTCAGCTCATGGGAGCCCAGGGCCTGAACACCTGCTGGGAACACACGGTCTTCAAAGAGGCACTTCTGAGCTAGGCACCGTCGTCTGAGAACCACAAAATCCTGCCCCTCAAACTTGAGGGGCTGTGTGACAGTGCCCTCTCCATTTCTCCTGTCCCTCTCCCTGATCACGCGGTCACAGAAGAATCCTGGCAGCAGGTAGGGCATGGTGACCACTCAGGGAGTGGAGCTGGGCCTTCGCTGTGGCCTCTCTCCCCCTGCGCCCTCAGTCCAGGCCTAATCCTCCCATGAATGGGCTGGAGCCTATATAGCTCCTCCACCCTCAGCTGCACGATGCAAATGAACAGAGCCCAGAGAAAGGCCGTGGTCAGAGTCAGCAGCTTTGGCTGGAGGCCCCGGAGCCCACGGTCAAGGGGCAACACCATGCCAGTCAGAGAGGGAGCCAGCAAGGGGAGCGAGAGAGCCAGGGACAGCCCCAGGACAGGCCACAATGGCTTGGAGACCTTTAGGGTACTTCCATCAGCCTTGCTGGGATTCTTTCTTTAAAAAGAAAAAATATAGCTACTGAGAGGCTTACCCTGCCTCAGCAAAAGGCATTCATGCCTTTGACACTGGTGGCCAATGGGGTATAGTGTGGGGGCTTCGAAACATGCTGTATACACTAATCCTATACAGGCTGCTGAATGCATAGAAGGAATCTGCTCCAAGCCATTGTCTGAGGTTAATGAAGCCTTCATTCTCCTGGTGTCCCTGCCCCATCCCCCCAAAGACCTTGACTGGCCATTCAGGGACTCTGCTCTGTGGAGGGTGGGTAACGCGGCCTCAAACGCAAGTCCCTGTTAGAGTAGGCCCCGTGGCAACAAACCGACTTCCACGGTTACAAATTCAGGACCCTTGAGGCAGAGAACGTGGGTGGGGAAGGAAGGATACGTGTGTGTCAGAATTACATTCACAAGAAAGCCCAGCTTTTTCGAAGTTTCACCATGCTTCCACGGACACCTCGAACTCGAGAGCTGGGCGCCGATGCAGGTGGACACTGGGGCCTGGCAGCCTGCCCCCGAGGGGGATGCTGGCCCTGTCCAGTCACTGACTCCAGCCAGCCTGCATCTCCTCTGGGCTCCTGCCAGTGTGGTCTTCGGGCGACCTGCATCAGAATCACCTGGGATGCCAGTTTAAAAATGCAGATTCCCAGGATTCACCCTAGACCGAAGTATTCAAATATTCTTGGTAGGGGTCTGGGACTCTCCAATTTGAAGAAGCAACCCAGGAGATTCTTATGTCCAGTAGGGTTTGAATCCATGACATTAGCATTACAGAAGTACCGTAATAGCTCAATATAATCTTTGAGGTCAGTTCTTTTAAGAAATAAGTATATTTTTATTACATTTACACATGAAGAAAGTTTTTAAAAAATCGAACAATACAAAAGGTACATAGAGGAATAGCAGTCTTTTGCCCTGAAAATTCCTTTCCTCAGAGACAGCCACTTTTAATTCATTTTTTTAAAGATTTCATTTGTTTATTTATTTATTTATTTATTTAGAGAGCAGGAGGAGGGGCAGAGGGAGAGGGAAAGAGAGAATCTTAAGCAGACTCTGTGCCAAGTGTGGAGCCTGACCTGGTGCCTGACCTCATGACCTTGAGCCAAAATCAAGAGTGAGACACTTAACTGACTGAGCCACACAGGTGCCCCTACTTTTAATTCTTTCAGTGATTTCTTCTGGTATTTACCTCTATATTTCTAAATAATATCTTTATATTGTTACTTTTTAATTTATTATTTTTTTTAAGAGTCCAGTCTTTCATCCTGGATCTCTCTTTATTTTTTTATAGATTTATTTATTTATCTATTTATTTGAGAGAGAGAGAGAAAGAGAGAAAGCACGGGGGGAGGGGCTGAGGGAGAGGGAAAGAGTCCCAAGTGGATTCCATGCTGAGCTCAGAGCCTAACATGGGGCTCGATCTCAGGACCCTGAGATCACAGCCCAAGCCGAAACCAAGAGTCAGAGGTTCAACTGACCAAACTACCCAGGCGGCCCTAATTTATTATTCTTAGAAAGTATCAGCAGAGTTCCTATTTTGACAAACGAGATTTAGACTTCTCACATTATGCTTTACCCACCATCTTCCCAAAATAGTTATGTCATAAATTTTGGTAAAATTAAAATTCAGTATTTACTTGAATATGATTAGGTGAATATTGTTCACTTCTTAGCTAAGTGCTATGCTGTATTACACTTCCTTTCTGTATAAATGTTTCTTTTCTCTTGTTCTTTGTAATTTTCTGATTTCCTATGTATCTATCGATGCTTTTCCTCAGCAGTATTTTTTCCAAGTATTAAACTCATCGGATAACCTAGTGGGTCCATTGCTCTCTCCCCCAGGCCTTTCTTTGCAGCCTCATTCTCCCATACAGCCTGGACTGGCTGCCCTTCAGATGAGGAGCGGTGGCCTGGGACTGACTGTGCCTTTCTGGGTGGAGTCCCATTTCCCGGATCTTAACTCTTCTTTGGTTTACTCCTTGATTGGACTGGCAAACAATTTGCAGCTTCCTAAGTAAGGATGCATGGGAGCTAAGTCGCCTGAGTCCTTGCCCAGCTAACTCTGTTTTCTACTTTTGCATGTGATTGAGAATTTGGCTTGATATTTGAAGTGGAAAAGCATTTTCCTTCAGAATTTTTAAGGCCGGTTTCATTGCTTCCAGCATCTGGTGTTGTTGAGAAGTATGGTGTAAGTTTGATCCACATTCCTTTGTATGGGACCTACCGTATCCCTCCGAAAGCTTTTAGGGTTTTCTACCCTTCCCTCCTATTTCTCCCTCCCCAATTCCAAAAGCCACATTTATGGGCTTCGGTATGAGTTTATTTTTTTAATTCTTTGTGCTGGGCACTCAGTGACTCCTTTCAATATAGAGACTTTTGCCCTCAGTTCTGGAATATTATATTATTTCTTTGACATTTCTCTCCCTTTCAATTATTTCCTTCCTTCCTTCCTTCCTTCCTTCCTTCCTTCCTTCCTTCCTTCCTTCCTTCTACTTTCCTTCCTTCTTTCTTATATTCCTTTTTCCTTTTTTTTGAAACTTTAAAAAAATCAGATGTTAAACCTCCTCTAATTCTATTGTATTTTCCTATTTTTGTTTGTTCTACATCCTAGACTTCCTTGATTTTATATTTTAACCCTGCTATTAAAAATTTAAATTTCAGGGCACCTAGGTGGCTCAGTCGGTTAATAACGTGTCTGCCTTTGGCTCAGGTCATGATCTCAGGGTCCTGGGATCGAGTCCCATTATATATTGACATATATAATGTCAATGATATAGGCACCCCATAGCTGCTTTTTTTTAAAAAACTAGAATCCAATTAAATTTCACACATTGAAATTTAACAATTGGATTAGGGGGCACCTGGGTGCCTCAGTTTGTTAGGCGTCTGCCTTCGGCTCAGGTCATGATCTCAGGATCCTGGGATCCAGCCCCACATCGGGCTCCCTGCTTGGTGGGGAGTCTGCTTCTCCCTCTCCTTCTGTCCCACCCATTGCTTGTGATCTAGCTCTCTCTCCCTCTCTCAAATAAATAAATAAAATCTTAAAAAAAATAAAGATAGGGGCGCCTGGGTGGCGCAGTCGTTAAGCGTCTGCCTTTGGCTCAGGGCGTGATCCCGGCGTTATGGGATCGAGCCCCACATCAGGCTCCTCTGCTAGGAGCCTGCTTCTTCCTCTCCCACTCCCCCTGCTTGTGTTCCCTCTCTCACTGGCTGTCTCTCTCTATCAAATAAATAAATAAAATCTTTAAAAAAAATAAAAAAATAAAAAAAAAATAAAGATAAATTAACCTTTAAAAAATAATTGGATTAGGTGATGTTGAAGTGGGCATTAGTGAACTAGAAGGGAGATCAGAAGAAATCACCTGGAATATCACACAGAGAATCAAAGAGATGGGAAAGTTTTTACAAAGAAAGAGAAAAAAGGTTAAAATATACATGAGATAGAGCAAAGTAAGTTCACCATATATCTAATTGGAGTTCCAGAAGAAGATAATAGAAAATATGAAAAGAATTAATATTCTAAGACATTTTTTAGGATTGATCAATGACTCCAATCCTCAGATTCAGGAATCCCAATGAATACTGAGCAGGAAAGATATACAGAAATATATGTTGAGACAATCATAGAGATATTGCAGAATACCATAGACAGAAAATCTTAAAAGCAGTCAGAGAGAAAAGGCAGATGGCTTAGTAAGGGACACCAATTAGAATGACTGCTGATTTGAGCAGGAATGTAAACCAGAACATATTAATGAGAATTGACCTATGACTTATTACCCAGGAACACTATTTCATGAGGGAGAGCAAATTTTGTACAAATAAAAATTGAGAATGCTTACTACAAATAGACCCTCAGTGAAGAAACTTCTAAACAAGGTCCTTTAGGAAAAAGCAAAATTATTCTAGAAGGAAAAGTCTAAGACTCAAGAAGAAACAGTAAAAAAAAGAAATTGGTAAACATGTATATCTCAGTGAATATTGACTGTTTTAAAAATTGTAATATTTTTTATTTTTTAAGGTTGTAAAATCAATATGGAACTAAAATTATGAGCAACAACAGCAGATTAGTAGGAAGAGGAGTACTTGGAGTCAATGTGCCTTAGGGTTCTCACACTGTTTATGAGGAAAATAAAGCTATTGATCAATTTCAGGCTTTGTCAAGATGAAATGTATGTTAATCATTTAGGGCAACCACTGAAAAAACAGAAATAGTCAATAACTTCCAAACTAGTAGAAAGAAAAAAATAAAATAAAACACTTTACATTTTTTAGGCAAGGGAGGGGCAGAAGGAGAAGGAGAGAGAGAATCTTAAACGGGCTCCATGCCCTGCATGGAGCCTGACGTGGGGCTTGATCTCACAACCCTGAAATCATGACCTTAGCCAATATCAAGAGTTGGACACTTAGGGATCCCTGGGTGGCTCAGTCGTTAAGTGTCTGCCTTCGGCTCAGGTCAGGATCCCAGGGTCCTGGGATCCAGCCCTGCATTGGGCTCCTTGCTTCTCCCTCTGCCTGCTGCTCCCCCAGCTTGTGCTTGCTTGCTCTCGCTCTCGCTCTCTCTCTCTGGCAAATAAATAATAAAATCTTAAAAAAAAAAAAAAGAGTTGGATGCTTAACCAACTGAGCCACCCAGGAGCCCTGAGAAAACTTTTAATACATTTTTTTAAAGGCGGAAAGAGGAAAAAGGAAAGCTTAAAAAGCAATATCAACAGAAAGGTTATGGTTAAGACGATAGAAATAAATCCAATATATATCAGTGTTCATCAGCAGTGTAAATGGACTAAAACCTTCAGTTAAAAGACAAAGGTTTTCAGATTGGAAATTTTTTTTTAACTCTAAGCAGTTTATAAGAAATACACCCAAGACATGAGGACATAGAAATCTATAGCAAGTCTATTCAACAGTGAAACGCTAAGATTGATTTCCCTTTAAAATTAGGAGCCAGACAGATTCTGTTATCTTCTTTATTATTAACATGATGCTGGAGGGTTTAGCCAGTGCAGTAAAACAGGAATTAGGTTGCTGAATACAGTTGTGTATAATGCACTGGGTGGCCCTGTCATTATTTACAAATGATCTTACTATCTATACAGAAACAGAACCTACAGACAAATAACTTGGGATCTATAATCAAATTGTTAGAATTACTAAGAGTTCAGTGTATATATTGGATATAAAAGTCAAATGGATGTTTATGCCTGAGAAATTAAGTACAATTTTAAGAAGCCCTAATAACAACAAAAACAAAAGATGCCTAGGAAGAAATCTGACAAAGGATGTTCAAGACCTTTATGGAGAAAATTATCAAAGAACTTGATTAAAAGATACTAAAAGAGGGGTGCCTGGGTGGCTCAGTCAATTGAACATCTGCCTTCGGGTCAGGTCATGATCTTGGGGTCCTAGGACGGAGCCCTGCATTGGGCTCCCTGCTTAGTGAGGAGCCTGCTTCTCCCTCTCCCTCTGCACCTGCCCACCACTCATGCTCTCTCTGTCTCTCTCTGTCAAATAAATAAATAAGTAAATAAATAAATAAATAAATAAATAAAATCTTAACAAAAAAAGATACTAAAGGAGACCCAATTAAATGGAGAGACATCCCTTCTTCATGGATAAGAAGACTCAGTATTGTCAAGACATGCATTCTTCCCAGATTGATTCAATGCAATCTCAGTAAAAATCCCAACAGGATTTTGGGTGGAACTCAACATCCTGATTCTAACATTTAAATGGAGGGGCGCCTGGGTGGCTCAGTGGGGCGCCTGGGTGGCTCATTTGTTAAGCGTCTTGCCTGGCTCAGGTCATGATCCCAGCATTCTCCTCAGTGGGAAGCCTGCTTCTCCTTCTCCCACTCCCCCTGCTTGTGTTCCCTCTCTCGCTACCTCTCTGTCTGTCAAATAAATAAATAAAATCTTTAAAAAATAATAAAAATAAAATAAAATTTAAATGGAAAGGCAAAGAGCCAGATATAGTTAAAACAATACTGAAGAAGAAAAACAAGTTGGGAGTACTTGCTCTACTGAATGGCAAAACTTATTGGCACTAGGTGTGGGGTTGGCACAAAGATCAGTAAACACAAGTGGAACACGGTAAAAAGTGCAGAAACAGAACCACACGTGGGTAGACATTGATCTGTTTAAAAAGTGACATTACAAAATAGAAGAGAAAGGATTTGGAAAAAAAAATAAATTGTGCCGGGAACATCAACTATCCATATGGAAAAACAACAAAACGTGATCCCTATCTTATATAAGAAAAATCATTTCTCGATGGATTATAGACCCAAATATAAAGGCAGAAAAATTAAGTTTCTAAATGATAATAAAGAAGAATGACTTTGGTTTAGGAAAAAAAGTGTTTTTAATTTTAATTTTAATTTTTTTTGAGAGAGAGAGAGAGAGCATGTGTGCAAGCAAGGTCGGGGGGTGGGGGGCAGAGGGAGAGAGAGAAACTTAAGCAGGCTCCACACCCAAAGCAGAGCTCAGTGTGGGGCTTGATCTCATGACCCTGAAATCATGACCTAAGCCAAAATCAAGAGTTGGAAGCTTAACTGATGGAGGTTCCCAGGTGCCCCTAAGGAAAACTTTCTTAACAGAACATAAAAAACACTAACTATAAAGGAAAAAAATAATAAATTAAGAATTAATTTAGAACTTTTAATTAAGAGCTTTTAGTTAAGAATTTTTAAACTAAGAAAACCCTTAAGAGAGTGAAAAGGCAAGTCGCAAAGTGGGAGAAAATATATTTTTTAAGGATTTTATTTATTTATTTGAGAGAGGGAGAGAGTGCACAAGCAGGGGGAGGGGCAGAGGAAGAGGGACAAGCAGACTCCTCACTGAGCAGGAAGCCGGACACGGGGCTCGATCCCAGGACCCTGAGATCATGACCAGAGCTGAAGTCAGATGCTTAACTGACTGAGCCACCCAGGTGCCCCGAGAAGATATTTACAGCACATCTAACCACTAAACAATCAGTATCCAAACATGCCTATAATTCAAGTTGAGCAAGACAAACTCAATAGAAAAACTAGCAAAGACAGGTATTTAATGGACAGAGAGATAATTAATGCTCAAGAAATACATGAATGTATGAAAAGATGCTCTGCCTCATTCATAATCAGGAAAATGCATCGTTTCATACATTTCTCGGCTATTTCTGTCCCTGTCCCTCCCGTTTTCAGCATTTTACTGCTGAGATATTTCAGCTTCTTCGCTATGATGTCTAGAGCTCTGTCCCCATCTGGAGGAGCTGCTGGCTTGTGGAATTCAGGGGTAGGCAGTCCCACTTATTTATTGAATTTTCACTTTTGCCCGAACTTACCTCCCCCACCCCACCCCGGCATGGCGCCGAGTCAAGAGAGGGGTGGTTCTCAATGGGGTATCTCATCCTGCCCTTGATTTACCATCATCATTATTGACTCACTGTGCTCGGTATGTCATTTACAACACATCGTTTACTCTTTACAACAACTCTATGGAAGTAAGGATTTTCATATTCTTTCCACAGAGGAGGGAACTGAGACCTGAAAATGGTCAGTAACCTGCCTGAGGTCACCTGGTTAAGAGGTGGAGTTGGGATTCAAACCAGGGTTGTCTGGCTTTAAAGCCTGTGCCCTTCATCAGTGTGCTATGCTCTTGTCCTTTGCTGCCGCTGCTCCTAGGAATTGCTACCTAGCGCGAGCTCAGAACGGCTATGTGATGACAGTATCGCTGTGCCCATTATAGGCAGAACATTGTTCATACATTCATGTATTTCTGGATCTTTTGTTACTTGCTGTCCATGAAATGCCCATCTTTTGTGAATTTTTCTATTGCATTTGTCTTTTTCAACTTGAATTGTAGGCATCTTTGGATACTGATTGCTTATTGGTTAGATGTGCTGTATAAATACCTTCTCCCACTTCATGAGTTGTCTCTCTAAAGGTTTTTTGTTTTTTTTTTTTTAATTTAATTTAAAATTTTTTTATGTAAAGTTCGATGATTCATTAGTTGCGTATAACACCCAGTGCACCATGCAATACGTGCCCTCCTTACTACCCATCACCAGTCTACCCCATTCCCCCACCCCCTCCCCTCTGAAGCCCTCAGTTTGTTTCTCAGAGTCCATAGTCTCTCATGCTTCATTCCTCCTTCTGATTACCCCCCCTTTCTTTATCCCTTTCTTCTCCTACCCATCTTCCTAGTTCTTATGTTCCATAGAGGAGAGAAATCATATGATAATTGTTTGTTTGTTTGTTTGTTTTTAAGTAGGCTCCATGCCTGGAGTGGAGTCCAACGTGGGGCTTGAACTCACAACCCTGAGATCAAAACCTGAGCTGAGATCAAGAGTCAGATGCTTAACTAACTGAGCCCCCCAGGCATCTTAAGGGTAATTATTAAACTTTTTAAAAAAAGATTTGTTTATTCATGTAGGGGGTGCAGAGGGAGAGGGAGAGAGAGTCTTTTAAGCAGACTCCACGCTGAGCACGGAGCCCCATGTGGGACTCAATCCCACCACCCTGAGATCACACCTGAGCTGAAACCAAGAGTCGGTTGCCCAGCCGACTGCACCACACACGTGCCCCAATTTGACTTGTTAGTGGCTGAGCCAGCCAGGGTCTAGATGAGGTCTGTTTGGTTCCAAATTTAGTTTTCTCAACACTCTGCAGGACGCCCTCAGGTCTTCCTCTTTGTAGCTAGCCCAGTGATCCCACTTCTCTAAACTGACGGAAGAGGATACTCTCAGTCAGATTGCAAGCAGACCTCCTGCTGAGCTGGGTTTAGGAAGGAGAAATAATATCCCTGGGAAAAGAAGCTACATCGCCAGCGACTGGGCCCCTAGCCCTGGGAACAGAGGGCTCATGACACACAGCCTGGGTTTTCCTATAGTTCTCTTTCTTCCCTCTCATTCCACACTGGCAGGGAGTAGCTTTTATTTTATGCCAACCAAGAGTTTTTTCTTTTCAGAGTTGAGTAACTCGAGCCTGGTGATCCCCTGGCTGGGAAGATACCCAGGGAGGAATGTTGCTTGTGGAGGCGATAGGGCCCGTGGAAGGGGCCGTGAGAGCAGGAGACCTCTGGTGTCACCACAGATGGTCAGGAAGCTTCCAACCTCAGGGTACCAATGCAGTGGCCAAGCACTGGGTGCTTGGGAGGTGGTGGTCTGCTCTCCTCCACATTTCACCCCTTTCCATTAGCTTCGCTTCAGACTAAAAGGAACCAGGCTATGTGCAAAAATGATTCATTCCAGGTCTGGGGGAAGAAATGTGCAATATAAGCCTGGGACATTTTGTTGTGGCCAGAAAACAAGGAAGTTATTTAAGATTAATAGGGTTGGGGGTGCCTGGGTGGCTCAGTTGGTTAAGCATCTGCTTTTGGCTCAGGTTATAATCCCAGAGCCCTGGCATGGAGTTCCGCATCGCGCTCCCTGCTCGGTGGGGAGCCTACTTCTGCCTCTTCCTCCGCCCCTTCCCCCACTTGTGCATGCCCTCTCTCTTTCTCCATCACATAAATAAATAAAATCTTTAAAAAAAAGGTGAATGGGGTCATGACAAATGATGCAGGCAGCTCGTAGGGGCCTCCCACTGTCCAAAGATGGGACAATTCGAACATCAAAAAATCATAACTATAGGGGCACCTGGGTGGCTCAGTTGTTAAGTGTCTGCTTTCGGCTCAGGGCGTGATCCCAGGCTCCTGGGATCGAGCCCCACATCAGGCTCTCTGCTGGGAGCCTGCTTCTTCCTCTCCCACTCCCCCTGCTTGTGCTCCCTTTCTCGCTGGCTGTCTCTCTCTCTCTCTGTCAAATAAATAAAATCTTAAAAAAAAAAATCATGACTATAACGGATTAAAACATGTTGCAATGTTTCCTGCTAATCATACCCTTCATAGGGTACTGTTTTAAGCTGTGATATTTAAGAATACAGAGAACACAGGAATCATAGTCGATTCTTGCTATTCATGGTAGTTCTGTTCTATAAAGGGGCTGTGAATGAGGAATTAGTGAGTATCGAACCATTGCTTTTGGAGACAATACAGGATTAGATTCCTGTGAGTCTCTAGTCACATTTTTATCAACTGATCAATACGTGCTCTTCAGTGTGTTTCTGCTTAAAGAGCTTATTTAATATATTTTACGGAGTCATTAACATTGAACTCACAGCCAACAGCACCAAAATTTGGGCGTGAAAGAAGCTTATCTAATATGTCTTTTCTCCCTAAGGCACACCCTGGCCTTCTTGCACTTAGGAATACGAGACAGCACTTCATATTTTAAACAGAGAAATCACCAATCAGAAGTGCAAAAATGTGAAAAACGCGGCACTGTTAGACTATGAAAAGGACACCTGTTTACAGGGTGAGAGCTAAGATGAGAAGGCCGAGTGTCACCCTGATTTCATCTGGGAAAGTGTGTGGGAGGCGGCTCAGATTTTTCACTGCCCTACTACACATGTCTGCAGATGACCACAGAAGCGCCATGGATGTTGATTTTGGGGTTACAAATAAATTTTAGTGAGTAGGTGAATTCACAAATACAGACTCCATGAATAATGAGGATCGACTGTATCCATGAATATGAGGATCATAGCACTGACACCCCCGGGCTGGAAAAACCACACTTCGGAGTAAAGTTAGAGAAGGTCTATGACTATTTGATCTGAGGCATCTAAAGGAAGGATGAGATTATTCACGGACAGGGAGGATTACTATGTACAGGAAATCTGCTGACTCTATTTTGCTATCTTCTGGGTCAGACCAGAGATAAGGTACAAAAGTTGTGGCCAGGAGAGTTCTGGCTAAGGATGAGCTTTCAGACTATGAGAAGTACTAATATAGGCAGGTTATTGAAGGGGCTGGGAGCATCCGTTTTCCCTTCAAAACCTTGAATTCAGGAAAGAAACCCATCTCCCTGAAATGGCTAAAAGAAGTTCCCACACTATCCTAAAATGTATAAGGAGTTTTTGATAGCAGTTTTAATACTATCTTCCTGTTGTTCTGGGGAATATAATAAACTTCTAAAAGTTGTGATGGTGATTATTTAAAGTTGGGATGAAAATGGTAAAGCAAGTGTTAGATTCTTTTTTTTTTTTTTTTTGCTTTTTAAGGTTTATCCAAATTCCAGTTAACATACAGTGTAATATTCGTTTCAGGTGTACAATATAGTGATTCAGCACTTCCATACATCACCTGGTGCTCATCAGGACGGGTGCCCTCCTTAATCCGCATCACCTGTTTAACCCATCCCCCCCACCCACCTCCCCTCTGGTAACCACCAGTTTGTTTTCGATAATTAAGAATCTGTTTCGGGGGGCACCTGGGTGGCTCAGGCGGTTAACCGTCTGCCTTCGGCTCAGGTCATGAACTCAGGGTTCTGGGATTGAGTCCGAGTTGGGCTCCCTGCTCAGTGGGGAGTCTGCTTCTCCCTCTGCGCCTCTGCCCCTCTCCCCTGCTCATTCTTGCTCTCTCTCAAATAAATAAATTAAATCTTAAAAAAAAGAATGTTTCTTAATTTATCTCTTTCTCTTTTTCCCCATTTGCTGGTTTGTTTCTTAAATTCCATATAGGAGTGAAATCATATGGCATTTGTCTTTCTCTGACTTATTTTGCTTAGCATAATACTCCCTAGCTCTATCCGTGCAGCTGCAAATTGTAAGATTTCATTCTTTTTTATGGCGGAATAAGAGTCCATTGCGTATGTATCCCACCTCTTCTTTATCCATCCCTCTATGGTTGGACACTTGGGCTGCTTCCATTTCGTGGCTGTTGTAAATACGCTGTTATAAGCATAGGGGTGCGTGTGTCCCTTTGCATTAGTGTTTGTGTTCTTTGAGTAAATATCCCCTAGTGCGTTTGTTGGATTGTAGGGCAGTTCTATTTTTAACTTTCTGAGTAAGCTCCATACTGTTTTCCACAGCGGCTGCACCGTGTGTCAGCTTCTCTTAGGCAGGGCGCTCACTCTCCAGGTGTCAGCTGGGGCCTCACGGCGCCCCAGAGATCTGGAGCTCCCACTTTGCAGCCTCTGAGAGGACAGAGCCCCTCCCCCCACCAGCGTGCAGTGGGTTCCTGGCAGTGTGCGTCTGTACGCCTCTCTTTCCCCACTACCGTGCTTTCCACACTCGCTTCTGGGTGTGTGGGCTCATCCTGTGTGTGTCACTGAAGACACTAACTTCCTCCCCGTACCGGCAGGTGACTTTCCTTGCCTCAGGCATTTCACAAGTTCGTGAGTAAAGCTACCTTTGGGTGTCCGGACACCTGGGTGGCTCAGGCAGTTAAACGTCTGCCTTTGGCTCAGGTGGGGATCCTGGGGTCCTGGGATGGAGCCCCACGTGGTCGGGATCCCTGCTCAGCGGGGAGCCTGCTTCTCCCTCTGCCCCTCCCCCCATTTGTGCTTTCTCTCTCACTCGATTTCAAATAAATAAATGAAATCTTCAAAAAAAAAGATGTCTTTGGGTGTCAGGTCAAGTGGAGGGATGACACTGGGGTATGTGGCCTCTTGCCCCGTTGCCTCCCCTCCCCCCACTTTGGTTTCTGTTCTAGCTCCTTCCATCTTGTAAATAAACTAGCATTTTTTTTTCTTTTCTTCCCCCGCTAAACAGCAATCATGCCCACCCACAGAGAGAAATTATTCTTTCTGTAATTATAAGAATCTTCCTAATTTTTCCTTATGAGTTTTCCTCATGAAGAGAAAAGCTACAGTCTGCCATGCTGAAGACTCATATTTTGTTTAGCACACTTGGCTAAATATCTGTAAAAACATTCAAAGATAATTTTGTAGTGGTAACAAGACCTAACCTGAAAAATGTAATGATTTATTTATTATTGTCACTATTTTTAAATTTTTATTTATTTAAGTAATCTCTACACCCAACGTGGACCTCAAACTCGTGACCCCGAGATCAAGAGTCGCATGCTCTTCTGACTGAGACAGCCAGGTGCTCCTATTTGTTATTATTTTGCTTTTTTAATTGAAGTATAATTAACATACAGTGTTATATTAGTTTCAGGTGTACAACATTTAGGTGATGCTACAGTTCTGTATATTCCTCCGTGCTCAACTCCTTCAGTGTAGCCACCGTTTGTCACCAAAAACATTATTACAGTCTTATTGACTCTATTCCCTATGTTGCACTCTTCACCTCCATGGCTTATTTATTTTATAACTGGAAGTTTTTACCTCTTAATCCTGTTTATCTATTTCACCCATCCCCCAACCCGCTTCCCTCCTGGTAACCACCAGTTTATTCTCTGTACATAAGAGCTTTTTTGTTTGTGTGTCTCTTTGTTTCTTTATTTGTTCATTTGTTTGGTATCTTAGATTCCACATTTGAGGGAAATCATTTGGTATTTGTCTTTCTCTGTCTGACTTATTTTACTTAGTATTATACTCTCTTGGTCCATCCGTGTTGTTGCAAATGCCAAGATCTCATTCTTATTTTATGGCTGAGTAATATTCCTCTGTGTGTGTGGGGGGGGGGGCACTTGGGCTGCTTCCATAACTTGGCTATTCTAAATAATGCTGCAGAAAACATTGGGGTGCATGTATCTTTTTGAATTAGTGTTTTTGTTTTCTTTGGATAAACACCCAGTAGTGGAATTACTGGATCATAATGTAGTTCTATTTTTAATTCTTTGAGGAACCTGTTTTCCACAGGGGCTGCACCAATTTATATTCCCACCAACAGTGCACAAGCGTTCCTTTTTCTCCACATCCTTGCCAATATTTGTTATTTTTGTGTCTTTTTGAGTCTAGCCATTCTGACAAAGTGATATTTCATTGGTTTTGATTTGAATTTCCCTGATGAAATTGGGCAAGAGTAATCAGTTTTCCAGAGGTCCTGTTCTAGAAGCCCTTCTCTTCTGTCCAGGGGTTTGTCATCAAGAGAATTTGGCTCAACAGTTGGGAAGTGTTGCATGGTTTGTCTGCTTTCTGATTCTAGAAATAGATCATAGAAGGAAGGGCAAAAGGAATCAGCTTGGCCTGGAAGCTCAGTGCATGAAGCTCCCTAGAGGAGGAGGAAGAGTGAGGTAGCATTGGTAAGTGAGTGAGAAGAGATTATGGGTGTGCCTGGACAGGTGGCCTGGCTGTCCCTTCTTTGAAGAGGGAAAGGCTGAAAGTGCAGCACCATATTAACTAGAATTATAGCTGGCTCAAATAATTCTCCCCTTATCATCATCATCATCATCATCATCATTGCCATCACCACCACCACCACCACCATCCAACTGTAATAAGTACTACTCAATTGCGAATAAATACTCAGATTGGCTTTCAGTGATTCTGTGCCTCAGGTAGTAGAAGCAGTAAGGGCCTCTCCTAGGACACGGTCTCCATTTCAGACTGCTCAAACCTGGTAGAAGTTACTACGTCTATGGAACGCATGGGAAACTTACATCTCCAAGAAGTGCTTTATACTTGAGAAAATTCTGGAATCATTTCACTGCTTCAGTTTCAATCAACCTGTGTGATTGCCCTTTCTGGACCTTAATCATTTCACCTGCACGCAAGGGGGTGTTGGTGTTGGGAGCACAGTTTGAAACAGGTCTTTTGGTGCCCCCAAGGTCACACTGACAAGGACAGTATAAATTTGAGGACTGACGTAGTGCCTAGAGCATAACAGACCCTTACATGGTTCTTATTAGTATGCAAGTCTTGTTTTTAAGACTAAAATCCACAATGATTTCACTAAAAACAGCATTTGTAAGTTTTTTTTTTTCTCTGCAGTAGTATTAGAAAAGGCTTTTAGGGGTTGCCGGGGTGGCTCAGTCGGTTAAATGTCCAACTCTTGAGCTCAAGCTCAGGTCTTGATCTCAGGGCTGTGAGTTCAAGCCCTGCATTGGTTTCCCCACTGGGCATGGAACCTATTTTAAAGAAAAAGAAAGGCTTTTAGGAATATCCCCCCTCCCCCAACCGCCTTGGGGTGCTGGGCTGCCCTTATCTCTTGGAGCTCAACGCCTTCAGCTGT